>NC_047089.1:38755667-39074171 GCF_902459505.1 Geotrypetes seraphini
ATGGAAAATCACTGCCGGGTTGTACCAGTTGAACATGGGCATGCTTAAAAAGAAATCATAAACCTTTTTTTAAAAGCAAATGTTGATGGGTTTTTTTTTTTTTTTTTTTAAGCATCCCCATTTTCAACTGTTAGAACCTGGCATTGTGAAGCATTCTGACACCAATTAATATAGGCACTGGGCAAAGTGGAATCTTTGATTTAACTCTGGAAAACATCCGTGCAATCAGAAATTTAATGCAACTCAAATGAGTATAAAAGGAGAATGGGGAGACTGTGTGGGTCAGCCTGTACTGCTACGTATCATCTTTCTGAATGAAAAGGTACTGTGCTCAAATAGTTCTGATTTGTTCTGGTCACAAATACCATCTTGTGGTCTATGTATTATTTATGCTTGAATGATAGACAGAGGTAACAATGCATTCTGTATGTGTTCTTTCAACAGAATGCAGACAAAGAATTGCCAGCTTCTAAACACAAGATATTTGAAAAATCAACCAGGGCAAAGAGTGCCAAAAAAGTGCTCAAGAAAAAATTTAAAGTGAACACAAAAATGAGTTTTACTGAAGACGGAGAGGTAAGCTGTAGTTATTCTGCATACGATTTTCGTTACCAGGAATGTAGGTTTCTCTTTAATTAGCTGTCCAAGTTAACATGCTGAATTCTGCTTTTTTACTTTTCCATCCCCAAAACAAATTTGAGATTGTCTTATCTGGGAGCAAAATAAAAGACCCAAATATGGCATGAGGGAAAAACTGGTGAAACGACATTGAAAATGGGCCTGATTGTACTGAGGGTTTTCAAAGAAATAAAACATTTCTCCAAAATGTCCTGATGCTATATGCTGGGTGGTTGTTTGGTGATTCAAGTGTATATTTTCATTATTGAAGATATGGTCTCCAGAATTGTACTCAGTATTCTAAATGAGGTTTCATCAGATTCTTATGTAGGGCATCAATACCTCCTTTTTCTTACTTACCGTTCCTCTCCCTATGCAAACTAGCATCTTTCTAGCTTTCGCCATCGCCTAAGTGTCCTCAGAGAATAGGTAGGTTCACTATCACTACCCTTGTAAATTTGGTACCTCAATGTTGGTGCCCAGTTTTACAGTGTCTGGAAAAAATGGGACTCCTTATATAGTTTCAAAATACTTTGCAATTGGTTAAATATGAAGAAGGACCTTTGAAAATACTTAGTATGATGGGTTTTTTTCTTAGTTCATAATTTGTGTTCCCCTTCAACCTTGACACATTTATGAAGTCTTCAATGCCATTGAGCTGTTGGCTCAGTTAATTCTGGGGTTTCATTAATTCATTAACTCAACTGTTGTGTGAGTTCAGTGAGCTGGAGTGCTATCATTTTGAAAATTAAAGTACTCACAAATGTTTCAGATTTCAGGCAGAGGTTTCTACTGATGAACGGGGAGGGGCCTAAGGCTCTGATTGGCTCAGGCACCTCAGGCCCCTCCCAAGGAAGGACCCTGCGGTGCCTGAGCCAATCAGGGCCTTAAGCCCCTCCTCGTGCATCAGATGATGCATCGGGGCATGGCCTAAGGCCGTCATTGCTGCGCAGGAGGCTGGAGGAGCAGGAGGGACTGAGCACTCCTCCTGCTTCCAACTTTTCAATGTACCGGTAGTGGGAGGGGGCATCCACTGGCAGGAGGGAGTCGGCATCCCTCCTGCCATTTGGATTTTTTTTAAGGGGGGGAGGAAGGAGCACTAATGGCAGGAGTTGGCATCCTTCCTGCCATATTTTTAATTGCGGTGGGGGAGTGCCGATGGCAGGAGGGAGTCGGCATCCCTCCTACCATTTTTTTAAAAGCGGTGGGGGGAGGAAGGGAGCCCTGACAGCAGTGACAGCTTCTCCTGTCACTACTGTCAGGGCTCTGCCCCGAATCAGTCACTCACTGAGCGATTGCATTGGGGAGTTTACATGCAAATGATTTGAACATCCGTGCAAATCATTTGCATGCAAACTTAATAGTGAATCAATCGCTGTTGGAAAATCAGCCAGAGAATCGGCCAATAGCGATTGAGTCGCTATTGTTAGTGAATCTAGGCCTAAGTGATTTGTCCAAGATCTCAAGCAATATTATGGTGTTATATTAATATATTGTATATATTACAAAGTGTATAAAATAAAATGATTGCATTTACATTATAAATGTAATTAAATTATATATTATACACTTTATTGATTATGCACTTGAATCCCCCCCTCCCCGGTCTGTGGAAAAATTGTCTTGCATGAAACCGGTCCATGGTGCAAGAAACGTTGGGGACTGCTGCTCTAAATGATGAGTTCTGAAAAATGTTGGTTAATAGCATTTCATAAAATAAAACAAAATTGTAATGAACTTGCAGCCATTTCCGGAGCATTAATATTGACAAGTGAGGTTTGTATTTGTTAGCATGTGGTTTAAAAATGCCTGAAGCTGTATTTTTAAATGAAAAGATGGTAGGGGGGGAGCCCCCCTAATATCAGAATTGGCTTCTTACCAAATCCTTGTACTTTTGTGTTAGCAAATATGGCTCAGTATGCAACTTGCTTTGTAAGTCCATAGTTATTTCCCAGAACAATTGATTTTCTCATTAATTCTTGTCTTAGCTTTTATAAAATGTAGAACAGAGATAAGACAACATAGTTAATTTTCTTAATACACAAAGTACTGATAATAAACTTTCATACTTTTCCAAACAGTTTAATTTATAGGAAGAAGAAAACCCCAGTAATATTATCTATGTGCATTGATGGCTTGGGGAACTCAAATAACCCTGAGAAAACCATCCCTCTTTATTCTACAGTCCCTTAAACTCCTTTCCCTCAAACTCTCTCTGGTTTGCTCTGCTCTTCTTTCTCTTTATTCTGTGGATCTTACTCTCCCCCCCCCCCCCCCAATCTCCAGCCCATTGCCATGGCTCTTCCCTTAAACAGGTTGAAATTTTAGCTAATTCTTTTTCTGTTCCCCTCTTTTTTTTCTGTGGCTCCTTTGTTTTCTGTTCCTCTCTATTCACATATACGAGTACTCTGTTTCATTGTCTTCTCTTCTGAGATTTTCTTTGCTTCCTTTTTTCCCTCTTTTTTATAGCATAACATAGCATCGTACTTATAGACCGCGTAACTGTAAGTTCAACACGGTTAATAAAAGATTAATAGTAAAAATAACATAAGAAACACACAAAACTATTTGGCCAGGTACTTTGAGAAAAGGTAAGTTTTCAACTGGGTTCTAAAATGTTTGTAAGAGCAAGCACTACGCAACAACGGTCAAAATTCCTTAGCGTACAAAGCAGCCTGGAACGCTAATGTATTTAATTTAATTTTAATTTAATTTAATTCTTATATACCGCTAATAACCGTATGATCCAAAGATTTCTTGCTTTTACAACCCTGAGCAGATGGAAAAATAAACAAAGCATGTGATCTTCTTCTATATTTATAAGATGCTATAAGGAATCTGTCAGTCATATAGATTGGAGCAATACCATATATGACTTTATACTATAGCAAAGACAACCCAACTTGAACAAAATGCGAGCTTCCACCGGGAGCCAGTGCAACTTGCGGTAGAAGGATGTTACATGGTCATATTTCCTCAAACCATAAATCAATTTAACTGCCGTTTTCTGAATTAATCTAAGTCTGGCCATCTCTTTCTTAGTGCATGCTAAATAAACTATATTGCAATAGTCAAGAAGACTCCACAACAATGATTGAACTAGAAGTTTGAAAGCGGAAAACTCAAAATACAGTTTTATGGTATGCAGCTTTCATAAGGTATAATAACCCTTTTGTACCACGACATCTATTTCTTTATTCTTTTAACTTCCTCTCCTTTCCCTCATATCTCTCTCATTTTGACTTTTCACCCATCGATAACACTTCTTTAATTGTTCAGTTGTGAGAATTCTGTTTCTCACAAAATTCCTAGAGATAGCAGTAGCAAGGCAGTTAAATGATTATTTTTGGCAGTTGGATAATTTGGACCAGATGCCATTCAGTCTGATTTTAGAGGTCGTTATAGCACAGAGACTTAGCGGCAATGATTTCAGATCTCAAGAACAAAATAACCATACTGGGTCAGATCAATAGTCCATCTAGCCCAGTATCCTGCTTCCACAGGGGCCAATCCAAGTCATAAGCCGGCCGCTTTGATATTGGCTTCAATGCTTATAGGAATTCTTATGATCATCAGAGCTTTTACCGCCATGGCTGGTGATAAAATCTTAATGCGGGGCTTCATAAAAGGGTGGTTGGGGGGTATATATATGCTGTAATATTTATTTAATTTTAAAAACTTATATTCTGCTTAAACCAAAAAAACAAATCCAGATATAATCATAAGATAAACCCCCCCTAAAACAAACTAGTATAAAACACAGGATTCTGTGTGAATAGAGTCTAAAAAGAAGTAAGTATTATCACTATGGGCTCCTTTTACGCGTTACATTCCCGAGCGCGCTAGCCGCTACTGCTTCCTTTTCAGCAGGCGGTAGATTGTCAGCTACCGTGTGCTATAGCGTGGTAATGTTGTGTGTGTGCTAAAAACCCTAGCGCACTTTCGTAAAAGGAGCCCTATGAGTTATCAAACATTTACAAGGAAATTTTAAGAAAGATGTGGCTTCCAAACACAAGAGATTTCATCTGTAGGAACATCTTACGAGTATGTCTTATTTGTGTTGTTTTGGAAACATCATTATAAAATGGAGCAGTGTTTTCTTTTTGTTTGCTTGTTTTTAAAAAACTAAGTTTTAAATACTGACATCTTTTGTTCCTCACTAAGGAAAACCACTATTAAAGTTGTCCTTTTGGTTATAATATTCTGAGATGATTCTTTAAAATTAGATATATCCAAACTATCTGGAGTGGTAATTGAATCAAACTTACTTTCCATGTTAACTTTTTGAATACCTTTAGGCAAATAATATAAGTTATTAACTATCAATGAATCATAGGGTAGTTGCAAAAAAATCTTTCATATACATTTTGAATAATTCAAGTGGAGCTAAATAATGAATAATAGGAAAGTTCAACAGATGTAAATTGCAAGTCTTTGCCACATTTCCATAGCTTCCAATCACAATTGAGTTAACAAGCTATCGTTATTAACTGCAACAACTGCAGATTGATAGGAGAGAATCTGTATATTAATTAGCTCTTGGTGCTGTTCCACTTTAAGTAGTCTATTATCATGTTCTGCAATTTTAACTGTGGATTCTTCAGTGAATCTACTGCATCAAATTATTCTTCAAGGAACTGTCAAATCTAGTAACAACTGACCGCAGATCCTTTGGAGTGATATTGCCAGTGATGACTGGGAAGAAGCACCATCAGTTGTTATTATAGAGTATAATATGGGCATAAGTAGTTTAGCCAAGGGCCTTAAGATACCTGCATCTTAAGAGTTGAGATTGGAAAACAAACTCTCCATAGGGGTAATATCTCTTAGAGTTTGTGTCTCTCCCTACAAGGGATGAACTTGTCATCTTCAAAATTAAAGCAAATTGAATGGGCAGGGTTTGTTCATCTGAGGAAAGAGATAGTTGTAAAGAAGGAGCAATACTCACTAAGCCCGATGGTGCTGAGTCAAAAGTTTATTAAATATGTTTGCTCAGACAAGTGGCAAAAAGGAACCTATACATCATCTTGTTCTTCCCAGCCATGAAAAAGGATTCTTACTCCTTTCTTCAAAGGGGAGGGGCCTACTTCTTTGGCCATACCCCTTTGGGCACATGTCCACAGCCACGCCGTGGCAGTGACGGCAAGATGTAGGTTGAAGGACCTCCTGCTGATGTCACACTGAAAGGCATTTGACCATGGCAGTCCTGCAACTAGTTTGGAAGCCTCTGGTGTCTCAAGCACACTGAAGCAGTGGTGGCAAGATGTAAGCTGAGGCAGGACTTCCCACTGATGTCACGCAGAAAGGTAACCGACCATGGTAGTGCCTGCAACTAGCAAAGAAGCCTCTGGTGCCCCTCCCCCCCTCTTATTTGAAGTTTTGAAATATACTGTATTGAACACCTGGTAGTTTATTAAGTTTTATGGAAATGTTAATTACCGGTAGTTCCAGGATTACATTGAAACATGATAACAGATAAAGGCCAAATGGCCCATCTAGTCTGCCCATCTGCAGCATCCACTATCTCCTCCTCTCCCTAAGAGATCCCATGTGCCTGTATCACGCTTTCTTGAATTCAAACACATCTCTTTCTCCACCACCTCTACTGGGAGAATATTCCATACATCCACCACCTGTTCTGTAAAAAAAAAAAGTATTACTTCATCCTATGCCCTCTCATTTTGGAGATTCCTTTCTAATGAAAGAAATTTGACTCATGTGCATTTATGCCATGTAGGTATTTAAACCTTTCTATCATATCTTCCCTCTTCCGCCTCTCCTCCAAAGATTTGATGGGTAATTTTGATGATGAGTAGACTTTGAGTATATTGTTGATTTTGTAAATGTATTGTTAGCAGCTTGGAAAAACCTCAGACACTCATAGGAATTCTATGAGCGTTGGATCTGTTACTATGGCGGCCTGCACTAAAAAAACACTAGGCATCCACTAAAAATGCTAAAAAGGTAAGCATCTATTTTCCTTTACAGAATAGATGTCCTGTCATTAAATTGTCCTTATCATGCAAACAGTGCTAAAATCTGCCCAAACATAGAACAGAATTGAGAGGAAAGGAAAATAGAGCCAAAAAGGAGGAGGAAAGAAAAAAAAAAAAGAGAATAGAGGTTGGCTTTACTTAAATTGGGTACAGCATTCTGTAACCTCATCCAAGCTCAAAACAGTTGCTTAAAAATGGCCCAGATAATTAAAGGTCAGTTAGGGTCGGTTTCACTATTAGTGATGAATATATAGGTATAAGGTAGAATCGTTCCATAGTACCTATGCACTTCCTGTAATGGTATCCTGGTACTTTATTTTTTGTCTTTATCAGCTCCAGAAATCATATTAGATGATGACAGTCTAAAGTCATTTGGCCCATTCATTCTGCCCAGTTATCCTGTCTATTGCTAGGATGTGTGCTTAATAGTGTGGATAGAATATTACTGTCTTTAATACACAGTTTATATGGCTGCTAATTTGTGTATCTCTACCTGCCAGCCACTGCACTTTCAAGCGAGAGAAAAATGTAGTTGTTGTTAGGAGATCTTTGCTAAATTATTTTGTTTTCTTGGCCATACCTCTTGGAATTCATTACCAAGTCTTGTTCAGTTGATTGAAACATCCATAGGTTTTAGGTGTTTTCTGAAGAATTGGTTATTTCGACATGTTTATATCTGATGTTGTCTATACTTGTAACTCAGGAGAACCTGGTTAGGACAGGTTTACCTTCTGAGGTGAATATGGTTGTTTTAGAGATGGCTCAGGGATTACAAGATGTTTCATTTTTGTAATGTGTGTGTTGATTTGATGGTACGCGCACAAGCAGCATAGCAATAGAGTTAAATTAAAAATAGTATAAGACAACAAATGTTTAGTTTATTAAACTTGATATGCCACTGTTAGGTAATACTGGCACAATGGATTACATTAAAAATAACTTTGCATTGTCTTTTTTGTATGTTCTAGTTGATTCAGCAGTGGCCACAAGTTCAAAAATCTGTGAAGGAAATTCAAGGTGACGACGATTCAAATGGCATCAACTTGGATAAAGCAAAGGAAAGGCTACATGAAGAAGACAAATTCGACAAGGAAGAATATAGGAAAAAAATTAAAGAGAAGCATAGGGTAAGTATTCTAATATCATTAACTGCTTCATTATAAAAAAAAAAAAAGGCTGTTGCACAGCTGAAATTTACTTCAACAAAAATCAGCACAAATCCCCAAACACTTTACATATTCTCGTTCTGCGAAAACTGACAGCCATTTGGAGTGCAGCGCAGGACCAAGCAGGCACACAAAAAGTGCGCGCCTGCCTCGTCTGCCGCTGCCGGAAGAGAGCAGGGGAACCAAGGCAGGAGCGTGGAAAGCGCGCTGGACCGCCGGGATGGGGAAAAAAGGTACTGGGTTTGGGGGCTGCTGTTGCCTTTGCCTTGGGGCTGGCTTGAAGTTGGTTGGCTGGCTGGCTTGGGGTTGGCTTGCTGGCTGGCTGCCACTACACATGCCTACCATTAGACGTGCCCACCACTAGACGTGCCGTTGTTCAAGTAGGCTGGAGACTTGAACATCGAGGATAAAAGAATTGCCAGAATGGATTCTCTCTCCCACATGATTGGGCTAGAGACTCCGTTCTGTGAATTCAAATAACAGACGAGGAAAAGCCATGTAAAAACAAATAGTTTATTGACAGAGCTTCCACAGTCTGGGAAGAGCAAGCCCTCAAAATTTCAGTGCTCTTCAAAGAGGAAAACAAGGCAAACAGATTTATACCCTAAGTGACATCATTTGTAATAATTATCATGCTTTAGAATACAATGGCACAGTTGATCACATGACTTCCTTTCTAAAAATGCCTTACATCAGTGTTAACATTAAAAGTCCATTCTGTTAAGTTTTTAAACCCAGCAGGTGGCAGTGTTTCACTTTTCTTCCTAAATCAGTTTTGATCTTTGACCTTTCCAAGTATCAGTCATGTCAGTTACAAAGCCCTACTTCCTACAAACACATCTTGACTTCTGTATGAACTTCAAAGTAGTATTGTATTTTCTAATCTCTAAGAAACAGATTCTCTGTAAAACACCCAAATTTCCTGTTCCTCTGAGAACCTTATCCCATAGATGTATGTGAACAATGGTACATAAATCTATGTCTCGTAAGAGTCACAAAATCAACCAAATCAACCTTCTCAACTTCCTAGCATTAGCTGAAATGTAGAATCTATTTATTACAAGGCCTCATGGCTGAGTTTCCAATGCAATGTGCAGATAACTGTATTTTTTAATGTATTCACTTAAGTTTGATTCATTCACAATCTCAGTTTTCATATCATCGGTAACAACTGTCATACCTGTAAATTCCAGAAATCTTGAACACCCTGTACCCTGTCCCAGCCTACCACTAGACCACCAGTGGGAGGACAGGGTACAGGACACACCATTTGGTTCAGAATTTTTTTTTTCCTTGGTTTTTCCTCCTGTACGGGTGGGTGCGTCTTATGGTCAGGTGCATCTTATAGAGCAAAAAATACGGTATATAACCCAGTCACACAAATACAACCCCAGATAACACACAGAAATTTAGATATTTGTATTCACTTGGGATCTCAAAATAGAAATGAAGATTTTCTTTAACTGTCCTTGGAAGTAATATACTAGGACTCATTCATCAGTTGGCCAAGCTTCTACATCTTAGAAAGCAGAGGAAGTTCCTTTTAAGTGATTTTTCTGCACCCAGACTTGTTTTTTATAGGATGATAATGATTACCCAAAAGTGACTGTCTTGTCTCATTTTTTATGCTTGTTCTTGTCAGTTACAGCTAGCATTCTTTTCTAAAATATTGACGACTTTGTATGTGTTTTGCAGAGGTAGAACTATGCATATTTTCATCATGAGTCGCATTAATTACAGATTTTTTTTTTTTTAATGAAGTCATAATTTTCAGTAACTGTTGCTCCATCATCTATATTTGTTCAAAACAGTAGTTAGCAGAACTGCCATTTTATTGTTGTGTATCTGGACTAATAGGTTTAAATATTAAATCACAGTTCATAATGTTATTTTCCTGATGTTAACCTGCCTTAAACAGAGATATATTGTCTTTGTGCTCACTTTTATTGCTAATTTAAAATTCTTCTCTTTCTACCTGGTTTCTGTTACACTCTTATCATTCACTAACTTTGAAGGAAGTCTAGAAGCCTAGTCTAGGTGTACTTCAGTTAAGACTGGAGTTTAATGTTGAACTACATTAGACTCTCTGTTAACCGGAACTCAATTAACCAGAACTCTCAAGCAACCAGAAAAAAAATCTTTAAATACTGTAATACATTAAATAAAATCAATTTCTGGTGGAAATTTAAGTGTAAACTTGACATGTCACACATGAATACGTCCACACATTGCCTACCACATGTCTGGTAGTTTGTCTAGAACAGTTTATGGTATGGCATAGTATGGGGTATCATATTAGTTAGACTTGTTTTTGAATAGTAACTCTCAAGCAACCAGAAACTACATTTATCTGGCATCTTTCAATCCCCATGGGTGCTGGTTAACTGAGACATAGCATACTGTACATAGCACAGTGATCACTAGACCCTAATGTTTATCTTGGCATAAGGTCAATAACACTGTCTCCGTTTGTTAGTACTGAATCCACTATGGTCTCCCTTCAAGGATACTCCTCCATTTTGGCCAAGGACTTCTCTATCCTAGCTTGGTGGATCTCAGCCAAGTTCCCTAGGGCATGCCCAACATGAATTGTGGCAAGGTTCGTACGTGCCAAGTGAAAGGATCAAATGCACTTTCACTTTCGCTCCCACATACCTTATTTTAGTTGTAAAACAAGACAAATCTACAGTTTTTAATTGGTGAAAGTTTGGCATCAGTTTACTCTTGAACCCTAATGCTGGCCCGGACCTGGTGTTAATTTTCGGCTTTAGAACCATCAAAAATCCCTCTCCCTTTGCAGCGCTGTTTTCTGAGTATTGGTAAGGAATACCAAAAGACCTCATTTAAATACAATTTCCACAAATTTGTGTCCCACACGTTGTTTCCTGCGCTACAGCCTTATCGCATTCTGCACAAATAATGCTGGCGCTAATCCCCTTTAGCACTGGTGTTAGGTTTTAACTATCTCCCCTGTCAGATTCTTCATGCTCAACTTTTTATTTAAGCGGTCTGATCATGTTCTTAATGTAGAGAGCAACTCCTCCCTTTCTATTCACTGTTTGGTCTCTTCTGGAGAAGCCAAAGTCTGAGATGGTTACATCCAAATTCTGCATTTCATTCTTCTAAGACTTGGTGAATACATTTATCCAGTTCTTGATCCATCATGTCAGCCTCTAGCTCTTTGTGTGGATTAACAAGATTTCAATTAATCTCTGGATTTCTGTCTCTTGTACTTTATCGCCTGATTTATGTTGAGCTTTGTTCCCTTCAAGGCTTTTCTTATGTACCTTAACCTGTTTTTGCTTTAGAGGGAGATCTGTTTTTGTCTCTTCCTATGCTTTGTTGAAATGGTGGTCTAAGTTGAATTTTAAACATTCTTCAATAGATGTAAGCTATCCCATCCGAACAAAAAAGTACATTCTCAGACTGCTGACTGTTTTTTTGGGTAAATTTATTTTTAAATGGAGTTGTGAATCACTGCTGTATGTGCTATATATTTTGTCTCCTCTCCTTTTCAGTTCAGTCATTTCTTTTCTTTTCTTTTTTGCTTGAGGCCTTATAGATGTGATGAGATGGCTATGATATTAAAATATGAACGCTATCTCCCTTTCATAAGGATAGGAAATAAATGGCAGATGGCTTAGAAGGCTTCCTTGGTCCCTGTAAACCTTACACTTTTTTATTGAGCAATAGTACTCTAGTTTATTGCAATTTGCTTCTTAGTAGTATATTTTCAGTATGAAGGGAATTAATAATAATGCAACAATTGGGCAGAGGGACACTTATAACTATGACCCCAGTGCTTCTTGATTGAACAAATCAGTTAAATGGGTCTGAGATAAACTCTTTGAAGACTAACGTTCTCATTTTGATTATGCAAAGTTAACCTCTCTTTAGAATTAAGATATTTGTTTTAGCCAGGTTTGATCAGTTACCTCTCTTGCAGACAGTGTATTATTCATCTCAGAATAAAAACACACTCTTTGGACCACACATAGGAAGCTTTTGTTCCTTCAGGTCTTCAGTTTTCTTCTTCCCTACTCCACCAAATGGAAATGAAAAAAAAAAAGATCTCCCCAAAGTTTTGTGGATATTGTGTTCCAACCTGTTGCTCATGATTTATTTTATTTGACCACATCCCCCACAAATGTTGAGCTCTGGAATAAATTACCTGAGTTTGTCTGTCAAGCCCCTTCCCTTGTTTAAAAGCAGACTGAAAACCCACCTTTTTGATATAGCTTTCAATCCTTAACCCTACTCCTCTGCCCTCTAACCCAGCCCGCTGATTAACCGTTCCCCTTAACTGTACCCATGACATCCTGTTTGTCTGTCTTGCCTGTTTAGATTGTAAGCTTTTTTGAGCAGGGACTGTTTTCTTACTCTTTGTGACTCTGTACAGTGCTGCGTATGTCTAGTAGGGCTATAGAAATAATTAATAGTAGTAGTAGAATTTGCTCCTGTCTGCATAGTGCCAGAACAATGACCCACACCTGATCTGTCTCTGATGCTAACCATGACCAGGATCATTGTGTCTTCTGCTATGCTGTATCTCTCAGCTTACAGAGGGGGGCATACCCTTCATCTGTGAACATAGAGATGAGCTTGGATGATAGTGATGGGAACATATTCAGAATAAACGCAACCCCCCAACAAATCGAGCCACCAAAGTCATGCAACCCCCATCCGACGCTCACTCCCTCACACTGCCAAGCAAAGAACCCCCAACCCCCCCCCCAGTGAAAGAGATGCCTACTTCCTCCCACCACCACACAATCCCCCTGGCACTCCCCCATGCCTCCGACAACCCACTCCCCAACCCATTACCTTGCTTACGATGGCTGGCCGGAGGGATGCCTACTTCTTCCGGCCAGCTGGCCCGCCTCTTAAAAATGGCGGACCTTCCCCTCCCTGGTGCAACCTGGGATGCAATGGTGAGGGGCCTGAGGCTCTGATTGGCACAGGTTGTTTAAGGCCCCTCCTGTAACCTTGGGATGTTCTTGCCAATGAGATATGAGGTTGGAGAAGAGGGATTTAACAAAGGTCAGTGGACTTTGCTGCTTTGCTTACCTTCCTCTTCCTGGGGAAACCTGCCTCCTCTTTGCGCAGTGGCCTGCAAGGTTAACACACAGGAGCAAAGTTTGCAGCTGTCCCTGCACCTCTCTAGTACCTTGAAGATTCCCAGATGTGAAATGCTATCATATTTATGACACTTTCTTGAGCCTGAGGTTGAAGTAATCCATTTTCTAGAGGATTTGTCGAGCCCCGATATATAGTTTCTCTGTCTCTAGTGGGCTCACAGTCTAAATTTTATTCCTGGGGCAATGGAGGATTAGAAGACTTGACTAGGATCACAAGGAGCCATAGTTTGAATTGAACCCTAATCCCCTGGTTTTTAGTACGCTTTGCTAACTATTATGTTGCCTGAAGGGATTTTCATAAACTACTTTTACATGTCATACAACTCATGCCACCAACTCATGTTTGAGTCCTAGCAACTAGATAAATTACAGATTTAAAAAGAAATTGGTTTAGTGCTAGTCCGGTAAGGTCACAAATGTGGCACAGTGAGGTTAGAGAATCACTCGGTGATTATAGAGAATCATTTGGAGTGATCATTTTAATATTAATAACCATTTGCATGGCAGTATTGGAGACTGGTAGAAAATTCAGAAAAGACCCTGGTAAGCCATTTTGATAATCTGTCACCAAAATACATGCAACAAAAAGAAATCCAACCAAATCTGCAGAAAAACCACCAAAACAGGAAAACCAAACCAAAAACTGCAGATAAAGTACAAGATGCAGGCAAAAGTTTATTGTACCAAGGTTAAAATGCAGTAATATAAAACCTTTTTACCAACCAAGAGACCCTTGGTTGGTAAAAAGGTCCAAATTGCTCTATGTAATAAAAAATATCAAGTTTGTCTCATAGATGCCGATGCTGTACATCTCATCCTCAAAGTCCAAATTCATGGCCATTGAGATGCAGTAATTTGATGCTTAATCTCAATGCTCCAAATGTCTCTCAGACCTGTTTTTGGCTTCTTATTCAAAAATCCAGATATTAATTTATAAAACTGAGCGGCCTGATGTCCCAGGAAGTCTACCTGAAAACATAGGAATGGCAAACTATACTGATACACATCCAGGGAGGGGGGAGGATGGGATACTTTCTGGTCTATTGTGTGGAGAGAAATGTTGGGTAGGGAGGGGGTAGGGTATTTGTTCTGAAGGAATACTGTAAGAATATTAAGTGATGTTAAGTGTAAAATGAATGTATATTGTATCACACTTATTGAAAGCTTTAAAAATGAATAAAGATATTTAAAAAAAAAAAAAAAAGTTTTGAGAATCTGCCCCTGAATCGCTACTATGGGAGGTAATCGGAGCTACAATAGTTGGGTCTGGATTTATTTCTGCCTTAACTTTGAATAAACATTTCTAGCTCTATTAATTCCCGGAGGCAAATGTGAATTAGAATTTATAGACATCTTCAGGCAACATGAAATGGAGTGTGTACAGTGGCTTTCTCCTGTACCCTCCAAACATTTTTTCTCAAGCCTCGATGCACATTTTTGCCAAATCTCCTAAAACCTGTATTTGCAATAGCCATTCAGATTATTTCCCATATTTGTCTTCCAATTGCCAAAACAATGTCAGAGGATTCAATCCTTCTATTATCTTCAAGAAGAGAATTTACAGAGGAGCTAGCTAGAGAGAAAACAGCAAGGAAGAACTGGAAAATTGAATTGACTGTAGAAAATTTGACAGTCATATTATTGATGCCATGGTCAGTAATGAAAGTATTGTAAATTTAATCGTATCTTCTCGGCTATGATTCTGCAGTAGTATAGTAATTAATCAAATCAGTTTATTGTGAAGGTAAAGGGTACTATGTATTCATAAATTTAATGTCAGATGAATGCAAGTAAAGCAGCAGTAATAATTTAGATCACCGCATATTTTTGGCATCATTCTAACAGTATCCTACCATGTTTTGCAGGCTGAACTTATTCATAGACATGTGTATTTTAAAGGAATATAATTATTCATAAACATGATATACTGTATAAAATATTTTGTTTAATACATTATTTGATATTTAAAAATATTACTGAGAATAAAAACATTTATTTTGACAACTGTGCAGCAAAGTCCTTCCAGTGCTATTGGGATGAGTCTCACCCTTAGGAGCCAACTTTTCAGAATGATTGGGGGAGTGCTAAACCCATCATAAATTAAACCTCCTTGGACAAACTGAACCATTTGCTCAATATTGAGGATACTCAAGCATCTTCAGCCATAAGAACCAACATTTCAAAATGATTGGGGGTGTTAAACTCAGTGGAAATGATCCCATCATTGGCACAGTCATAGAGTTCACTCAATATTGGGGGGTGCTCAAGCACTCACAGAACTGGCTCCTGTGGTCAAAGCATGATCTTCATATGTTCTTTCCAACTCTAATCTTTCTCCTTGCCAACAGGAGGTATAAAAGAGCAGCATTGCTTATACATGGCTACCTGCTCTGCTGGCTTCTGTTAACATCTGAATACTTGGGACCCACATATTTAAAATGTGATGTTAAGTGGAAGTTAATAAATTAGGCAGCCGCAGGTCAACGTCTGGCCATTCAGGGGCATAGAGATGCACCTGGATTGAGCGTGTGTGAGAGAGGCACCAGTGTTTTGGAGCGAGGATAGAGGGAAAAGACCAAAAGAAAGGCACTAGTGGAGATGTCCTTTTGGGGAAAAAGAGAGATTCATTGATGTTTGTGGTGGGGAGGGGATGAAGGGAAGAGAGGCACCTTATATGTGTGGTATTAGGGGGTGGTGTGCCACAAGGATCACACTGCACAGTCAGGGCCGGTTTAATAAATAGGCCCAAGAGGCATGTGCCTAGGGCCCGAAGTTGTCAGGGGGGCCCGCTGAAGAAACAAACAGGACTTCAATTTTTTTTTTTTTTTCCTTTTGGCAGCACCTGGCCCCCTGGAAAGATCGGCAATGCCAGGCCCCCCCCCACCCTCCTGGGAAAATCAGCAGCACCACCTCCCACTCCCCCGGCAAAAATTAGCAGCGCCACCCCCCCCCTTTCCCCGGCAACAGCGGCAAGTTCTGGCAACCATTCCTGCAAGCGGTGCTCATCCAATAGCTTCCCTTCTGACTTAGCTTCCTGTTTCCGCCTGGGCGGTTCGCATCAGAGGACAGCCTTGGAATCGCAGCAGCACCACTTGTAAATTGCAAGTAAAGGATTGCCTGGCCTGGATCTGTCTTCAGGCATAGGCAGGAAACCATGAAGTCCAGCACCCATCTTGAACAGCTTTTCTTTCGGCATCTCCGGCGATTTTGAGTTGCCGGGTTTGTTGATAGGTGAAGTCTTGTTCGCTGAGTCGTAGGGTCCTTCTTCGGGTAGTCCTCTCAGGTAGCCCTTCTGTTGTTGAGTCATAGGGTTCCTCAGGTAGGCCTTCAGTCACTGAGTCCTCTGATTCAGCATCTCTGTGTTTGTCGATTCTTGAGAATCTGACATTTCATTGACGTTTCCATGTCTGCCATCTTCATTTTGAACGACGGCCCCTTCAGGGCCTGTTTGAGAGTGAGGGGAAGGGAGGGAGATGGTCCAATAACAGGAAGTGGCACTTTAGGTTTAGGGAGACAGACAGATGCTGAATGGAAGTGTAGGAGGTGAGAAAGGGGAACAGATACTGAATGGAAGTGGGATAAGAGGGGAGCAGATGTGCTGAAAGGAAGTGTGGAAGAGAAAGAAAAAAGAGCACATGCTGGATTGGGGGAAGAAGATAGAGTTAGATACTGGAAGGGGTGAGGGAAAGAGGTGGCAAGCTGTAGGTAGACACAATGAAAGATGGAAATTGAGGACTGAATAGTAAGAAATAATTTAGACAGAGAAGGAAGACAAGGGAAGAAAAGGAGGAAGGGAGAGGAGAGATGCCAGAGCATGGGGAAATGAGAAGAGACAGGAGGAAGGAAGGAGACAGATACCAGATCTGACAGGAGGAAAGGAGGAGAGAGATGTTAAAATCTGCTTGAGGGAGGGAAAGATGGAAGGGAAGAAGACAGATGCCACACCATGGGGAGAGCAGAGAGAAGTAGATGGATGTCAGACCAATTAGGGAGGGAGAAATGGAAGGGAGCGGCAAACAGTTTCTGGAAGAGGCATAGAAAGAGAGCAGATGCCATATGGCAGAGGCAGAGAGAGGGCAGAAAGTGGATGGAAGGAAGAGAATGATGAGAAAATGAGGAAAGCAGAAACCAGACAACAAAGGTAGAAAAAAAAATTCTAATTGTTGAATTTATTTGTTTTTGCTTTAGGATAAAATATTATTGTAGCTGTGTTGATAATAGTTTATTAACAGAAAATGGAAATAAGGTGATCCTTTTTATTGGACTAATTTTAATATATTTTTTACTAATTCAGAGACCAAAACTCCTTTCTTCAGGTCAGGACAGGGACACTGCAACAGCATATAGTTTACTGACCTGAAGAAAAAGGTTTTAACCTCTGAAAGCTAATTGAGAAATGTATTACTCCAATAAAATGGGAGCCACTAAATTTTCTTCCCGCCATGCCCCATGCCTCCTACCCAAATGCAAAATATAAATTAGTGGGCTTCCCAAAGCCCTGCCAGCTGAAGATCTCTTCCTCTAGGAAGGAAGGGGGGATTTGGTCAGAGATGTTTGGAGGTTGCATAGAAGAAAAACTGTACACTGGCACTGGTATAGTAATCTTTGTTGTTTGTTAAAAGAAATAAAGTGGAAATAAAGAAGTAAATAAGAAAATGGGTAAATAAATGAGGTTGGGGCAGGGGGGCCCAGTGGACTTGTGTGCCTAGGGGCCCTCGACAAATTGATCCTGCCCTGTGCACAATGTTTCCTGAAATAAAAAATGGTTGGGAAGCACTAGGCTATATTATACACATTGTGTATCCTCAGAAGGTACATAGGTCCGTTAGATAGCATTTGGTGCTTAGTCTATATGAAGTTTCAAAATTGGGGGAGAGGGGGAAAGGAAATAGTACTATCATTGTGCAGCAATTTGTGTTAACTAAAATATGCAGGAAATGAAAGTGGATTGCCCTAGGTAACGAATGAGACATCCTTAGAGAAAAATTCTGTGTGACATGGACAGACTGAATGAGTCTTTATCTGCTGTTACTTTCTGTGTTTTTCTGTGTCAGAACCTCTTATTCAATCCTGTCTGGTACCTACAATAATTTGTGCAATGTTGAGAATGACACAGTGACAAAATTCATCACCGTTCCCGTCCCCATGGATAATCGCGGGAAACCATCTCATGTCATTCTTTAGTGTCTGTCTCAACCTCAGACCTTCTACACCAGCAAGGCTTGAGGGTCAGTGGCTGGGTCCATTCATACTCTGATTCTTCTCTCTCTCCTTAGAGAATGACATGGAGATGGTTTCCCGTGGTTATCCGTGGAGATGGGAACGATGATGAATTTTTTCACCCTGTCATTCTCTAGTGCAATGCCACCAATTATGTATGCATCATGTATGTATATAGCTTTAAATATACCAATTATCATGCATGCATCTATCATGTATACATCTCACTTCACAGAGATGCATATGTGATAGATCCTATTCATCAGAGCTTATAGTCTGGTCAAACCTAATGGAAATTATTCCATTGTGTATTTTTGTGCACATATTTGAAGGACTACATGAAGTAGGTAATAAGTGGAGTTAGTTGAAGAGGGAGCACTTTAAATAAATCATATAAGTCATAATGGTCAACAATAGCAGCAATTTAAAAAAAATGCAAAAAACAAACAAAACACCTAAACACTTTAGTAGTCCAACAGTGAAAAAGGTGAATCAAATAACTTTTTTTCTTTAAGAATCGACAGTATTCTGTAAAAAAAAAAAAAAAAATATATATATATATATATTTTTTTTTTTCTAAAGATTAAAAATTGTTTAGATATAAAATTTCTATATAGATTGACAATACATGTATTCTTAGCACCTACCAAATTACTTGTAATCATTTTTCTCTTATCTGAAATAGTTATTTACTTTTCTAAAATATAAGTTAAACTTGAATATATCTTAGGAAACCATTCCAAAAAAGTAGTACTATCTAGAAATCTACAGTAGGAAAGTTATGTAGAAATGGCTATAAAAAGACATTGGCACCCATTATAAGAACATAAGATTTGACATACTGGGACAAACCGAAGGTCCATGAAACCCAGTATCCTGTTTCTAACAGTGGCTAACCCAGGTCCCAAGTACCTATCTGGATCCCAGGTAGTAAAACATATTTTATGCTGCCTATCCTAGGAATAAGCAGTGAATTTCCCCAAGCCATCTAAATAATGGCCTATGGACTCTCTTTTAGGAAATTAGGCAAACCTTTTTTAAACCCCACTAAGCTAACTGATTTCACCACATTCTCCAGCAATGAATTCCAGAATTTAATTACATGTTGTGTGAAGAAATATTTTTTCCGGTTTATTTTAAATCTAATTCTTAGTAGCTTCATCATATGCCCTTAGTCCTAGTATTTTTGGAAAGAATAAACAAGCGATTCACATCTACCATTTCTACTCCACTCAGTATTTTATAGACCTCTGTCATATCCCCCTGAGCCATCTCTTCTCCAAGCTGAAGAGCCCTAGCTGCTTTAGCCTCTCCTCATAGGAAGTCATCCCTATTCCGGTAGTTTGCAAGGCATTTTAGGATGTTTTACCTGCGGATTAGATTTTTATTTGTGAAATGTTGATGTAGGCAGTATCAAATACTAGCTGTTGAACCCCCCCCCCCCCCCCACCCTGCATCCAGACTCACTTCTGACCTCCTACTTACCTGGGGGTCAGTATTAGGGCAGTGGTTTCAAGAGGCAGCAATTCTGCTCCACTGCCGCGTAGATCAGTGTCTGAATCCAAGATGGTGCTAATGATCCCTAGCAGCAGTATTGTGGTACTACCATTAAGGGGCATTCTACCATGCAAATATGGAAGTGTGTCTCCCTAGTGGTATTGCTATGAAAGTATCATTAGGGGGTCATTGGTACCATTTTGGTGTCAGGCGGTGGTTCGAGAAGCAGCATAGTGGGATGGTTACCATCTGGGATCATTGCCCCAACAATACAAACTCCCCAGGTAAGCCCCAGGGTGAAGGCTCAGGAGTGAGCTAGGCTTCTTGAAAGAGAGAGTAAAGTTGTTGTCAATGGTCCACAACTCTGGAATGCCCTTCCAAGCCACATCTGAATGGAATTTAATCTTGAACGATTTAGAATTCTTTAAAAAGCATTTTTATTCATGGATGCTTTCGGCTGCAGACCAATGACTCTGGTCAGTGCAGGCCTTTAAAGGACAAATCTGAATTTAGGAGCACACAATTGCTTTTAAATCTTTTCTTTACTTACCTTACTGTTGATTATGTAGTTCTATTTTCTGATTTTATATAATTTAAAAATTTTTTTTTTTTACCAAGTGTAAACCCCGTAGATGTTTTTACCAATGTTAGAGGAAGGGGTGTAGGCTCCGTGGCTCAGCTGATCCTGGCAGGGGGAATCCCTATCAGCTGAGCTGCCAGGAATCCCTCGAAACTGGCTCAGCTGTTGGGGATTCTTTCTGCCATGATCAAGGTAGTTGGTGAGTACATCTACAAAACTTGTACGTTTTTCACGTGGATGTTTTTATTTTTGTAAAAGGACAAAAAAGGTAGATGTTCTAAGGACCAAAACTTATATCTTGCTCATCTTCAAAAATAAAAGATAGACGGTTGGCAGCTTTGAAAATGGACATTTTTCCTGCTGGGCAAAACGTCCAATCTCAGACTTAGGCATATTTTTGATTATGCCCCTCCACATATAAGAAATAGAACTTGTGAATGGTAGCTTCATTGAAGGGCTACAATTTGAAGAAATGTACAAATACTTAAAAATTCTCAAAGCTTCTGAAATTAAGCATGGCCAGATTAAAAACAAATATGTGATGTTTGGAAAATTTTTAAAGTCAAAACTCGATGCAGAAAATACAGTAAAAGTAATAAATACCAAGACTTCAATATACTGCTGGCATAGTTGAATGAACACAATTAGATTTAGACAGTCTAGACTGGAAAACTAGAACGTTAATGACTATACATCATGCTTTTGTTCCACAAAGTGATATAGATAGGCTTTATCTTTCAGGGAAGAATGGTAGATGAGGTTTATTATAAGTGAAACAAACTGTGGAAGAAGTAAAAAGAGGCCTAAATGATTACATTCTAAACAGCAAAGAACAGCTATTGATCACAGTATGAAATGCAAAATTGTTAAATGTAAATTGAAGAGGAATACTTAAGGAAAATGGTAACCTACCTAGTAGAGCTATCTGATTTCAGGAAAAAAAATTTTGAATCGATTTAATTTTGCCAATTGAATCGATTTTTCAATTCAATATGATTCAATTTGCTTTCTATTATCTAGCTTTAAAATTAGCTGGTGGGGTTTATTTTGCAGTCTCGTTACCGCCCCCCCTTTCCCTCTCCAACTCTAGTGTGAAACTAAACAAGCCAGATTAGTACAGATCGATCCTGCACAATCAATGCCAACAGAAAAGCTTGTCTTTTTTCACACACAAAGAACACAGATATACTCTCAATGAGTCGCCAAAGAGGACTGCAGGGAAGAGGAAGGGGGTGCGGATGCATGTTTATAGAGAGGGCCAAATGTGAAGGCTGCCGGAAGAGAAAGGAGTTCTGGGAGCACAATACAAACCCTGGGAGCACTTCAGCAGGGCCAGTTTTAGATATGCTGGGGTTCAGGACAGAAATTAAGGAGGGGCCCTCTCTTCTACCTGCCCGACACCCAATTTTCCCAGCCATCATTACTACCACATATAAAACAACTTTAAATGACTTCAGATATCGAACCTTCCTGGACAGAACTTTCAAGTTTCAAGCTGGTAGACAGCAATCATGGCTAGGCTATCTCATCGATACCGCTAGGTTGACCTACAGCATCTTCCAGAAAGAACTAAAGACTACTTTGTTTAAGAAATTCTTGTCCTAGCCAGACACTCTCCCGCGAACATAACTTCCACACCTTATCCTGAATTTCTTCCTCACACATTCCCTGTCTGCTAAAATTCCCTCTTCATAATTGTATCCTGATATTCGCTGGTGTTCGACAAATTTCAATTGTAAGATGTAAAATAGTTAATTTCTTATAATTCAACCTATGTATAATTTTTCCTTTCAACCACCTTGTATTCACCTACTGTAATTCGCTGATTGTACAGCTCTTCTTCTTTGTGAACCGCCTAGAAGTCGCAAGATTGTGGCGGTAAAGAAAAATAAAGTTATTATTATTATTCACTCACAAAACACAGACCTTTGCCAAATACAAAACAATGGATCACTTTGAGCTTAGGCTCCCTCCAAATGAACATCTTCCCTGCTGTAGCTGGTGGGGATCCTCAAGCCTCACCAGCTGATGAAAGCCTCCCTCCCTCCCCTGGTCAGGTCCAGTGACCAGAGCTTTCCAAGTTCTGCAGCTGGCAGCAATATTTCAGAGCTGCTGTTGCTGCCTCCCTCCATTAGCTGGTTGCTGAACTGAAGGAGGCAATCTTCAGTAGGCAGGGCTTGGGGATCCCCACCAGCTCAGGTATTTATATTTCGCAATCAGGCAGGGAGAAAATTTGGTACCCATCCATCCATTTGGGGCTCCAGCCCCTCCCCTCAAATCAGCTGCATGGCTATGCCACTGAATACAATACACTTATATTCATGATGCCCATGTCCCAACGCTAACATATAGGGCTCCTTTTATCAAGGTGCGGTAGGCAGTTAACGCGCGGAATACCGCGCGTTCAACCGCCTGCCACGCTAGTCGCTAATGCCTCCATTGATGAGGCGTTAGTTTATAGGCTTGCCGCGGGGGTTAGCGTGTGATGAAATGTCCAACGCACTAACCCCCGTAGCGAGCCTTGATAAAAGGAGCCCATAGTCCATTTAATAAATTCAATTTTTTTCTACCTTGTTGTCTGGACTTTTTATTTAAAACTTTTCTATACCATTTAAAGAAAACAAAATGGTTTACATCAAAGAACAGACATAATATTAGTTCCAGTTTCTCTCTACTTTTTGTCTATCTTCTAATTCTGTTCCCAATGTCTGTTGTCCAATTGTTTTCCCTCTTCTCTCTTGTTCAATTCCCTTACTATGCCTGTCTTCAACATAATGATTTTTATCTTTCCTCTTTCCTCTCTCTTTTTTCTTTTCTGCCTCTGTCCACTCAAATATCACCCTCTTTCTCACCTTTCTTCTCCTTTTTAAATTTTCAGCTACGTATCAATTTTCCAATTTCTCTCACTCCCTAGCTCTCCCATTTTCCATCTCACTCCTTTTCTATTCTCCTATTTCCTTCTATCTGTTCCCCATTACTACATTTCTACCACTGTACTCAGTGTTCTCTCACTCATCTTCTTGCCATCTCCCTTTTGACCTCTTTTGCATGGCTCACTACTTCCAGATTCCCCCTCCCTCTCTCTACTTTTGTCAGGCTATATCTTCCTGTCCCTTGCTCTCCATCCCCTAGCATCTGGTTATCCCATTTCTTTTCCTTTCTGCCCTCCACTTTTCCCCTGGTCTAGTTCTCCCTCTCTTTTCTGTTGTTTTTTTCTCTCGCTTAATGCTGAACAATGGGATGGAGGAAAAAAAGATTCTGATTTTCTCTTTTCCCCTTCCACCCCCAGACCTAATATTTCTCCCTCCCTCCTTCCCCCAGGTCCTCCATCTCCCTTTCTCTTTCCAACTACCCTACCCTCCCATCCCATCTCTCTCCCTCCCTCTGCACAACCGCTAGGTCCACTATCTTCCCTTTCTCTTCCTAAATGTCCTCTCTTTAAGTATTCCCCCCTTCTTCCACCCCACATCCAACTTATCTCCCTTTCTCTTCTCTCCTTCAAGACTATTGCCTACCATCTCCTTCTCTCACCTCTATTTAGGGCCCCATAATTTCTTACCCTTCTCCTCCCCCCACTCTCATTCTACTTTAAAAAAAGAGCAACTAGTCCAGGAAGATTTCTGGCCCAGCGTGACCTCCCCTCTCTATCTGTGCCGGTCCGATGTCAACTCACCTTTGGTCTGTTGCCAAATCCATTTTGTTACAGGGAACCACTGGCTGCAGCAGCGATTCTGAAGCATGGCCTGCAGCCCCCCTCCATGTTTTCCTACTGCCACGGTCTGTCCCCAATGACGCACCTTCCTTTTTCTGTCTTGATGGACTGTGGTAGAAGGAAAGCATGGAGGGAGGCTGCAGGCAGCACTTCAGAATTGCTGCAATAAATATGGATTTGTCAGCAGACTGAAGGTGAGAGCGATGGACAGATACAGATAGAAGGGAAAACATGCCTGCCCACAGGGGGACCCCTCAGAGCCTAGGGGCTCAGGGCAGTTGCCCTGTTTACCCCTCTAACACTGACCCTGCACCCCAGAATCCCATTCAGGCAGAGGGAAAGCCTGAATCAGTGAGTTCGTTTTTGTTTTTTTTTTCCCTCTAAACAAATTGATTCGAATCAATTCAGCCGAACTGAATTGGTGAATCAATTTAAATTGTAAATCAGATAGCACAACTGCCTAGTACTATAGATAGGGTGGTGTAGAAACTGTGGAAACAAATTAATGTAGCAAAAGACAGACTAGAAAACGTGAAAAACAAGCAGTTGCTTGAACAAGACTTGAAAAATACAGAAGGAACTGCGGACAACAGCTTAACAAGGAAAATAATATAGAATGGAAGTGTAAAAATTGAAACGGAACCAGTAATTTTTGCTGTTCAATATCAAACGATTTAACCAAATGCCATGAAGGCAAAAATTGAAAAACAGCAATGACTGTAAATATGGACTGAGTAAAGAAAAAAGGAGCAAATTGTATTCTAGAGGTTAATCAATTATCTTCAAAGGGTAAATTGAAATCTGGAGTCCCTCAGAGATATTTTCAACCTGTACTTTGTGCCTCTGGCAAAGCTACTCGACACTTATTGGTCTCTTTGCTGATGACATCCAGTTAGTATTTTCTTAGATGATGATCTAGTATCAGCCATAAGAGATCTCAATAATAAAGTAAATCAATTAAGTAATTGGCTGTCTGACTATAATTTGGTAATCAATATTGAAAAAAGGTCAGTAATGTGTATTTCCCGTGGTTAAAAAATGGTGACAGCTTTTCCAGAAATTCAAGGCACAAGGGGACAATTTTCTTCTAATATGACTGTTTTGGGTGTTCATTGTGATTCCAATTTAAGTTTCAGTTTGCAAATTAATCACATTGTGAAATCAATTATGTGCGTTGTGCCATTTAAAACTGCTTTTGGAAATAGAAAATCTCACAAAGGTGATACATGCAGTGGCGTACCAAGGAGGGGGGTGGGGGAGGGGGCGGTCCACCTCGGGTGCAGCCTTAGGGGGGTGCACAGCTGGACAGGTCCGGAAAATTCCTGGGCTGTGACGGCACTCAGCGGCATCGGCGCCCCCCTGCCCTGCGATAGCACTCAAGTTTGGCCTCCTTCTCCTGGCATCAGCAGAACTTCAGATCGGCAACAGGTGCTCAGTCAAAAGCTTCCCCTGACTGAACTGCCTGGGCTTAAATAGGAAGCTGAGTCGGGGGAAGCTTTTGACTGAGCACCTGTTGCCGATCTGAAGTTCTGCTGATGCCGGGAGAAGGAGACCGAACTTGAGTGCTGTCGCGGGGCAGGGGGGGGGGGCGCTGATGCCGCTGAGTGCTGTCGCAGCCCCCCCCCCCTTGGTACGCCACTGGATACATGCCTTCATAACATGTAGGTTGGATTACTGCAATACCCTTTTTTTTTTTACTTACCGGTAAGTATGCACATTGGTTGCAGTTGGTTCAAAACCCTGCTGCCAGACTTTTGATAGGCAGTAAAGGATCAGATCATATTACTCCTGTGTTGTAGAAATTACACTGGCTGCCTGTGGACTAGTGCATTAAGTTTAAAGTGCTGTGCGTAGTTTTTAAAGCTTGGCATGCAAAATCGCCACTATATCTGGCAAACAAGTTAACTAGATACTGCCCAAGAGATCCTTTGCTCCTTTCAAAAGGAGTTATTTTTGTTGCCTGATTTTGGTCAGGCTGCATTAGTCTCAACAAGAAGTCGAGCTTTTTTGCATGTGGGCCCTTCTTTATGGAATTCCTTGTTCGACAAGTAATTTCAACAGCACTACGGAATTGCAGTGGTGAAATTATAATTAAAAGGATGTTGAAAACCACCGAATGGATTGGTATTGCTGTAATAAGCTGATGTAAATTGTACTATATTCAAATTTAAAACTAAACTCCAGATTTTCATATTTAAAGATGCCTCTACTCTTTAATCCCAGCTCTCTTTGACAATTCACTTTCACTCTCAGAATTACTTTGGAAAATCAAAACGCTTCTTTTGAAGCGAATCCTACCCTAATGCATTTCCCTTCCCCACTTACCTCCCTTTATTTTTCTGTCTCGATGTATTTACAAACTTCCCTTCTCCTACTTTCCCCTCGTGTCATGTACGTCAGTGTATAAATGCTCCCGTACTTTTAGCTTTAGATACGATTTTTATTTTCTTTTTGACATTTTCTTTTTAAATCTCATTTTATTGTTAACCATTTAGATATCTGTTTGATAAACGGTATATCAAAAATAAAGGAAACTTGAAAACGTAAACTTGCACCATTGAATGTTAACAGCATAACATTAGAATTCGCAATTAGTCATTTTACACATTTACTGTTACATTCAATAAAACACATACAACCTTTTTCTTGTGGCATAAATAACTGGCCGCAGCTTTATTTCATAATTTGACAATGCTCAAAACTCAATACTTAAACTTTAACATTTAACAATTCCCAATGCGGCAATCCCCCAAACCCCATTTTTCATGAGCTATTCGGTAACGAAGGTAGCTCCCCCCTCTTATCAACCCCCTCCAACTTCATCCCTATGATGATCTATGGTATCGTCAGATCACCATCCCCACCCCTCTCATGGCGGTGCCGCCCATGAGTTATCCATTACAATTCTCCCTTCAAGATATATTAATTCACTCCCCCAGCCGCATTTCATACTATTTATTTTGTCCATTCGGCCCCATTTCCCCTATCAAACTGCGACCGCCCTCCCTTCCTAAACCCAATTCCCGTAACCCTGTACATATTCTCCCCCATACCCTTCACCAAGAATCCCCCCATTATCCATCCCAAAAACAGGTGGGCAAGCAGGGAAAATTATTTTTTCCCAAACCACCAAACAAACCTCCCACCTCCTTTCAATTTCCAAGAATGAGACTCCCGCCCAAACTCCTCACACTCTCCACCAATCACTCCCCCCCCTTTATCCAATCATACTTCTTATCCAGTACCCTCACAGTCTTAAATCCAACCAATCCCTTTTTTCTTTTTTCCTTCACACACTCATACCTCATCCTATCTTCTTCCCCCCCCCACACCCACCTAATCCCTAACTTCTTCAATGCCTATGCTCATCTAATGTTATTGTCCCACCAGTTAAAACTAGTGGGACCCTTATAAATCAAGAATAATAAATCCAATCCAATCCTATCATGGAGGACCACCAGCCATCAGCGTTTCTATAAATCCCTAATGAATATGCATGAGAGAGATTTCATTAATGGAGGTGACAAGCATGCAAATCAGTCTCATACATATTCATTAGGCATAGCCTGAAAACCTCACTGGCACAAGTACACATGCTGACAAGAACATGCACTTCTGCACTGCGCTTTTCCAGCAGCGCAGTTTGGGTGCGGTTAAGTTGTGAGGTACCTGCATAGTTTATAAAATATGTGCTTATCTCCACACAAATGCCTGGAG
Source organism: Geotrypetes seraphini (assembly GCF_902459505.1). NCBI lineage: Eukaryota > Metazoa > Chordata > Amphibia > Gymnophiona > Dermophiidae > Geotrypetes > Geotrypetes seraphini. Next base: position 38,783,312 of record NC_047089.1, read on the forward strand.
GTAGACCAAGTTTATTCAAGTTCAAGTTTATTAATTTTAATATACCGACCATCGACGGACACCTGGCTGGTTTGCAATGTTAAAAATGAAAGGTTAAAAATTATTATAAGGGGAGGGGAAGTGTGAACATTAAATGGACAAATTACAAGTACGAACATGAGCTTGAGGGGAAAGGGAAAGTTAATAATTACATCATCAAAAAAAAAAATTTAAAGGAGAGGAAGAGAGGGGGAGGCTATAACTTCAGGAAAGGGGATCGCTTCTTAAAAGCGGTTCATATTTAGTTTTCTAGCTGTTGGAGAAGAAATATTTAAATGCTATGGAATACGTCTTTGAATAAAAACGTTTTTACTTTAATTTTTAATTTGTCAAGTGAATTTTCAAGGCGGAGTTGAAGTGGCATGGCATTCCATAAAGTTGGAGCTACAATGGAGAAATTAGTTTTTCTAGTGTAATAGAATTCTTTGATGGAAGGTATAGTCAGTAGATTCTGATCAGCTGATCTAAGAGTCCGGGAAGGGCAAAAAGGGATGATGAGTTTATCGAGAAAAGATGGGAGATGTGAAAGTTTGATTTTATAGACCAGCATTAAAGTTTTATAGGTGCTACGGTGGGTAATGGGTAGCCACTGCTACCCACTGCTGGAGGTGTCAGACAGACATAGACAAAACAGAAAAAGGCACCAAAGTCTAGTTTCAAAACAATAAATACCAGTGCACCACTATTCATATGTTCAAATCACATGTTCATCAGAATGCCACACGATAGAATTGTGTGGTAGCCATCCTCATTGGAACTTTTTATAATGTGATATTTTTGAACTCGTGTGCAATTATTTACGTAATATAATTTATAAAGTGTCGGTGCTATCTAAAACCAAATGTTTTAAGATATTCTATATGTGAAGTTAACTTAGCTTTAGAAGCGGGTCTGCTTCATTCCCCACCGATGCGTTTCAAGTTTTTCTTCAGGGTCGGGGACATGAAGAGCAGAGTTAGCCGGGATTTGTAGTATAACGCTAATCCATAGTGATACTATCCGGGGCTACAAGACAGACATAGAAACATGATGGCAAATAAAGGCCAAATGGCCCATCCAATCTGCTCATCCGCAGTAACCATTATCTCTTCCTCTTTCTAAGAGATTCCATGTACCTATCCCACACCTTCTTGAATTCAGGCAGTCTGTCTCCACCATCTCTTCCAGGAGACTGTTTCACACATCTAACACCCTTTCCATAAAAAAAGTATTTCCCTATATTACTCCTGAGCTTTTCAACTCGTAACTTCTTCCTATGCCCTCTCATGAAAGAGCTTCCTTTCAAATAAAAGAGACTCGACTCATACGCATTTACGCCACATAAGTATTTAAATGTCTCTATCATATCTCTTCCGCCTTTCCTCCAAAGTATACATACATCCTCATTCAATTTTTACTAGGCGCCCTATTATAATATTATCCCCATATGATGAAGGAATCTTTGCACGGTAGTACACCAAGGTTTTAGGAAGGAATTCATGAACGGGCACTAACCGATTTAGCATGGGCATCTTAGCATTTTGCATATACTAAATTGGTTAGTGCCCCCTTTAATATTTCAGATTAATCCTCCTGTGTGGGCCAGCTGCATTAATTCTTTCATGCATGGCATGAATTAGAGCTAGCTGATTTTAAAATAAATTCTATTATCAAAAATAAGCCCTTAGCATCAAAACCTAAACAGTATGCACATGCACAGTGGGGGTTTAACATTTCCAGCAGAGCTTTACAATGAAGCAGCAATGGCAAAATGTGATGATGAAAATGAAAAGAAAACAATAGAACAAGTAGCAGTTCAAAGTAAACATGAAAAGTTCTTCCGCTAAAAAGGTATAATAAAAGCATAAACGGGTGTTACAGATTTTGGAGGAAAAAGCGAAAAGTTCTGAGCAAAAGCACTCACAACATTCACATCAGACCAGCTGGTGTCTTGTCTACACTTTGAACTCCATGGATCAGGGAGTCTCTCTTATAAAGCTGTACAGCATTCAAGAATACATTGAGAATGCTAATATGTGAACAATAAAGAACACTTTTAGAAAGAGCATTTGAGCGGAGCCCTGAACAAGAAAAGAAAATATATCAGAGGTTGTGGGGAAAAGCATGAATTCACTTGTAATACCCACCAGCCCTTTACATTTGTGAAAGTTTCTTGCAGTGAGAAAATGTTGTATTAGCCATGTTAACTTGAAACTTGGGATGCTTTTAACTGAGTTATGCTTATTTTATATCCTCAGGATACTCGTTAGAGTAATAGTAAGGTCGAAAAGCGAAAATTGAGCGGGTAACCTTTCCCCCATGCTTTTGTTTCATAACCTTACCCTTTTTTATTTGATTTACAAATTGTATTTAATCCTTTTTTCATATTTTTTCCCTCTGTGTTTGTCTGGTACACAGGCGTGTTAATTGTCTAGTTTGAGTAATGTGTTTTTTTTTGGGTTTTTTTTTTACCCCAATCTTACTAGTACTTGTAAATCGCATTGAATTAAGATTTTGCAATCAAAATCAAATTTTTATTAAACTTGAAACATAATCTACTTTGAAAGGTAATGAATAGAAACAAAAAGGAAGAGAAGTTATTTGACTAACTTTATTACATTTTTACGAATCTGCCCAATAAAAAGGGGTATCATCTTTTTAAAAAAAAATTTGTATTCATTACTTTTCAATGAGAGAAACAGTATGGGTGAATATGAGTACACCATCTAAACTAGGAAGGGAAGGTCCTTTGTTTCTAAATCAACTGGCGCTCTAAGAGTCACTAATCGTGTAAGCCAGTGTCTCTCAAACTGTGTGTCATGGCACAGTGGTGTGTCCCGAAGAGATTCCGTGTGTGCTATGAGAGATTCCCTTCATAAGTATGCACTAGAATAGATGACATGCACATTGCGTACATAAGAATCTGTCAATGCTATGAACGTTTGTGTGTGTGTAAGGATACAACTTCCCAGACAAGCATCATTCTTTGATGTGATTGGTCCTGGAAAACTAATGGCAAGTAAGTTTTATTTTTAATGCAGTAGTTATTCTAACTTGAGCAACAAAGCAATCAAGGCTTTGTTACTATTTGGATCTTCTTATCTTTGCGAACTTGGATTTTCAGCTCTGGCAGAAATTAAATTTTTAAAAAAAGAAGACGATTACAAATGGTGTACTACTCAGCCCAAAGTGTACTACTCAACGGGGCCCTATCGAAACCAAAACCAGTCAAGTATAGTGTTATCTAAGGGACTCTACTATCCCCTCTATTATTTAATCTCTATATTAGACCACTCCTGGACATAGCCCACAAAGACCAAATCCTGATTCACACCTTTGCTGATGACATCCAACTCACCCTCTGGGAGAAACCCATGACTAAAAGTACAAAAAAAATCCTATAATGGATATACAAAGTGTTGGAAAAGAAAGATTGAGAATCTAAGAAAACCGCTTAGAATTAGATAGATAAACCTTAAATCAAGACTGACTGGTTCCAAGTTTCCATTATCGATCCTCTAAACCTCCCCCTCCTTATTCTAAAACTCTTCTGCTGCATTCAGTATTTCTTTATTAATCTTTCTTCACTTAAATTTAACCCCGCCCTAAATGAGGAGTGACACATGTTTATAGACATGCAGTGCCACCCGAGAACCCTTGAAAAAGCCATTAAAGTTGGCGAAACGGGTCCTGTCAGGGTTTGAATATCTGCATTTTTAAGATAAGTGATAAAGTTTCTCTGCTGGGTTAAATTTACTCCGGAGCCTCTCATTGCAGAGTTTCCTTTCAAATGAAAGACTCAACTCATGCACATTTATATTACATAGTTATTTAAATGTATCTATCATATCTCCTCTCTCCCATCTTTCCTCCAAAGTATACAGATTGAGATCTTTATATCTGTCCCCATACGCCTTATCACGAAGACCACACACCATTTTAGTAGTCTTCCTCTGGGCCGACTCCACTCTTTTTATATCTTTTTGAAGGTGCAGCCTCCAGAATTGTACACAATATTGTAAATGAGGTCTTATACAGAGGCATCAATACCTCCTTTTTCCTACTGGCCAATACCTCTCTCTGTGCAACCTAGCATCTTTCTATCTTTAGCCGTCACCTTTTCAATCTGTTTGGCCACCTATACAGTGCTATGTACGTCTGGTAGCGCTCTAGAAACAATTAATAGTAGCAGTAGTAGTTGACTGTTTCCAGATGTGGTTAGAGCCACGCAAGATCGATGAAGGCAGTTTTTGTTACTAGGACCTTGGGTCCCTCAGTTGAGGGTCCAGTTTTATTTGAAATAAATGTATGATGAGATATTAAGGTGTTAAATATATATATATTTTTAAAATTTGACCATCTCGATAAGATTTCTTTTTCGAGTAGTAAATCCCCCATAACTTCAGTTTCTCTTTGTGGTGTTTCAGCCTTTCCTCTTAGGGCTCCTTTTACTAAGGTGCACTAGCGTTTTTAGCGCGCGCTACAATGCCGCACGCGCTAACCCCACGCTACACAGAAAATACTAACGCAAGCTCTATGGAGGCATTAGCGTGTAGCACACGGGGCAATGTAGCACGCGCTAAGCGCGAGCTAAAACCACTAGCGCACCTTAGAGTAAAAGCAGCCCTTAGAGATTCATTGTAATTGTCTGCTTAAAAATTATGATTGAGTGAAAAGAGAACAGTATGCTTTTGGATATTATTTTTGATTTGATCTTTCCTAACTTTCATGTAAATGATTTATTTGTAGACTTTATTTGTGGACTTTAATAATGGGCAATAGAATAGTTTGAAAATTGTATTTCTTGAGTTTATTGCTAAATTGCTATTATGATACAGTGGTGCCTCACACAACGAACTTAATCCGTTCCAGGAGCAAGTTTGTTATGTGAAACGTTCGTTGTGTGAAACGCGTTTTCCCATAAGAATACATGTAAAACAAAATAATTCGTTCTGCAGCCCTGTTTTCCCATAAGAATACATGTAAAACAAAATAATTCGTTCTGCAGCCCTACATTTCCCTCCCTCCACCTCACCTTATATGCAGAGTTTGCCAGCTTTCTTTTTCACCCAGCCGCACGCTTTCAAAAAGCTGTGCACGTGCAGCTGCTGGAGTTGATCAATGTTCTCCTCTCCTGCAACTTCCTGTTTCCGGTTGCGTCAGAGGAGAAGATTGAACAACAGAGCATCTGCGCATGTGCTGCTCTTTGAAAGTGTGTGGCTGGCCGAAAAAGAAAGCCGGAAAACTTGGCATCTAAGGTAAGGTGGAGGGAGATGATGGAACACTGCATTCAGACAGGAGGGTGCTGCTGTTCCCGGCTCACATTAGGAAGCGGCGAGAGTAGTTCCGCCCCCCCCCCGGGCCCCTCGGGCGACTTCGTTGTGTGAAACGAAGTTCGTTATAGGGAGCAAGACAAAAAGTTCGTTATGCGCAGCGTTCGCTGTACGAGGCGTCCGTTATGCGAGGCACCACTGTATATTATTTACGTTTTCATTTTTCTTTTCAAGTTTTAATTCTTGGATATATATTTGAAATTTGCATTTTAATTCTTGGATATATATTGAAATTTGCATTTTAATTCTTGGATATATATTGAAATTTGCATTTTAATTCTTGGATATATATTTGAAATTTGCATTTTAATTCTTGGATATATATTGAAATTTGCATTTTTTTTTTTAAAGATGCTACTTGTATTAGGAGACGAGCTTCTAATTCTGGTGAATATTTTTGCGTTCACTCCCTGTCTCTTCTTTGTAGTAGTACTGTTGCACTCCTTCCTCTTTTGTCACGTATCTTCTTTGTAGCAATAAGTCTGTAGTTCTCATTTTCCATAGTGAGAGTTCCAGTTTTCTTCGGCATAATAGAATCCCTAGACACCAGGGAATTAAACGTTCTGTCTTGGGGATCATCCAGCAGCATAATCTGATGGCAAAAATTGCCACCTGAGTATTTGCCCTTTTTAGAAGTTACTCAGACGAGTATTACCTTATTAATATCATACAATATTGAAAATCTGTGCTGTCTATTCAATAAAAATGATCTTGATCAATTCATTTTTTTTAATGTTGTGTAGATGAAATATGTCCAGTTGACACACTGAATGTTGTGCGCTGCTGCTAAAAAACGCTTTTGCAATTTTGTAAAAGGGGGTGGTGGTTTATATACATGAGTAAACAACCAAATAATCTAATTCACCCCCCCCCCTTTTTTTTTATCAAGCTGCCCTGCCAAGCTTGGCGAGCTAAATGCTGAGCTGCCCAAAGGAATAGAATGGGTGCATGGTATTTAGCTTATGCTGCTCGGCAGTGCAGCTTGATAAAAGAGAGAATTAATGCAAAAAGCCGCAAAATTGTCTGGCCTTCCTGTGAAAACACCTTCGTTTCACATTGCTGCGGCCTTCCTGTGCAACCATGAGATAATTAAAATTGAACAGAGAAGTTTAGTAGCAAGGAAATCCATGTTTTCTTATGTCACAGTTTCAAGTTCAAGTTTATTAAGAACTTACTACTCTGCTCATTGGGACAGTTCATCTGGGTGGCTTACAAGCTAATAGAAGAAGAAGATAAGATAGAATGGCAAATAAGTCAGACAGGACATGGAAAGAATGTCAGATAGGATAGTGGGAGGAAAAGTACATAAGGGTCAAACCTTAGCAGAGGCTTCGCATCAAATGCCTGCAGCAAAGAATTGAGTGACTTGGCGAAAGGCATCGACAAAAAAAAACAACAAGATTTCAGATCAGCCTTGAAACAGTCAAAGGAAGCCTGTTATGGTAAATAAATGATCAGGCATCATGCTCCATAGTTCAGATCCTAGCACTGAGAGAATGGAACATTGAGTAATGTAATCAGAAGATTGCAACAGGCGATCAAAATAAATATTTTTCTGAACACAATCTTTTGATATTACTGTAATATAAACTCGAGTTCATATGGTTTTTTACAACTAATGTGCAGATAAAGTGAGGTTTATGCTTGGAGTCCACTATAAGTCCCTTCATGATGTCCTAGAAATTCTTAATGAGGTGTCAAAGGATGAACGATTGCTAAATATATTAGACAAATGGGAAAATGGTTATAGGGGACCAAATAACATGTGCACATATACTCAGCAAGCATTCATTACAGATTTACTCAAAAGGTCAGTCTGGTACACAGAAAACTGCTGCGTTCACTTAGCAGTATCACTTTTTTATACACTAATGGAAAACTCTAGTTTCTGTCTGGTTGCTAGTACAAAATATTTGTTGTTAGTCATAGAGATAGGTGTCATATTGAAGAACAGAAGATGCAAATTTGTTCAGAAATGGTAGCTTTTAAAAATAAAAAGAGAGGAAATGGGAGGGAGGGGGTATGGTCACAGAGAATCAAATCATAAAACTCCCCACAGGAAAAAATTAAACTCCTGGCACAAAAGGCGATATACTATGATACTATCTGTGAGCACACGAAAGAAAAAGCCTCAGTTACATAGGAGGGGAAACTACCCAACCATCCATACATCATAGGCAGAACAAAAACTTTAGTTGCCACTACTGTATCAAATATAGGGCTTAAGAAAAACGTGAGAGAAAAATCACAATTAAAAAATCAACTGTGCAAACAGAAATTGCAAATTCAGCAAAACTATGTGTAGACGGCCTACGATCATTTTGTAGCTTAAAAGCAACTTCTTCAGGACTACTTCTTCAGGGCAGAGGAGCAGGGTGTCAGGTCAAAAGTGCGCCGGGACAAAGGCGCGCGCAGACAATTGAGCGCAGCGCGGAGGCGCACGCCGCAGAAAATTACAGTTTTTACGGCTCCGACGGGGGGGGGGGGTGTACTTACAAGAGATCGCGCCGCGTTGTGGGGGGTTGTAACCCCCCACATTTTACTGAAAACTTCACTTTTTCCCTGTTTTTAGGGAAAAAGTTAAGTTTACAGTAAAATGTGGAGGATTACAACCCCCCAAACCCCCCACAACGCCGGTGCGATCTCTATTAAGTAAACGGGGGGGACTCCCCAACAAAACCCCCCGTCGGAGCCCCTAAAAACTGTAATTTTCTTCGGCGCGTGCCTCCGTCTTGCGCTCAGTTGTCGGCGCGCGCCTTTGTCTTTAGCGGGGTTGTCTATGAACCGAGGAGCAGCACGTCAAACAGCTTTCTGCTATGTGAGCCTGGGTAGCCCTGAAGAAGTAGCTTGTGAGTCTGTTATAGGGGAAAACACCCTCCAGGGATTCAAGGCAAAGTTGGACAAGTTCCTGCTAAACTGGAGAACGTACGCAGGTGAGGCTGGACTCATTTAGAGCACTGGTCTTTGACCCGGGGGTCGCCGCGTGAGCAGACTGCTGGGCACGTAGGTTTGACCCAGCAGCGGCAATTCTTATGTTCTTATGGCCACAAAAATCTGTCGCCTCACATTTTATACAGTTCTCTGCTACAACAAAACATGGTTGCAATTTATGCTTTAAAAATGATCATCTATTATTTATTCTAGGAGAAGAGATTGAAAGAAAAGGCTGCAAGACGAGCTAGCAGTAAGAGAAAAGAAGAGGTAAGTTAGCATTTTCTGGTGCTACATTTGTTCATTTACTTGTAATTAGTTCCCTTCCCTCAGTGTATTCCTGGTGTCTCCTTTAAACCACATCCTGCCTCTGAGACAGAGAACGCTGTTTGTTTCCTGCTCACTAGTACATTGCTTTGTGCTTTGTTTTCTTTTTAGATTAATTTACACAAACAGCAGTCCATACAACTTGTGTGACAGCATACATGGTACACTTCCCCCTCCCCATTCGCGGTTTCGGCAATCACGATTTCACATATTCGCGATTTTTGGGGGAGGGGGAAAAAACCCCCCACAGTTTAGCCTTCCCCCGGCGTCCCGGCCTTACCTGGTGGTCTAGCGGGCTTTCGGGGCAGGAGCGATCTTCCTATACTCCTGCCCCGTGTAGATCGTCAATTGGAAATAGCTGTGGGGAGTTCCCGTTGTAGTCTCGAGAGACTACGGGAACTCACAGCAGCTATTTCCTAGGCCAAGTTTGGGAACCACTGGCCTAGCTAATCCAGGAGCCTTGTGCTGTGGTTTGTGTAGAACACAGTGCGGGTCTGAATCCGTGGATGCTATGTCTAAGCAGAGGTTAACTCCCTAGCAAAGGCTGTGAATACTTCCTCTATGGCAGGGATCTCAAAGTCCCTCCTCGAGGGCCCAATTCCAGTGGGGTTGTCAGGATTTCCCCAATGAATATGCATTGAAAGCAGCGCATGCACATAGATCTCATGCATATTCATTTGTGAAATCCTGAAACCCCCACTGGATTGCGGCCCTCAAGGAGGGACTTTGAGACCCCTGCTCTATGGCGTCCTCAAATCCTGCCAGCCTTAGGAACAGATCCTTGCTCTTAGAACTGCCTCATCTTCTACATAACTGCATAAGTTGCATCAGTAGGATACTGAATTAGCCTCAGAGTCTTGCTCTGGCACGAGCTGCAGTGCTATGAAATGAGCAGAATCTTCTACAAGCCGAAATGACCATTGCATCTGTTGTTTTCAGTAGTTTTTAAAGCTGATAAAAGAACCCTAGGACATGGGTAATTCTGTAAGGAACCACCTAGTTGGAGGTGTATAAATGGAGGGTATTTTAGTCCTTCATGCGTGCAAGTGGCCTCATAGAATAAAGACTAATGGAAACGTACATGCCAGTTTGCTGGTGGGTATGTGCATAGGCAGAGTTTGGGCAGACCGCTATGATTTATACAAGTTTCAGCTTACAACTAGGGTTGGGAATTTACATCAGCTATAGGGCTGGTGTAAGTGCTTGCTCTTTAAATGTAAGCACATTTTTGACTGCTTGTTCTAGAATTCAATTAAAAAATTAGGCATCTACTTTTCTTTAGAGAATAGCCTTGAAATATGTGACATAACCAGCACCTTTATTAAATGCCCTGTAATAAAAATTACCTTCTTTGTGTCCAAGTTTCATGGCAGGAGAGCCACATAGGACACCCAGGCTCACATCCACCTACCAGTTGAGGCCAAATATTATGTATTCAGTCTTTTGGTGAATGCTGACAACTGTGAGTTGCCTCTTGAAAACCTCGTCAAGGAAGTAGTTGGCTACCATCTGCACCGAGAGTGACGAGGATGAAAGACAGAGGCAATTTGAAGAGTGAGGTATATTCACTCTTCAATGCATTCCATTATCAGTAGATGCCTATCTACTGATAATGGAATGCATTGAAGAGTGAATATACCTCACTCTTCAAATTGCCTCTGTCTTTCATCCTCGTCACTCTCGGTGCAGATGGTAGCCAACTACTTCCTTGACGAGGTTTTCAAGATTAATTTTGGTTCTCTACAAGGTTATCTCTACCTCCTCTTCTCTACTTCATTCCTCTTCCATTTTCTCCCCTTTGTCAAATGTATTTAGTCCTTTGACCCCATTCCTACCCATTTTCTTGACGGTATTTTCCCTGGCGTCATCTCCTCTCTGCCACATCTTCAGTTTATCACTCTCCACTGCAATTGTTCCCTCTTCCTCTGGTAAAACTTTCTGTTTGCATATTAAACAGAAAGCTAAGCAGTTGGTGAGGTAAAAGCTTTCTGTTTGTGTTTTATCTTGCCCCTCCCTGCCAGCCTGCCTCAGGCTCAGTCTTTGATTTATAGGCTTTTAAGCCAGTTAAGAATATAGGAGGAGATTTTTTTAACCACAGAGCTAATTGGGGTTTTCATCAGCAAGTGATTAATCTTTAGCAATAGATTGCTTTTCAATGAACTGCAAAGGACATAGAATTAAAGATAAATAATAGCATAAAATATACCCAGTGAACTGAAGGAACTTTATATATTAGTTTAAATGTTCTTATTCCTTATCAAATTTAAATAACTAAACTCCTCACCAATCCTAAGCTGCAGACCAGCAGCAAAATGGGAACTATTGAGTTTTTTTTGCACTGAATGCCACATGTATGATTATGTCCCATTTGCTGAGAGGTTATATATTTATACTTGGTGCATTGAGCTTCTAGCTATCAGTAGTGAATGTGTCTGATCTCTGGAGGTTAGATGAGCTGAAGTAAAAGATATATATAGAGGAGTATAAATATAAGGGGGGGGGGACTAGTAAAAACGATGCATAAAGTATAGATTCTGCAAGAAAGAACTGGCTAATTTCTCATGGGAAAAGGTCTATATACAAAATGCCACAATAAAGTGGTATGTCTCATCCATTGGAAACTTTGCAAACCGTTACAATATTTCTGAATTATGCAGCATGAAGAGATTATGATCATCTGGGGCAAAAGCACGATGCAAAAAAAAAAAAAGGTGTAGCAGAAAAACACAAGAACAGCATTAATAGCAGAGGTGTCAATACAAGTGATTGTCTTGCGGAGAAAGAGAAGATCCTTAGATACCAAGAAACGCAGTCAAAGACAATGAAAATGTGGCAGAAAACCAAAAATATTTCCGCTCATGTTGGATGCCACAGGCCTGATTAAAAGTAATTTCCAAACACACTTGATAAGTTGCCTATACATGTCTTATCTTACAACCTCATGAAGAAGGTTTTCTTTGGTATGATGCAAGTAATACAGTAAGCATGAGCACTAAATTTGCGAGCATGAATACAGGATGTCCAGGGCGGTACTTGGAGAGACCTCCCAGGAAAGAGACTTGGGAGCTCTGATCGACAAGTCGATGAAGCCGTCTGCGCAATGTGCGGCAGCGGCAAAAGGGCGAACAGAATGCTAGGAATGATTAAGAAGGGGATCATGAACAGATCGGAGAGGGTTATCATGCGGCTGTACCGGGCCATGGTGTGCCCTCACCTGGAGTACTGCGTCCAGCACTGGTCACCGTAACACAAAGAAGGACACGGTACTACTCGAAAGGGTCCAGAGAAAATTGACTAAAATGGTTAAGGGGCTGGAGGAGTTGCCGTACAGTGAGAGATTGGAGAAACTGGGCCTCTTCTCCCTTGAAAAGAGGAGACTGAGAGGGGGGACTTGATCGAAACGTTCAAAATACTGAAGGGAATAGACTTAGTAGATAGACAGACTGTTCACCCTCTCCAAGGTAGGGAGAACGAGAGGGCACTCTCTAAAGTTGAAAGGGGATAGATTCCGTACAAATGTAAGGAAATTCTTCTTCACCCAGAGAGTGGTGAAAAACTGGAACGCTCTTCCGGAGTCTGTTATAGGGGAAAACACCCTCCAGGGATTCAAAATAAAGTTGGACAAGTTCCTGCTAAACTGGAACGTATGCAGGTGAGACTGGACTCATTTAGAGTACTGGTCTTTGACCTGAGGGTCGTCGCGTGAGGGACTGCTGGGCAGGATGGGCCACTGGTCTGACCCAACAGCGGCAATTCTTATGTTCTTATGTACCCTGGCTTAGGGCTGATGTTCATTACTGTTATGGCATGCACAAAACTAGCCTATTTGGAGACACCTTTCAGGGACATAGTAGAGAAGACCCACCTTGAGTCTGGCAGACTCAATGCTGCCTTGGTGAAGAAAAGTCATGTGGAAGAAGAACATCAGCTTGGTGTAAAAAAAGAAGTGAACAAGTTGTAAGGACCTGTCACAAAGCATATGTCTCCAGGTATGAGTGCTCAGGAGGAAAGGGTTAGGATGGCCATCGTTGTTGACAAGTCAGTCATTAGCAATGTAGGTAGCTGGATGGGCCGTGTAAATGAGAGCAACACACCTGCCTGTTGCAGAGATGGTAAACCTCACACATTACTTAAATAGGGTTTTAGACCATGCTGGGAATGTGTGGGTATCAGTGGTACATGAAATCATGGGGGGGAAGGTTCTGGAAGATAAATTTAGGATTTTATATAGAAAGATAAATCCAGAACCTCCAGGTTACTATTCTCAAAGATACTCCCCATTCCATGCGAAGAACCCAAGAAACAGGCAAAGCTCCAAATACTCAATATATTGATGAAATGATGGTACAGAGAGGAGGGATTTAGATTTCTTAGGAACCGATCAATATGTTGGGGAAGGGGCAGCCTATTCTGGAAGGATGAGCTCTTTCTTAACTATTGTGGAACCAGGTTTCTGCTACTAACCTATACAAAAAAGGAGAGAGCAATTTTTTAAAAAGAGTATGGAGGAAAGCTGTATCTCAGGAACATATGGTTCAAAATAAGGTATTTTCAAGAGATAATGACAAAATGTGGAACTTAGTATATCCCAATGGAGAGGTTATGATATAAGCTGAAGTAGCCCAGAAGTATTTAAATAAAGAACAGCTAGAGACAAGTGATTCCAAATTAGCCCTATCAACAGCTACCCAGATTCTAAATACAGATTTTAGAAACATACTTTTTATTCCATACATGTGAATTCCAGAAATACAATGGAGAGTTACAGTATAAATCAGTAAATGAAGAGTTAGAATAAGCATTTCAGAGACCTGATAGAAGGAGGATAACCAATGAGACACTGATACCAAAATTCAAAATATATTGAAATGACCATGTGGAACAAATTGGTTGAGAGGTAGTGTTATATCTCTCTCCTCTCCCCCCCCCCCCTTCCTGTGATCTGGTATCACTCTCTTCTCCTTCCTGCAGTCTGGCATATCTCTCTCCTTCCCTGCTCCTTTTCCCATGGTCTAATATTTCTCTCCTCACAGTCTGGCATATTTCCCCTGCTTCCCTCCTCCCCCCTACTGTGGTAAGACATCTCTCTCCTCCCTTCCCTTCCCACCCCCTTCCCATGGTCCATCTCCTTTCTCTCCTTGCACTCTGTCTCCTCCATCCCTTCCATCCCTGCTCTGCATCTCTCTCTTCCCTCTCCTGTGACCGGGCATTACTGTCATCCCCTTCCCTTCTTTCTTCCCACAGAGATTTGACATCTTCTTATCCTTTCCTCCCTACCTCCACAATCCAGCATCTCTATACTACCCTCTACTTCTCTCTCCCCCCCACCCAGAATCTGGCACTTTTTTTACCCTTTTTTTCCTAGTGCTGCACTCTTCTGGCTGCAGTGGCTCCAGAAGCTTTCCCTTTGCTACAGCTTCCGGTCCCCATATTGAATAAACACAGCATGAACAGCAGAAGAGTGGGCTTCGGAATGAAGACTTCAAACAAGGGCTGCATATCAATTAATTGCAATTAAAAAAATTTTTCCAATATATTTTATTGCATTTTAATTATAACAATAAAGGTATAGAAACATATATATTTAACAGTATAATAAACAGTTATATAAGAACAAGAGTGCTTATTATGGTACAAAGTGATGCATTGAAACAAGCTGTGATTAATAAAATCATTAAATGGTTGGTATTTATAAACTACTACAACTACTAATTATTTCTATAGTGCTACCAGACGTATGCAGCACTGTATAGTGGCACAAAGAAGAAAACAGCCCTACTCGAATTAACTTACAATCTAAACAATATAAGGTAGAAAAAATTAGGGCTCCTTTAATGAAGGCGCGGTAGCGGTTTAACACCTGTAATAGTGCGCGCTGAACTGCCGGCCGCGCTAGCCGCTACCGCCTCCTCTTGAGCAGGCGGTAGTTTTCCGGCTAGCGCGGGGGTAGCGCGTGATTAAAAGTCACGCGCGTTAAAGCCGCTACTGCGGCTTCGTAAAAGGAGCCCTTAGTTGTCGATACAATAATTAAAGGTGTCCAAATTTTACAAACGTATACTAATGTGTGATTTTTAATAACGATGATTTTTAAAAAAAACATTTACGTATGGAACATACATGACTTCACCATTCATTCAAAATTGAGCTTAGGGCTCCTTTTACAAAGCCGCGCTAGCGGGTTTAATGCGCGTGACTTTTCATCACGCGCTATCCCCCGCGCTGGCCGTAAAACTACCGCCTGCTCAAGAGGAGGCGGTAGAGGTTAGCGCGGCCGGCGGTTTAGCGTGTGCTATTACGCGCATTAAACCGCCAGTGCGGCTTTGTAAAAGGAGCCCTCAGTGTTATCTTGTTGCGGATTATTAGATGGGTGGCAGTAGCAAGCAAAATATTGAAACGTTGTTTTTTGGGGTTGTCAGCGATAGTGATTATTACCGTTGCTGCCTGGTGATTTTAAAGATGGAGCAAAATGATTAGAAAAATAAAATCACCAAGCAAGAAAAGTAAGAAAAAATGATTTATTTTCATTTTAGTAATTAAAACATGTTGGTTCTGAGAATTTACTTCTGCTGTCTATATTTGCCACTGTACGAGTATAGAAGGAAACGTGAGGGGGGAGGGGTGTGCTTTATGCAATTAAAAATGTTAATTGCAATTAATTGATGTGCAGCCTTTCTTCACACATTTTATAATGGCTGTGCTATCTCTTTTTAAGTTGCTGAAAGCATCTCATATTTAGATATTTCACTCCACTAAATGATTAAGGTTGAGATTTTGGTGATCACTGTGCTAGTATCACTCTGAGACATCCCAAGTACGTGACTTGACTAGCTAATAAGCGACCTCGGGGGAAGAGAATTCTGAGAACATGAGATGTGGCCATACTAAGAAATGCATACCTTTCATTTCACACTGAAGTGTCTCTCTCCCTCCTTAAATTACAGGGAAAGAAGTTTGGAAGCTTTTTGCTATGCCTTGGTTTAAAAACTGTTTTCTCATATACTGCTCACAAGTTGTAATTCTGCTTGCTTTTGATCATTTTTTTCTGGTTAAGTACAGTGCATTTGTTATATATCTTTTCAAATTGCTTCATATAAAGAGATTGTGGAAATCATGCTGCCTTCTGGACACTTTGCCACACTTTTCACTGTGTTCTAGAAGACAACAGAAGCGGCATGATTCCTCTGGCATTATCTGGGCAGGGCACAAGAAATGACCCTACTGTTTTGAATTTTTTTTCCAACTCTGTAGTACAGTCTTTAAAGGAGGAATAACTGAGCAAGCCACATTTTTACCAACACATTCAGCTTTCAAAAAGTATTGGTGCACCTTACAGATAATGGCAATTACAAACCTACATAATATTGATATACAGTAAACCCCCGCAAATCGCGGACTCAGTCATTCGCGGTATGCTCCGACCGCTTCTTCCTTTACTAAAGTCAGAACTACATCAATTAGGAGCTGAGTGTCAAAGCAGCTCCTGATTGATGTAACCTGAGTTTAGTAACAAGAAGAGGTGGTCGGAACATACCGTGAGTGATTTAAGGCAGCCGCCGGCGCCCCTGCTGCCCTTTTCTGCCTCTTCTGCCTTTTGACAGGCAAAAAACTGTATTCTTTTTTTTTTTTTTTTTTTAAATCTGTGGGGTTTCCTGAAACGGCTCCAGACTTCCCAAAAGGCTAGGGTGACCTACATGGAGGAACCAGAGTTAAAACCCAAAACTTAGGAACATGATGGCAGATAAAGGCCAAATGGCCCATCTAGTCTGCCCATCCATGGTAACCATTATCTTTTCCTCTCTCTAAGAGATCCTACCAGTCAACCAGTTCTTGACTCAGCCTGTCACTTTGGGACCCATTCCGAGGGCACTTTGGCTTTGCTAAAATCTAAATACACCACATCTAGCGCGCACCCTCTATCCAGTTCTCTGGTGACCTAGTGAATCCATGTTGCCTCCGGTCCTGTAATCCACCCGATTTCAGAAACTTCGCCATTCTCTGTTTAAAAAGCGCTTCCATTAATTTGCTTACCACAGAAGTCAGACTTACCGGTCGGTAATTCCCTACTTCTTCTACTTAATTGTGTTTATTTTGTTTTACAACCTGGTAGATTGGGGATAATTGCAAAACATGATTATAAAACTTAGATGTGGTTATGGTTATTGGCTTATGTATATAAAAATCAAAACAGCTACTAGTAGAGGTAGTGGCCATCATTATAGTAGATTGGTCATGCGTGAAACAGGAGAGCATTTGTGGTGGTTGGGTAGCAGTAGAGAGATTTGGTGGAAGACGGTGTCAGGTCAAAAGTGCGCCGGGACAAAGGCGCGCCCAGACAATTGAGCGCAGCGCGGAGGCGCACGCCGCTCTAAATTATTGTTTTAGGGCTCCGACGGGGGTGTGTGGGGGGGAACCCCCCCACTTTACTTAATAGATATCGCGCCGCTTTGTGGGGGCGTTGTGGGGGGTTTGGGGGGTTGTAACCCCCCACATTTTACTGAAAACTTCACTTTTTCCCTGTTTTTAGGGAAAAAGTTAAGTTTACAGTAAAATGTGGAGGGTTACAACCCCCCAAACCCCCATAACGCCAGCGCGATGTCTATTAAGTAAAGTGGGGGGGTTCTCCCCCACACACCCCCTTCGGAGCCCTAAAAACAGTAATTTAGAGCGGCGCGCGCCTCCGCGCTGTGCTCAATTGTCCGGGCGCGCCTTTGTCTTTCGTACCGTTGTCTATGAACCGTGGAAGACTTGGGCAGAAGTTGATTTGAATTATGGGAATTTTTGTCCTCATCCTCCTTGGATGGTAGAAATCAAAAGAGAATCTCAACTGGGAACACTAACTGGGACATGTTGTTATTATTATTATTATTTTCGTATCATTTACTATCTTATTACAAGTCTTTCCTCGAGATAAGGAACTTTGCCCTTTGCCCTTCCATGTTTTGCATTTTGGGGGAGACATCTATCTCCAGTAACCTACAAGCAGCTCATGCTTAAGTTTAGGGCTTGACATTTGTAGCTTTAGTTGTTCAAAGCAATTGGTTCTTTTCTCCATCTGGTTAAACATCGCACAGCTTGGTGTATTGCAAATTCAGTACTCTGAATAGACGGTATTGCTAAAAGAGCAGAATGCTTTGGCTTGCAAGGTTGCATGCACTTTCTGCTTCCAGATGGCATGCAGCACTCTAGTTCTAATGAAGCTACTGGAGCAGCTAGAGCATTTCACAAGTCAGAGATAGAGTTTCAGTCTTAATAATTTTCAGAACTTTCAGAACACATTGGTCCTATTTATTAAACCAATTTATGGTTTTGCAGTTAATGAGTGCTAACCTGCAATAGCTGTAAAACCTTCATGGTAATTGTAGAGGGTGTGCCTGACACTTACGGGAAGGCAACCATACTGCAAATGTGGGGCAATGGTCTCTTCAAAAGGAAAACAGATGTAACCTTCCTTACTGTATAAACCAACAAAACAAAAAAGCCAAGTCTGATGCTGGTTTTAATAGGTTAATGAAAGTCCCAATAAGGATCCTCCTAGTTTCAGCACCAAAATGTGCTTTCCTCAGGGGACACCCTCCTCCATCAGCCAATCAGGGACTCCCTTAGGCTCCCTCTGTATCCTGGATACAAGGGGGAGGATCCTTAGGGATGATTGGCTCAGACCCCTAAGACCCTGTCCAAGGGGTGGGGCTTGAGGCATCTGAGCCTTAGGCCCCTCCCATTCATCAGATGATGCACCGTGGAGGGGCCTAAAGCCCACATTGCAGATGACGGCTGGTAGAGGAGCATGGGGGACTGACTGAACACCCCTCCTGCTCCCGACTTAAAGGTACCAGGGAGGGGGCAGGCCGATGGAGGGTGGTGTAGTACACGCAAAATATCTGCGCCATTGCAAGAAAAAAAACAGGCAGACCTGTCGGTAACACACTTACCGACAGGTCTACAGTAATTGGGTTTTTAGGATCAGTAAAACCCGAAGCTAAATAGCCAAACGATGTAAGTGAATCAATCGCTTGCCTATTTTGCAAGGGGTTTTACTTATTTGCATGGCTGAATCGGAAAATGGGCGATCGAGGTGAAAAACACACAGTGGGCCGTTTAGTGAATCGGGTCGGTTAGCAGCAATCATCGCTAAACCTGTGAAAACAGGTTTAGTGACGTTCGCTGACTTTGGTGAATGTAGCCCAACATTCTACATTAGATGTAATGCAGCAGTTATACCCTAACTTTTAGGGCTCCTTTTACGAAGCCGTGTTAGCGGCTTTAGCGCACGTGACTTTTAATCACACGCTAACCCCCGCGCTAGCCGAAAAACTACCACCTGCCAAGAGGAGGCGGTAGCGGCTAGCGCGGCCAGCGGTTTAGCGTGCACTATTACGCGCGTTAAACCGCTAATGCGCCTTCGTAAAAGGAGCCCTTAGTGTGACATGTTGACTCTTTTTCAGCACCTCGTTAATACATAGTTAAAACGTTTAAAAAACTTGTGATAAACAACTAATGCAATTTAGCAAATAAAGGTCTTCTCTGTACTGTTTACATTAATTTTGAAGAATTATTTTGTTTTCTTTGATTTAACAAGCTGATCTTTAATAGATGAGTTTTTATCCAACTTAATATACACGGCTGCTTCCCAAAATATATACACTTCCACCTCCCCATTCGCGGTTCCTGCACTCGCGATTTTTTCTGGGGAGGGGGAAAATAAAAAAAACAGTCTTCATGTAAAAAAAATCCATCTTTTTTTCCTCCCTGCAGCCTTCCCGGCCTTACCTGGTGGTCTAGAGGGCTTTCGGGGCAGGAGCGATCTTCCTACGCGCCTCCCCCGTGCAGATCGCCATGAGGAAATGGCTGCTGGGAGTTCCCGTAGTCTCTCGAGACTACGTCGGGAACTCCCTACAGCCATTTCCTGATGGCGATCTGCATGGGGCAGGAGCGTAGAAAGATTGCTCCTGCCCTGAAAGCCCTCTGGACCACCAGGTAAAGCCGGGAAGGCGGCAGGGAGGTGGGGGTGGGTCAGAGCCGGATAATCGCGGTTTTTCGGCATTCGCGGTCCGGCTTTGCCCGTATCCCCCGCGAATGACGAGGGAGAAGTGTATACATTTCTAGTTTTCAATTGCAAAGTGTATAAGTTAGAGAAATCCATACTGTTGTGTTTGCAAATCCTCTTTTTTTTCTCCTGTGTAAACTGACATTTTCATAACTATTTCTCTTGATTTATGTAAATTGTCTCTCGAATAAGAGAAACATTTGTAACACCATAGCACTTTGCTCCAAGATTTCAAAGGTATTTGTTTTTTATAGACTCAGCGGTTTTCTCCTGCTCCTGTGAGCAAGTCAGGAGCCAGGACTTGAATCTGATGCGTAGGGATTCTTCCTGCATGTTTTAGAACTCATCTCACCTCCTGGTCAGGCCATGACAGTTCTCTGTGCGCCTTTCAGATCCCTGCCACCATGAACGCTACATCTAGCCACTAGGTGTCGGTATTGCATAGTGATGGTGCCTTTTTTTTGTCTCTCTTCACGGCTTCGTTTGTGCATAATTTCTGAGCCATGTAAATGGCTGAATAGCTAGAAATAAAATGCAAATGAATATGTGGTTGGGGGATATTAGGCCTTATTTCATGAAGATTTACTCTTGAGCACATTTATTTCTGTGCCTTGGAATTGTGCAGGATAGAGGTCACTGTGTACAGCTGGTAAATATTAAGTATTAGAGCGATCGTCTTAACCGTTTCTTTTATGGATGCATTTACTTCTATTTTGCTTTTGTTCTACCCTGCAATTAATGGCCTCTTTTACAAAGCCGCGCTAGCGGCTGTGCTGCGCTAAAGGCCCCAAAGCCCATAGAGATTTAAAGGGCTTCGGGGCTGTTGCCACGCGGCAACCGCTACCGCGGCTTTGTAAAAGAGGCCCTAAGTTAAGTTTAACCAGGGCAATAAAATATCATGTTTTATAGTTTAATTAATACCATGTAATGCCTTCAGGCTATAATTAAGCTCCTACTGTTGCTTATAAATGAGATTTTGGAAAGAAATGAAGCATAAAAATTAGTATTGGAGCAGGTACTTTCTGTCCCATAGGCACAGAGAGTTAAGGCGACTGGGAAAATTTGTTCGCAGTGGATTGCAATCTGAGTATTTTGTGGGCAATCTTTGCCTCTCAGCTGTGTGACTGATATATTGCTACTGATTTACAAATTCTTTCTTCCATATTAAAATATTTTTAAACACAGTATATTATATGCTTTCTTCTGCTTCTATCTGCAGGGTTTTTAAAATTCCAGTGCACTGCTTTGATCTGACAATTTGTAATTGCAGGTTATAAATAATAAATTAAAGCAAACACTGCATTACATATATTATGGATCTTTTTTTTTTTTTTTTTTTTGGTGTTCAAGAAATCTAGTATACACAGCCTCATCCAGTTATGCTGAAGTCATACACTGCCATCAAAAATGACAGGGTGGTGGGCTGCAGTGCACAGTACCACCTGCAGCATAGCAGCAAGGCTCCAACCAATGCCTTTCTACCTTTTCCCTACAACCTATGCTTGATGGCTCTTGGTGGGAAATCTTGGTTTCAGCTTGCAAGCGTATGAGAGAAGGTTGGAAATAAGGGGTGAAAAGGGGCTGTAGTGCATAAAAACTAACGGCATGGTTGTCTTCTCTCCTGTGCATGCCATCCACCCAACAAGACTGGGATTTTATTTTATTTTTTAGATTATTTTGTGTAGTCATAATGTAACAATATTCAAGGATTTCTTGTACTTATGTGGCTATATATCTGTGTCATAACTTTGAGGTGAGAATGCCCATGTCGAAGGGGAGAGATTGGGCAGATGTCTACGGTAGAAGGCAGAATTTCTCCTCCTCTATAGACGGCCAGGTACAGTTAAAAAGTAGTGGGATGGACCATTGTCTAACCCAGTGATTCCCAACCCTGTCCTGGAGGAACACCAGGCCAATCGGGTTTTCAGGCTAGCCCTAATGAATATGCATGAGAGAGATTTGCATATGATGGAAGTGATAGGCATGCAAATTTGCTTCATGCATATTCATTAGGGCTAGCCTGAAAACCCAATTGGCCTGGTGTTCCTCCAGGACAGGGTTGGGAACCACTGGTCTAACCTACAGCTGGTAGAAAGCATGGTACTGGGTAACTGTGGGAGGTCACAGGAGATTCTTGTTGGGTAGAACAGCACCAAATTGGGATAGCCTAGTTAAATAATGGGGCTCTGATCAATAGAGAAGATGATGCTGACTTAACTGATACTATGGTAGACAAAGCAAAGGTTGCAAATGACTCCTCTTGTCCTATGGAAGGAATGATCATAGGGCTTGGGGTATGGTACTGACATTATTATTACTGAATTAAAGTTGTAGCCCATTGTCTATTCCATTATTTCAGCTCATTAGTTTATTTTCGGGAGGGTGGATCTAAGATCATGATGCTGTCTGAAGGGGAATGCCAGCATGCCAGGGGTGCTTCTGGCTGTCTGCTAGCCTGATTATTGGAAGTTATCAAAATGCATTTTTATCATCTTACCTGATGTTTCTCAGTACTGCTGTGCAGTCTTGTATAAAACAAGTGTGATATTGTAGACCAGGGTTTCTCAATGCATGGTACATGTACCCCAGGATTCCCAAAGGCACTGAAGAGCAAGGCACAGAAAGTTCCCATAGGCAGGAGGTCTCAAATAGAGGAAGTTTGGTGTGGGAAAGGAGCTCCATACGGTCTCCTATGGAATGAGCTGGGCATTAGCTGAATGCAGGATGCAAGTGTACCTTGTAGAAACTGACCAAGCCTGTGTTAAAGAGCCTTTGTTGCTACTGATGTTAGAGAGAGTAGGCCAAGGTGGGAGGGAAAGGGAATGGGATTTTTTTTGCCACCTTTCTGTGGTTACACATTCAAAGCAGTTTACATATATACAGGTATTTATTTTGTACCTGGGGCAATGGTGGATTAAGTGACTTGCCCAGGGTCACAAGGAACAGTGCTGGGATTTGATTCTACAACCTCAGGGTGCTGAGTCAGCAGCTCTACCATGAGTTCACTCCTCCAAGCTTCTTGGAAAAGGGTGAGTCTTATTTTAAACCACTTTAAGAGCATAATTCCTCCAGGGACGAGGGGAAGGGGCAGTAAACCGGCAAGCTCTGGCAGTAGACCCAGTAGGGATGCAAAGGGTTCCATGTTCAGAAGAATAAGGGTTTAAGTAGCAAGCCTTAAATAGCTGGAAATGCCATGCTGCTGGGCTATATGTCTTAGGGGAAAACATGTTTGTCAAATAGAATTGAAGAAAATAGAAATTTGTTCAAAACAGAAACTAATATAAACCAGAGAACAAATTCATGTCAAGTTTATATTGAATTACCAGATCCTCAAATACCCAAGGCCCTACTTAAAGGATCTTTCATGCCCTTACTGGGGTGGTATATTCATCATTGGTCTTGGTAAAGTGACTTGTACTGTAAATATTTTCTTAAATATTTTTAATATTGGTTCCAATAAATATAAAGTGCATAAGGTGCTAGAGGAAGGAAAGCGCTTATCTTTCAACCGTTTCACACTCGGTTTCATCAGGGGCTATACCTCCTTCTATTAGTGCACCAAACTTTTTTCAAACTTTAACGGAGCCTCAATGTACAGCACCCGCACAAAGTGTGTCAAGTGACTTAACTTGACATGAATCTGTCATGTATGTCATACATGTATGTCATGGGAGTCATAGGGGAAAGCACCCTCCAGGGATTCAAGACAAAGTTAGACAAGTTCCTGCTGAACCAGAACATACGCAGGTAGGGCTAGTCTCAGGGCGCTGGTCTTTGACCAGAGGGCCGCCACTTGTGCGGACTGCTGGGCACGATGGACCCTTCGTCTGACCCAGCAGTGGCAATTTTTATGTTCTTATGAGAAGTAAAAGGAATGACTTCTTGTATCCTCCTAGGCAATTGATAGTTTAAAGAGAATCATAAGTTACAGAGAAGTTGGCACTATAAGAGGTTGACAAGGAAAGCTTTGCATCTCATTATTTTGTATCTTATAGTAACATGATTAATACCAGGGCAGGATTAACCGATAGGCCAAGTAGGCACGTGCCTAGGGCCCGAAATGGTCAGGGGGGCCCGATGAAGAAGGGCATCAACATTGTTTTTTCCAAACAGCATCAATCGGCAACGCAGGCCCCTCCCCCCAATCGGCAATGCTGGCCCCACCCCGATCAGCAACGCCCCCCTCCCCCCCATCGACGGAAAGTAAGTACTAGTGTGCTTAGGGGCCCTCGATGAATTAATCCTGCCCTGATTAATACACTAATATAACACAAGTTTTTGTCATTAACACAAATTGAAGGTCAAATAATGTGCACTTTGGCATAACATATCTTAATAACTATATACTTTGGTGCTTGATATACTAACATTTTTTTTTCCTTCTATTTTTGTGTTATTCTGAAAATGCTCAAAAAATATCTACCATGTGGTTAGTGACTCCAGCATGTATTTAGGGATTTGAATTTCTACAAAATATCTCGTGGCAAGCATAAAGGTCATTGTTTAAAATTTATGGTTCAATGATAGGATTCATTTTTCCAGGCAGAGTAGATTTAATTAAGTTGCAATATGAGGTGCTAGGATTTTTTTTCTCTCCAAGTCTGATCTTTTTGCTTGTTTATTTGAGATGTCAAAATTAGCTTGTAGAGCTTGGCAACTTGCATTCTTGTTTTTCTTCTTTTTTTTTTTACATTTCTTTTCCAAGTACAATAACCAGGTTCAAGGATTACAGTATCCACAAAGAAGGATGCATACTGTTGTTCTTCAATAGATCATAACTTAAAGAATGGCCAAATGGGTTTATCCTACCACAATTAGCTGACTCACCATTCAAATAAATAAATCTTTCCCCACTTTAAACTCCACACTCAACCAAATACTTGTTGAATGGACTAGTACTTTTTCAATGGACATTCAGAATCCACCTTTTCATAATAGAATTGGTGGTGTTAAGTGGTACTCTTCATCATTCCATCTTTATATTAAAGTTATTAACCTTTTTTTTAAAACCTTTTTATTATAAATTAGAATAACTTATCTTTTATAGTTCCTTATCGGTTCCCCTTCCCGATGCGTTTCGCATTTCTTTTTCAAGGTCGGGGGAACTGCAAGACAAAATAAACCCACATTCAAACTGATATTCTATATTACAATATCCTTATATATTATATATTGAGAACAGCTCCACTCACCAAAAGTTAAGAGTAAACTTTTTCCATTTCACTACTGCCGCTCGCTATCAAAAGATGGCCGCGGCGTTCTTCCTGAGTGTTAAACTTTGTTCAGACCGGTCTGAACGAAGTTTCAGATTGGATGGCCCAAGTGGACTCGTAATGGGGTTTTCTAATCAGCTGGGACGCGAGGTTGTAAGAATGGTTGCTAGGGAGATTGACGTCATGGGAGGGGCGGTATTTAACACTCAGGAAGAACGCCGCGGCCATCTTTTGATAGCGCGCGGTAGTAGTGAAATGGAAAAAGTTTACTCTTAACTTTTGGTGAGTGGAGCTGTTCTCAATATATAATATATAAGGATATTGTAATATAGAATGGCAGTATGAATGTGGGTTTATTTTGTCTCGCAGTTCCTCCGACCTTGAAAAAGAAATGCGAAACGCATCGGGAAGGGGAACCGATAAGGAACTATAAAAGATAAAAGATAAGTTATTCTAATTTATAATAAAAAGGTTTAAAAAAAAGGTTAATAACTTTAATATAAAGATGGAATGATGAAGAGTACCACTTAACACCACCAATTCTATTATGAAAAGGTGGATTCTGAATGTCCATTGAAAAAGTACTAGTCCATTCAACAAGTATTTGGTTGAGTGTGGAGTTTAAAGTGGGCAAACGAGTTTATGTCACTACGGTTTTGAATGAAAAGTGGTCAGGAGAGGGGCGAACTAAAATGTACTAGGGTCACCTTGAAAAAGCTATTTTGTGAAACATGTCGGTGAGACACCCTAGTGGCAGGACCACATCCTTAGAAGATAAGTAATAGTTTTGATTTCACATCATAAATGCTATAAGCACATAAATATCAATTTAAGTACATTAAATATTATAGATCCGGTGACGAGATAACACATAAAGCCCGAGGCAATTAAGTGTTGAGCCTCTGGTGGTGTTTTCTGAGGATCTGGATCCAAGTGTGTACGATCTACGGGGAGTGCTGGACAGTCGGTTGAGAGACTGTAGACACGGAGATACATTCTGTCGTTCTTCAGCATGTGGCTAAATTTACAATAGAAGTACCCTTAACACCACTCTTTACCCCTTCATAACTTAATTCCCCCTCCCCCCAATATAATGTAAAACACCATTACCTGGCGTAGACAAGAGCTGTACTCTAGTATTGGCTCAGAAGCTCCCATTTCACTTTTTACCAGTTCGGTACAGCTTTCCAGGCCTTTACAAGTCCATTTGATTATGCCTTAGTGCCATCAGTTTCGTCATCAGATAGGTATATTTTATTTTAGCAATAATATGTGCTTTTGAAGGTAAGATGGGTTGCTTCTAGGCTGATGCCAACGCCAACCTGCCTACCGTTATTATGGGTGCTAGCAGGCATTTCTTCCCATATTTCTAGTAACGTAAATGACAGCAGATAAAGATCTGAATGGTCCATCCAGTCTGCCCATTAGTTATACACATTATAAATTCATGGTTAAATTAATTTGTCTTTTTTCTTTGATATTTTTGAGCTATAGACCGTAAAGGCCACCTAGTACTATCCTAGGTTCCACCTTCTGGAGTTGCCGTCCAAGCTCACTCCAGCCTATTCAGCCATCCCATTATTTGCAGGATACCTACTGTAAAGTCTGGCCAGTTCCAAGTTATTGGAGTTCCCATTGATGCCCTCCCCCCCCCAGCCCATCCTACACTGAATCACCACATATGGGACACAGACTGTGCAAGTCTGCCCAGTACTGGCATTAGTTCAGGAATGGGCAAATTTTTTGACTCGTGGCCCACAATGGGTTCTTAAATTTGACAGAGGGACACGGGGGAGGGGGGAGAACTTAGTCACTAGGGAAATCCTGTGGGATATATGCCACTCTTCCATCCAGTAGTCACAACAGAGTAAAGCACACATTTATAAGTCAAAGATGACCACTGAGCTAAGCAGAGGAACCAGCGTCGACAACAGTTAAAATGATTATATCATTAACCTTGATTGGGCATCCTCCTTTACCTGAGATACTTGGGAATCTCCATTCTGGCGGAAGCGGAAACGCTCCTTCTGCTGTTGCAGCCCCTTACCTTCACCTGTGCAGACGTAGCGTGAATGGTGGCAGCAGGTGGAGGCCGCACAGGGGTTGACGCAAAAGGTGGCCACCGGGCGCCTCTCCCCGCCTCGTGCCGCTGAGAGGGCGGGCAGAAGCAGAGGCAACAGGAAGGAGCGCGAAGCCAGAGGGGACGAGACTAGTGCTAGTGTTATGAAAATCCAAAATAATAAAATTTAAACAAATTCGGCGGGCTGGATTAAAAAACTAAACGCCCGGATATGGCCCTCGGGCCATAGTTTGCCTATGTCTGCCTTAGTTCTGTAATTTATACCATTCATTTTCTAATTTCCTCTGTGTTTATCCCACACCTTTTTGAATTCTGTCACCGTTTTCTTTACCACTCTCTCGGGAGGGCATTTCAGGCATCCACCACCCTCTCCATGAAAATAATTTCCTAACATTACTCCTAAGTCTTCCTATGCTTGTGGAGATGGCGCAGTATACAAACCTAAGGTTTAGTTTAGTTTAGTTTAGTTTTCCTCCCTGCAACTTCAATTTATGCCCTCTAGTTTTACCATATTCCCTTCTCTGGAAAAGATTTGGTTCTATATTAATACCTTTTAAGCATTTAAATGTCTGTATCATATCTCCCCTGTCCTTCCTCTCCTCCAGAGTATACATACTTAGGTCTTCCAGTCTCAGCTCATACTTCTTTTGTCTCAAACCCCATACCATTTTTGTCACCTTCCTCTGGACCGCTTCAAATCTTTTTAGATCCTTCGCTAGATATGGCCTGCAAAGCTGAACCCACAAAAATTGTGGCCTCGCCAAAGACCTATACAAGGGCATCAACACCTTCCTTCTGCTGGTTACTACTCTTTCTATATAGCCCTTATGGCTACAGCAACTGCCTTATCTCACTGTTTTGACGCCTTCAGATCCTCAGACTTCTTTTGTCCCAAACACTTTACCATTTTTGTTGCCTTCCTCTGGACCGCTTCACTCGTTCCATTTTCTTATAAACCAAGGTCCCTAGAGTCTCTGTAGCCAATTTAAACATCTGATCCCAGAATTGTTGAGCCATAGGGCACTGCCACTAAATATAAAGGAATGTCCTTCTCTCCTACATTGACACCAGCAAAGGCAATACCCCAAGCCATACATTTTTTTTGTATACGTGCTGGTGTGTAATACCACATATACAAATTCTTGTATCCATGCTCCATCAAGGAGCTAGAGATGGAAACTTTCATCAAGGAGATAAATATTTTACCCTAGCTTTTGGATTCATAATGTTGACCTTTAGCTTGTTCCCAGGCTGCCATATATTTAATGGAGGGAGCACCCTGAGTAAGTAATGGTCTATATATTCTAGATACACTTCTACAGATGGTGATTTTGTATTTCTTAACTTTTGGTATCTACCAAGTGTTTGATTTTTGTTTCTTGCATTCACACCAAGATACATTATGTGAACCTTTCAGTAAAATGCTTCATAAATCTCTACCTGAGTCGTAATAAAGCCTTTGAATTCTCTTTAAGAAAAGCTACAAATTCATTGCGATACCCTTTTCTAAACCCAATCCTTTCCTTCATGGCAATTAAGAGTATAGGGATAGTATCCGAGATTGGCCCTTCTCCTTTAAAACGGTGGCATGCACAATTAGAAATCATGCATAATTAATATAAAATGTGTGTTTCATACTCTGACAGAAAAGAGAATGTTCTTGGTTCATCTGTAAATCAAAACTGAATCGACAGCTGGTTCACAGTTTGAAATGGTGGGTTGCCAATACCCTGCACCTCACAAGTGATGTGGCTGTCTGATGGAGATGGAGGCATCACACTGATTGCTTGAAGCTGCCATCAGGAAACTTGAACATATAATTATGCCTGGCAGTAAAAGATCATACACACACACAGTGAGATTGCACCTGCCTTGAATGATCATGGTCCTTATTTTCAAAGTGGAATTCAACTTGAAAAGAACCCCCCCATAATTCTTGCTAGTTTTTGCATTTTGTTTGACATCCCTTTAGCCATCTGTGTATATTTAGGGCTCCCTTTACGAAGGTGCGCTAGGGTTTTTAGCGCACGCACAAAATTACCACGCAGTGGCTAGCGCACTCGGGAATTTAACACGCGCTGTTGCGCGCGTTAAGGCCCCAGCGCACCTTTGTAAAAGGAGCCCTTAGCTATGTTTTTATGTATTACTTATTAAAGGGGTGGTTATCAAGCCACGTTAGAGCACTAACCTGTGTTATTTGCCCCTTAATATATGTGTAAAGGCCTCTAATTCCGGATATGCTGCATCCTGAGTTACATAATAATGGGATGCAAAATATGCAAATGCATGTAAAACAGCTCATTGCTATGTAAATACAAAAACACAGCTTGTAGTGTGCACCAGGTAACTACCACAAGCCACATTGTAACCAGTAAAATAATTCCAGCTAAAAGCTGGGACTATTTTTGCTGACCTGGAGCATGGTCTGCATTTTAAAAGGACCCACACTTTTAACTTATTTGGGTCCCCTCAAATCTAGCTGCCCCAAGTTTCCAAGTTTATTAATTTCTTGATATACCATCCATCAAAACCTATCCAGATGGTTTACAGTAAATAAAATACAATCAAACCTTGGTTTGCGAGCATAATTCGTTCCAGAAGCATGCTTGTAATCCAAAGCACTCATATATCAAAGCATATATCCCCATAGGAAATAATGGAAACTCAGACAATTCGTTCCACAACCCAAAAACTTTAATACCGTATTATACGTACTCGTATTGCAAGACTTCGCTCGTTTAGAACCATCAGCTCAGTTGTGATGATGTGACGTGTGTATACCGTTTGTACTTGTATTGCAAGACCACACTCATTTAGAACAGTCACTACACTACAGCATCAGAGAGAGAAGAACCATTGGCTCAATTGTGATGATGTATACTCTATGTACTCGAATTGCAAGACTTTGCTTGTTTAGAAGAGTCACTACACTCCCGCAGCGTCAGAGAGAGAAGAACCATCGGCTCAGTTGTGATGTGTGTATACTGTATGTACTTGTATTGCAAGACATTGCTTGTATATCAAGTTAAAATTTAATCAAATGTTTTGCTTGTTTTGCAAAACACTTGCAAACCAAGTTACTTGCAATCCAAGGTTTTACTGTACATTTAAAAACAGATATTAAAAAGGGAATTTAAAAAAACCAAGAAAACCCATCATAATTCAGTGAGGGGGGAAGTAACAACACATAAGACTGACAACAAAGGGGCGGAAGGTACAAGAGGTGGCAAAAATACATCGAGATAAAAAAAAACAAAAACTGAAAAGAAGGATGGGGGAGGATAGGACTAGTTCACCTCAAGCAAGGCGTTTGGTGTTGAGAACCTGAAGTGAAAATTATTTCAGAGAAAGCAGATGGAATCCTAGGTTAGGTATCCTTGAATAAGAAAGTTTTGAGTTTAATCTTGATAGTGGGAGAGAGGACTCTTGCTTTATATGTAGGGGAAGAGTGTTCCAAAGTGAGGGTGCCTCTGATAGAGGGGACAACAAGAAGATCTTGATAATTTGAATGGAGTGTATGAGAGCAGGCGTAAGGGATTAGATATTTGTCTATGAAAGCAGGGATTAGATATTTGTCTATGAGGTTGTTTGATTTTGTAGGTAAGTAACAGAATTTTGAATGTAAAAATTGGGAGCCAAGTGGGCATCAAGTAGAAGCAGGGTGATGCGCTCAAATGCATGTTTTGTAGGATTTGAAGTCTGTGTATCTCTTTTTGATTTATACCCTGATAAAGGGAGTTGCAATAGTCGATGCTTGAAATGATGAGGGAGTGGATGAGAATGCTTAGAGAGGGAGGATCGAGTAGAGATGAGAGTGATCGAATGAGTTTTAATTTGTAGAAGCATTTGCTAACTACAGAACTGAAGGGCCCTTACTTGTGACTTAATCTCCAAATCCCCCCTCAGCCTACCTTACTCAAATCGCTGCTGTCTAATGGTTTGGGGAGGAAGGGCTAACAGCCGGGGAGGTGTGTGTGTGTAGTGGGGTACTTTGGCCATCATGCGGCCCAGGAATATTGTGCCGTTGCTTGATGGACTGATGCTCCCAGGCCAATGGAATAGTGCTACTTGTGTCAAAATAGTTACTTAGCTAGAACTTGCATTGTGGCAAAATTCTTGAATTTACTGCTGTGAACTGGGCAGTTCATACTATTTTGAATTGATTACTTTGATCAAGTTATCTTACAAGATTTATAGCATTTTGCAGGGTGGTTAATAGGAGTGCTGACTTTGGAGGTTTTTTTATAACTGATGGTAGCTCCTGATAATAGACATAAGGCAATAAATATTTCTGTACCAGAGGTCTGGAGTATTTGAGGTCTTTTCCTCCTACAACATAGTTTGCTAGTACTACTTTTACTGTTAATCATTTCTATAGCGCTACCAGAGGCACGCAGCATTGTACAGAGTCACAAAGAGCAAGACAGCAGTCCCTGCTTGAAAGAGCTTACAATCTAAACAGGCAAGACAGACAAACAGGATGTCATGGATACAGTTAAGGGGAACAGTTAATCAGCTGGGTTGGAGGGCAGAGGAGTACGGTTAAGGATTGAAAGCTATATCAAAAAGGTGGGTTTTCAGTTTGCTTTTAAACAAGGGAAGGGGCTTGACGGACCAACACGGGTAATTTATTCCAGGCATAGAGGGCAGCTAGATGAAAGGAACAAAATGGCAGTGGAGGAGAAGGGTAATGTTAAGAGTGACTTATCTGAGGAACGGAGTTCTCTGGGAGGTGTATGAGGAGAGATATTGAGGGGCAGCAGAATGAACACACTTGTAGGTCAGCAATAAGATCTTGAACTGTATGCGATGGCGGATAGGGAGACAGTGAAGTGACTTGAGGAGAGGGGTGACATGAGTGTAGTGAGGTTGGTAGAAGATGAGCCGTGCAGCAGAGTTTTGCACAGATTGCAAGTGGGAGAGGCGACACTGAGGGATACCAGTTAGGAGTAGTTTGCAGTAATGTAGTAGTAGTGTCTAGCTGGTTTTTTTGTTAAGTAATTCTTAATGTGGGACATAAAAAGTATGTTTAAGGACATTTTTGTAGCCATAAAAAAAATATTATAATGATATCCTTTAGCAGCTTCTAGAAAAAGTACCATATATTCTCATTTATAAGTCAAGAAATGTTGACTTCAAAATCCTATGAATGTACCAGGGTTGTCTTATCTATGTGTCATTCTCATCAGTTCCATAGAATCTTTGCTATTGCTGGTTGTTCCGATGTTGCTTAAGAGGATATAACCAGTTTTATATGTATCCCTGGTATCGGAATTACTCTTAATTCAGAGTGACCTTGAACAGAATTCTTTGAGAAGAGAGCTTAGAGATGTAAATGGGATGAAATTAAGTTTGGAGGGTAGAATGTCGACTATGCATGCTAAGATCGGAGCATCAATGATATCTGTGGCTGGTGTAGAACTATGGAATGTCTTGCCTGGTATCATGTGGTTTTGTATGGGGAAAATGAATTTTAAGAAAATACTGAATGCTCAATTATTTGCCGATGCCTTCTTATGCTAAGGTTTATTTCAGTTGATAATCGCCTTTTAGAAATTTTTTTTGACAGCAATGTATGATTTAAAGATTGCTTGTATTTCTGAATTGATTGAATTTGCGCTCTATCCCTGTTTATAACAGGGACAATTAATGATGTTGTTTAGACATGTCTATGTAGGGAAACAAGATTTTATGTATGTGATATGGAAACCGCATAGTTGTATGAAGTATATACATTTTTTAATAAATTAAAGAGAAGAGGTTTTGAGGGAGGTGTGTAGGTGATAAAAATAGTGATTGTTTAAAATCTGTAAATGCTGTGGCTAGCTGAAAGGATATTCTGAGTAGGTTCACTTAGAGGAGGGCATGCCTGCAGGGAAGAGTGCATGTCATTATCATGTGACCTGAAAACAGCTAAGAGCCATTAATTGGCTGATGGCTTAAGCAGTAGGTTCAAAGAGGAAGCTGAAACAGTTAGTGAGTGATCAAGGTATGGTGTTCTTTGGATTCAACTGGATTTGAGTACTGTTTCCCGTTACTAAATTATTTGATTAGATGTTTGAAAACAATGTGAAACAATAGAATGAATCCCCATTTTATTTTTTAAATTGTGTGCAATTCGTATACTGGAACCAAGAGTTATCCTCTTATAGGGAATTGGAGGAGGGGATGCTACAGGGCTCATTGCTCTCTCTATTGCTTTTCAAATTATACCTTGCACCATTGGCAGAATTTATTGAAGGTTGGAGGCTTGCATTTCACTTTTTTTGCTGTTGATGTTCATTTTCATGAAGGATGACCCATTGTATATTATGTCTGACCTTAATTGTAAGCTCATTTTGTTAGAAAAATGGTTGGGTAAACATGATGATATTTAATTTTCAATCTAGATAAATCTGCTGCAATGTGGATATTCCGTAGGTCTAAACTGCTTACTGTTGAGTTAATGTTGCAAGATAAATTAATTCATTTTGTCACCCGCCAGGCCTTAGCCATGGCAGTTCCAGTGCCTCAGCGGGTGGTGTTCACAATCCTGGTGTGCCTTTCTGAATGGCGAAAGCCCTACAGGGTAGTAAACTGCAAGCTAGTGCACATGCATGCCCTAGAGCTTTGCTGGTTATTACCATATTTTCACCCATATACCGCGCACCCGTGTAAAACGTGCACACGGGTATAGCGCGCGGGGAACAGAAATTTATGTAAATTTTTTTTTACTATAGCGTGCACACGCGTATACTGCGCATGCCGCCCCGACTCTCCGTTCGCCGCCCTGACTCTCCTTTCCGAAGGACCGCTCGCACCCCCACCCGAAGGACCGCTCGCACCCCCACAGCCTCCCCCCACCCCCTCCCGCATGGAGAAGCTGCCTACCGTTGTTTCCGGATGCCAGTGAGCCCAGCTGCTTCCTCTGCCGGCGGTCCCGTCCCTTCTCTGAGCCCTGCGCTACGCTGCTTCCTCTTCCGGCGGTCCCGCCCTTTCTTTGACGTCAGAGAAAGGGCGGGACCGCCGGAAGATGAAGCAGCGCAGCTCAGGGCTCAGAGAAGGGGCAGGACCGCCGGCAGAGGAAGCAGCTGGGCACACTGGCATCCGGAAACAACGGTAGGCAGCTTCTCCAAGCGGGAGGGGGAGGGGGGTAGGCTGTGGGGGTGCGAGCGGTCCTTCGGGGTGATGAATCGGACGTCGGGGGGCGTATAATGCTCATGGTTATGCACGGTTTGTAAAATTGTGTATAACGCGCGCGTTATATGTGTGAAAATACGGTAATAACTATCAGAGTGGTTCTTTCAAAAGAAACAAGTTTTACTTTTATTATCAAAACTTTCAAGAAGACCAAAAATAGGCAACTGCCAAGTGTCCCACAGTACATAGAGCCACTTTATGTTCTGTCCAGGCAACAAAAATATAGTTCCATTGCGGGGCTGGTCGAATGCCACGCCCAATAAGGTGCCTGGGCTTTAACAGCAACAATTATGTCCTTTTCCCCGGACCCCTATCTCTGCTTCCAATAGTTAGAGTCACCAAAAAGACAAACAGTAAAAAACCAAAACACACACTTTAAAAGTCCAGCACCTTAGTGCACAAGCCCTGCTTCCAGTGTTATTAGCAAGTCTCAGCTTCAGAGAGCTGACTAGGATAGCATTGTTTGTTTATTTATTCATTCATTCAATTTTCTATACTGTTCTCCCAGGGGAGCTCAGAACGGTTTACATGAATTTATTCAGTTACTCAAGCATTTTTTCTCTATCTGTCCCGGCAGGCTCACAATCTGTCTAATATACCTGGAGCAACTGGGGGATTAAGTGACTTGCCCAGGGTCACAAGGAGCAGCTTGGGTTTGAACCCACAGCCTCAGGGTGCTGAGGCTTTAGCCACACTTTATATTATGCTTCTCAAAAGCATCCCACAAAAATATGCCAACCCGAGTTTCTCCAGTAAATTCCCCACACAATTCTAACCCCAGAAGAACTGAAACATAAGTTGGCAGTTACAACACAAAAAGAAAACATGGAACAAACGTTCCCTCAAAAGGTTTTAAGTCCAGTGAGGGCCTCTTGTTACTGCCTCACTGTGGCAGTTCACAAATGCACTAACCTTTCAGCCTTTCTTGCAATTCTCAGAAAAAAAAATTCTTATAATTCTGTCCTTTAGTCCGTTCTTTTTCCTACAGTAAAGAGAAGCAAAAACTAGCAAACAAACTCAGTCAGTGGCAAGCTATAGTAAGGTTTACCTCCATAGGTTCTGGCAATTCCATTTAATAATAATAACAGTTTATATACCGCAAGTTCTATGCGGTTTACATAAGATTAAAAGAAGGTACAAGTTGATTGAGCTTAAAGGGGGGTGAGAGAAAGTGGTTAAGAGGTCAAGGGAACCGTTATTGAGGGGAAAGAGATGTCAACTGTCTAGATATTTCAGGAACAGATATGTTTTTAGGCGCTTCCTCAATTCCTCATAAGTAGTGGGCGAGAGCAATTGTTCTAGATCTTTACCCCATAATGCTGCCTGATGTGAGAGAAGGTGTTGATGGTGTTTTTTCAGTTTACATCCTCTAACTTGGGGGGAAACAAAGGTCAAATGTGAGCTTCTCATGTGTCTGTTGGCTGAGAGGGAGAAAAGGTCAGTTATGTATTTAGGGGCTAGTCTGTATAGTACTTTAAAGCAAAGGCAGGCGAACTTAAACTTTACGCGCGTTTCCAATGGCAGCCAGTGTAACTGCCGGTAGTAAGGTGTCACGTGATCAAATTTCTTTAGCCCGAAGATTAGTCTGACCACTGCATTTTACATTAATTGTAAACGTTGCATATTCTTTTGGGAAATTGCTAGATAGGCGATGTTACAGTAATCAAGTTGACTTAATACGAGGGATTGTACCAGGATTCTGAATGCTGACGTATCAAAATATGATTTAATGGATCTAAGTTTCCAGAGAGTGAAAAAATCCTTTCTGATTAAGGAGTCCACCTGGTCTTTCATGGTTAGGCGTTGATCCAGAGTTACGCCCAGTATCTTCATGGTAGACTGAATAGGGTAACTAAGTTTATTGATGCAAAGTGGTGTTTTGGTGTCAAGCGGATGAGGTGAGGCAACGAAGAATTTCGTTTTTTTGGAGTTAAGTTTGAGCTTGAAGTCAGACATCCATTGCTCCATCAGATTTATAGCTTCTGATGCCTTGGGAGTAGTTTCCGAGATAGAGTTAATAAATGGGATGATGATCGTAAAGTCGTCTGCGTAACTGAATAATTTTATCCCCAGTTGGGTTAATTGCGTGCCCAGAGAGGACATGTAGACATTGAAAAGCAATGGGGATAGCGGTGACCCTTGCGGCACACCGGATTGGTTGCTCCAGGTATCGGAGAGATCATAATTGAAACGTACTTGATAGGTATGGGACAAAAGGAAACCACGGAACCAGTTCAACACCTCATCCCTGATACCAATGGCGTCTAGGCATTGTAGCATTTTCCCATGGTCTACTAGATCAAAGGCAGAGCTCATTTCTGGTGTGGGGACTTCCATAGTCTCCTCTATCTCACCAGGCTCTGTCACTGTTGGCTTTTCATATACTTGCAACTCCATAGGCTCTTCCCTGTGCTTCTTCTGCTTGTGCTGGAGAGACTTCCATAGAAGCTCTTCTTGGACTGCCCTTGATAGCTTGTGTGAGTCAAGTTTAAATCTCAGTTTGCCACTCCAATTTTGAAAGAATTGCACTGCCAACCAATTTCAGCTATGATTAAGGCTTTTTAATATGGGAGTGCTTAAACATCTAGACAAGTTGATTAAACAAGAACATCAATGCTCTTTGCATACTTCTCAGTGACGCATGTTGCAGCCTCCGTTTTTAAAGACGGTGAGGTTAATTTCCACTAGAAACCAGGCTCTTTGCTACATAGGACAGTGTTCTCCCCAGCGCTTTTCAGCCGGGCGCTCCGCCCAGCAAATTTAGATTACCGCCCGGCTGTCATCTGCCGAATCCTGCTGCCACCACTGCTTAACGCACAGCCTGAAGAGCCGCCGAAAGACTCCCGCCGGACTTTAAACAAAACCAAACCCAGCAAGCGACTCGAACCCGGCTTCCCTCCGAAACCGGAAGTTACGTCGGGGGGGGGGGAGGGGGGTAGGGAAGAGAAGCCGGCGCGGACCATTACAGCCCCGGAGCATATGAGAGATAGGCCAGCCACGGAGGGAAGCTTACTTGCTCTTGCTTACTTCAGGCCTTTCTCGCTGCCGGGTCCTGCCTACTTTCTGTTTCCGCGAAGGCAGGACCCGGCAACGAGAAAGGCCTGAAGTAAGCAAGAGCAGCAAGTTGTAAGCTTCCTTCTGTTGCTGACCTTTGGGAGATAGGTCTGCGACGAAGGGAAACTTGCAGCTTGCCTTTGTCTGTAGCGAATCTGCCGGGTGTGTGAGATGGGGGGGAGGGTGAATGGGAGGAGAAATGCTGCTGTACCCAATTAGAGGGGGAGGAGGAAGATAAATGCTGTTGCTTCTGCTGTACCCAATTGGGGTGGGGGGTTAAGAGAAATGCTGCTGCTGCTGTACCCAATAGGGGGAGGGGGAAGAGTCATGCTGCTGCACCCAATTAGTGGGGAGGGTGAAGAGAAATGCTGCTTCTGCTGTACCAAATTGGGGGGAGGAAAGAGAAATGCTGATGATACTGCTGTACTCAATGGGGGAGGGGAAGAGAAATGCTGCTGCACCCAACTGGGGAGAGAGAGGGAAGGAGGGAGAAGGAAGATCAGGAAAAGGAGGAAAGAGATGCAAAGACCATGGGAGGGAGGGAAAGGAGATACCATACCATGGAGTGGAAGAGAGAGATGTCAAGGCATATGGGGGGGGAAGCAGGGCCGGATTAAAGGATAGGCCCAGTAGGCACAGGCCTAGGGCCTAAAATGGTCAGGGGGGCCTGCCAGTGCTGTGCTTTGGGGCCTCACCCTTGCTGGATTCGCTGGCAGCAGCAGCAGCAGCCTCATCATCATCCTGGGCGCTCCTCCAACCCGATCTGACCCTCCTATCTCTCCCTCCTTCCCTCATCAGTGACGTGCCAGAGGGAATCACGGCAGGAGAAAGCCCTGAAGCACCCTGCTTAGAGTAGAGCAGTGCTGTTTAGAGTCTCGTGATGGGAGGGAGGGAGAGAAAGGAGGGTCATGGGGGGGGAGAGTAGCAGTCTACCCCGGGTGCTCGGCCGGGCATCATGAACTTCTTCGGCTAGCAACAGCATTTACAATGCACTGCTGTTGCCAGCTTCAAGCCTTCCTCTCTGCCAGGTCCTGCCTACTTCTGTTTCTATGAAGGCAGGACCCAACAGAGAAGAAGGCCCGAAGCTGGCAACAGCAGCGAATTGTGAATGCTGCTGCCTGAAGAAGTTCATGACGCCAGGCCTTGGGTGACAGAAGGAGGAAAGGGAGCAGAGGGGGAGAGACTTGCTGCACCCAACTGGAGGGAGAAAGAAGATGAGGGAGGGAATGAAACGAGATGCCAGGGATTGGAGGGAAGAAGGAAAGTATGCCAGACCAAGGGAAAAGGAAGGGGGAAAGGAAGGAGAAGATGTCAGAGCATGGAGGGGGAGGGAGAGATGGAAGAAAAGGAAAGAAGTGAGATGCCAGAGAATCAGGGAAGGGAAGATACCAGACTGTGGGGTGCGAAGGAAAGATAGGAGAAGAGAGAGTTGCCAGAGCATAGGGAACGGGGTGCTGACAGAGAGAGAAAAATGGAGAGGTGGCAGAGCTGAAATCAATCATGTACAAAGGAGAAGAGAAGGGGCACAGGATAGACAGTTTATTGAAGGAGCATAAAAAGAGGAAGATGCCATATGGAACGGGGAGAGGGCGGACAGTGGATGGAAGGGGCTGATGCTGCATGGAAAACAGAGCGGACAGATGCTGGCTAGAAAGAAGAGTGAAGACAAGATGATTAAAGCAGAAACGACAAAAGGTAGAAAAAAGTGTTTTTGTTGCTTTATGTAGAATCAAGTAGTTTTGTATCTATTGATTAAAGTTTATAAATAGAAAATGGAAATAAGGTAGTGTTTTGGGGACTAAACCCCTTTCCTCAGGTCAGGACAGGATACCATAACAGCAGGGGTGCCCAAATGATCGAGCACGATCGACCAGTAGATCGCAAAGGCAATGTGAGTCGATCGCGTTGCCTTGGCATTCTTTTTCTTCATGCTTCCCTGAGCCAGGCCAGGCGCGTACAAGCGCCGGACTCACAAGACTTCACCTCCGACGTCAATTCTGACGTCAGAGAGGTAGTTCTGGGCCAGCCAATCGCTGCCTGACTGGCCTGGAACTTCCTCTCCGACGTAAGAATTGACATCAGAGGTGAAGTCTTGTGAGTCCGGCGCTTGTACATTCCTGGTCTGGCTCGTGGAAGCAGAGAGAAATCGGCATGGTGGCTTAGGGGATAGGGAAAGAATCGGGGAAGTGGAAAAACTGGCAGGATGACTTGCGCATGCAGGGGGAGAGAGAAAGAAAGAGAGACAGAAAGAAAAGGGGAGGGGCAGAAAGAAAAAATATTGGATTTATAGTCAGAAGAAGGAAGTGCAAACAGAGACTCATGAAATCACCAGTCAAAAAGGTAGGAAAAATGATTTTATTTTCAGTTTAGTGATCAAAATGTGTCTGTTTTAAGAATTTATATCTGCTGTCTATATTTTGCATTATGGCCCCCTTTTACTAAACCGCAATAGCGGTTTTTAGCACAGGGAGTATGAGCATCGAGAGCAGCGCAGGGCATTTAGTGCATTTCCCTGCTCTAAAAACCAGTATTGCGATTTAGTAAAAAGGGATGGGGTATATTTGTCTATTTTTGTATAGTTGTTCCTGAGGTGACATTGCATAGAATCAAATGCCTTGACCTCTTTGAAAACCTGCGGAATATAAATGATAATTAACATTTTCTCTGCATACAGTGTGCTTTGTGGTTTTTTTTTAAATTTTATTGTTGGTAGATCATTTTGACTTGGTCACTTTAAAAGTAGCTCACAAGCCCAAAAAGTGTGGGCACCCCTGCTGTAGAGCCATTTCTTGTATGACTGGATGAGCTATATTTATCTTTTTTTTTAGTTGTTTAAATTCATGCAGAAATAAATGGCTAGTTTGAACCTAATGACTTCATTAATGCCCTCATTAATGAAACCTAATGACTTCATTAATCCCTTTTTTAAACCTCTATACCATTTGAAAGAGGGCAAATACTTCTTAAATTTAGTAAAAATATTCTGGCACAAGTGTCAAACCTTAAAAAAGGAAGTCATATTGAGCATTGGAAAATAATAATAATTAACTAATAAAAATAGTATACATTTAGGGCTCCTTTTACTAAGTTACGATAGTGGTTTTAGTGTGCGCTTAGCGCGCGGAGGAATTGAGCATTGAGTTGGCGCTAGTTTTCCCACATAGCGCAGGGGTTTGCGCGCGCTAAAAATGCTAGCGCACCTTAGTAAAAGAGGGGGTTAATTTTCCCCACCACCAAATTTCCCCATCTCGCCCCACCCGGCTACTTTTTCATGCCACCCGGCTGGAAAAAATTTCTGGGGAGAACACTGTAAGACTATCTTTGTGGAAATCTTTGCCAGTTAATGTCAGAGGAGTGTCCAGTTATCTTGGCTTTGAAAACTTGGATTTTTGAGAATACTGTTGGTGGTTGGTTGTTTTGATAGTGGAGTGATATTTAACTGTTATTGTTTGCAAATGATTTATCTTACTTTTATTTGCAGTAAGTGGTACATCAAATTATCAAATTATGATTGCTTTCATTTTTTAAAAATAGAACATTCTCCTTGGATAGAAAGGGTTTGTGACTGACAAGTTCACTAAAGCAAAATGTATTTTTCCAAAAGTTTAGCGAGTGAGACCTATCAGTGAGTGATAGATATAATGTATAATCCTCTCATTCTGAAATCTGATGATTTACCTATTTCTGATCTTGTTAAAATTTATGAAGCTGTGGGCTATGGAAAGGGGGGATGGGTTAGGGAAAGGGAGGGGATATGCTGGATAGGAGGAAAAGAATGAGGGAGCAATGTTGAGGGGAAGGGAGGGAGAGAGAAGGAGCAATGCGAGACCTAGTTTTGACATATACATAGATCATAGCATTTTTGGTCATTGTTAGTTCTAAATCTGTACTCTACTTCTGCATAACATAGACAAATATATATAGTAAAACCAGTCAGTGGAAGAGTTTAAACCAGGGGTTCCAACCTTTTGGCTTTCCTGGGCCGCATTGTCCGAAAAAAAATTTTCTGGGGCCGCGCAAACGCTGCAGCAAGACAGAGGAGGGAGTCGGCAAGATGGTAAACACCTGGGGGCAGCAAAGGAAAATACTGCATCACCCTCGACCGGGGCCGCACAAAATACTTCACGGGGCTGCAGGTTGGACACACCTGGTTTAAACCATTTGGTTGCACAGTGTTTAATTTAAATATCCAGTTCTGCTCTCTTTGATGTAAATATTTCTGTCCTCTTCTTACACTAGATGGAATGTACTTTTAGATTGAGATCTGACAATGCAAAATCAAGTGAACACTGTGGTTCGTAAATGTTTTTATACTCTATGGAGCTTACATTCCATTTGGAGTTGTTTTGAAAGATCAACTTTTCAACTTTTGGTGCAGTCTTTGGTACTGTCTGCACTTGCCTATTGTAATATAATCTATCTAGCGGGTTGTGAGAAGCATTTTAAAAAGCTCACTTTGATTCAGAACACAGTTATTTGCTTAATTTTTAATTGGGCAGAATTGAACATGTAATGCCTTACCCATAAATTACACTGGCTCCCAGCAGAAGCGCTGGTTATTTTTTAATTCGGTTGTTTTTGCTACAAAGTGCTGTATGGTTTGCTACCAAATTATCTAATGGAACATTTTATTTATTTTTTTTTTTTTTACTCCTGTACATTCACAGCATAATTTGGCCTTTTTTATATTTCCCTCGTCCAAAGGCTATGTTTACAAGACACATCATGGGCAGCTACTTTCTTATCAGGCCACTAGCTGGGACTCTGAGCTTCGCCCATTAATAGTTGCCTCTCTTTCATATTTTCATTTTAGAAAGTTACTGAAGACTTATCTATTTCAAAAAATTTTGGGGAAGTAATGATGGCTGGATTATTATGTTTTATTACACTATCTGCTATCTGTAGTTCATATGTATATCTGCATATTGTGTTTCACTGAATGTTCAGCTCTC
Organism: Geotrypetes seraphini; assembly: GCF_902459505.1. NCBI lineage: Eukaryota > Metazoa > Chordata > Amphibia > Gymnophiona > Dermophiidae > Geotrypetes > Geotrypetes seraphini. Next base: position 38,825,443 of record NC_047089.1, read on the forward strand.
TTGATTGTAAACCGCCTAGAAGTCGCAAGATTGTGGCGGTATAGAAGAATAAAGTTATTATTATTATTATTACACTGAATATGAAGTTTTAGCTCACCATGTTTCTGCAGCTTTTCTTATTTTGTTTATCTGCATAAATCTGGAAGGTTTTGCAGAATAAAAATAGTGTTATGTTAATCTGGATCAAAACATTCAGTTCCTGGATTTAATCCCCAGGGAAAGGTAATCAGGATCATCATTGAAGGCAACAACTAATGACCGTATCTAAGAACCCAAGGTGCTTCAATAACCAGTCTAGGAAGATTGGGATGGAGGGATTGTAAAAAGAGGGTGAAAATCCTCAGATGACAACTATCTGAGGATAACTCATGGAATCAGAATCCCAGCAGTGGTTTTGACTGAACTAGAAGAGAAAGGAACAATTTCAGGGTGAAAAAGAAAAATTAAAATTACATATAAAGTTTGTTTATAATATTGAAGCTTGATAAGTTCCTCATTCTGGCGTTTTGACTTCTAGTTTTAATTTCTTTTCTGAGAAGCTTTCAATAAGTATTAGAGCATTCATTGCCCTTCGACTTCACACTTTCAAAGATAGTGAATTATCCATTGGAACTAAAAGCCTGCAGCTTCATTACTACTAATCAATAGAAACCTGAAATGAATGTTGAAATAAACTTGGAGGCAACTGCATTATATAAAAAATTTTTTCCAAGTGTTTATGGCTGCTTGAGCAAAGATTTTTTTTTGTTCCACAGTTCATAGCAGGCTTTAAAATTCAGCTGTTGGCTGCCCATTGTCAAAATGAAAAAGAGGTAAAAAGGCAGAGGAAATTAGAATGATAATGAATACAGGGAGGAAGTCAGTAGAGGCCTCTGAAAATGCTGTTTAGTGAGTTAAATGACCCAATTGTCTATTTAGCTTTTCCAATACCTATTTATAAGCAAGTTATGGGTTTACTGCCAGCCTGTGAAAGCATGACTTTTTTTGAATGCTGGCCTGAAAGATACGTGAAAGATGAGACATATCAATGGAAGGAAAATGAAAAGTCAGAAAAGAGACAGAAGATATAGAATTGCAATGGATGATCAGCCTCTTGCACAGGAGACAGGGATTGAGGAAGTTACATGGAAACATAGAAACATGATACCCGATAAAGGCCAAATGGCCCATCCAGTCTGCTCATCCACAGTATCCACTATCATCTCCTCTCCCCGAGAGATCTCGTGCGCCTGTCCCACGCTTTCTTGAATTCAGACAGTCTTTGTCTCCACCACCCCTTCCAGGAGACTATTCCATGCTTCTACCACCCTTTCTGTAAAAAAAAAAAAAAAAAAAAAAAGGACACTCTTCCCGCCATGTTCACAGGGGTTAGGGGCAAAGCTGGCTCGCGAATAAGAAAAATTCACGAATAACTTTAGGGCTGATTCTGACCCACCCCCGCATCCCGGACCCCTCCACAACTTATTTAGTGTTGACTCTAATCCACCCCCGCTTCCCTCCCATCTCCTGGACCCCTCAACTTACTTTTTAAAGCCTGGTGGTCTAGTGGTAAAGCGGAGCAGGAACAATCTTTCTGTGCCATGCAAAGCCGCGAACATAAATGGCTGTCCTTAGTTCCCATTAGTCTCTCATGAATGATTTTTCTGCTGGCTGTAATGTAAACCACCCTGTCATGTTGTCCGGGGAGTGGTGGTATATTCAATACAGTAAACCATAAACCTATCTAGGCCTGAAGTTTGCTATGTGTGTTATTTTGAGAACATTATGGCATAGTGTTCCTATAAACTCTCTTCAGTGCTATTCTTAATAGGATTGTATTGAATAATTTTGAAGATTCAGATAAGTAGTAGAAAGCTTTGTATGAAAGATATGAATCATATACTCATAGGTGTAAGGTAAAAGTTTGAGCTTTACATTAGGTATATGGTTATACATTTGTGATAATCGCTCCGTTTAGTTTATTTCACTGGAGTACTTAATAAAAAAAAAATTAACATGAAATCAAAATATAATTCATTATCAGTGCGAGGAATAAAAGGCATGAAAAAAAATCAAATATCTCAAATACAGTACACCTTAAATGCAATCATAACAGTAATACTAAAATAAAATAAAGAAATCTTATCAAATAATCATAGAAATACTAAAATATTACTATGAGTTAATAAATAATTATACATATTACATTTAATGGTAGCTTATGCATGGTAAATTTGAAAGCACCATATCTTAATTCCACAGATTGAGGTGTTTGGGTTCTGAGCTGAACTGTACTAATTTTAGTGCACACAATCAATGTTGGCATACACTAAACACAAAATGAAGCAAAGATACATATCCATAATCGTCACTGGCAAGTAATTGCTCCTTCCTTGTATTCCTTGCTTGTTTTTATCAGGACAATTATAGTTATATATAACATAGAAACATAGAAACAGACGGCAGATAAGGGCCCACGGCCCATCTAGTCTGCCCACCTTAATGTCCTTCCCCTACTTTTGCCCTGTGAATAGATCCCATGTGCCGATCCCATTTGGCCTTAAAATCAGGCACGCTGCTGGCAGGCCTTAGAGATTCATAATGTACTAAGCCCATGACTTTAGAATATTTCTTTTTTTTTAAATGTGATTAGTTTCATTTGTTGTTGCCAATGTCTATACGTTGCAGAAAAAATCTTGAAGCTACACATCATTAATAAAGTTTTCTATTCCCAGTGTGTGTATGGAGGAAAAGTGCTTAGTAAGTTAGGCTCTTAATGATAGTGCAGTGCAGTGTTGGGTCAGCAGAACTCATTAGATACAAGAACAAGAATTGATTGCCAATTGATTACAGTCAATCCACTTTTAATTTTGCATTATTGATTTACCATTAAGCCTTTATTTGTGTTGAAACTTTTAACATCATTAGGTTCTATTTTTAAATGACGATCTTGCACAATTATTTTTTCCAATACTACATTATTTGTAGTTTTCAAAACTTGCACATCAACCCTTTGATATGCTTTCAATAGGGAAATTGGAAAAATGGATGCAAATCACTACTAATACTGACACATCAAAAAGAGTTATGATAAAGTAAATAAATCACAAAACTTCAAAATACCTTTTCCATTAAAATAACTAAAAGGTCATAACACATTAGACTTCAGTGGCTACAATCAAACGTCCAACATCGGTGCTGAGATATTATTTATTTATTCAATTTTCTATACCATTCTCCAAGGGAGCTCAGAATGGTTTACATGAATTTATTCAAGTACTCAAGCATTTTTCCCTGTCTGTCCCAGGGGGCTCACAATCTATCTCATGTACTTGGAGCAAGTCTACAAAGTTAACAAAGCATGGTAAAAATATAATATGACAAAGCATGGCTAACAGTATGACATGACTAGTAAAAATGGTTAGGCAAGCTTGCATGGCAAAACATAGCATGGAAGACATGGAATAGCAAACATTGTGTGGCAAACATGATATGAGAGATCGAAGGAGGGCCAACATAGTATGATAAATAGTAAAGTATAGTAGGACAAGGATGGCGAACAGTGTGACAGTATGGTAGAATATTGGATGATAAAACATGGCATGGTCAGACATAGGATGAAACACATAATAATAATAATAATAACTTTATTTTTCTATACCGCCATAGTCGGGCGACTTCTAGGCGGTTCACATTGTAAGAAGTCTGGACAGTCAGCGAATGATAAGGAGCCTAAAATAGAAAAGTTACATAAACAAGGTACATACTAATTTAAGTTCCATGGGTAAAGGATACATGAAAATTGGAGCTTCCTGGGAGATTGAATAGCATTTACGGGGGATTTGTTTTAGTTTAAGGGAGGTCTGTTTTGGTCAATGAATTTGTCGAATAGGGCGGTTTTTATTGCTTTTCGGAATGCATTGTAAGTCAGTTTGGATTCATTTATGCAGTTTTGCAACCAGACTTGTTGTCTATTCGCTTGGAACATGAAGGTTCTATCCAGGAAGGAGACTTGAGAGAGTGGAGAGTCAGGCTCTTTGTAGAAAGGTCCAGGGAATTTGAGTTGGTGCACTCTCATAGAGGGTCAGGGGAAGAGGTGAGTTTCTATTGCCTTCCTGAAGTTCAGTAGACATTCTAACAATCTTATGTGGGTAGGTAGTTTGTTCCAGAGGTGTGGTAGGTAGTGCAAGTAAGATCTTTTGAGGGCATTCTCAATAGTGAGCGCACGTTCCAAGGGAGCACGTAGTCACTTTTCTTCTTGCGAGTGAAATGGTCAGTTTGGAGCATAGGGCGGAAGTTTGGAGGCTATATAGGCCGGTACCATGTCATAGAAGAATTTGTAGGCCATTATGAGGCCTTTGAATATACATTGTTTGCCAATTGGCAGCCAGTGGGCAGCAGCAACGCTGGGGTGATTTGGTCTCGTATGCGGAGGTTTTTCAGGAGTTAGATGGTGGCATTTTGTACTCGTTGTAGTTGATGAAAGTTGTTTTTAGAGAGATGATTTAGGAGCGCTTTGCAGTAGTCTATACGGGAGAGGACAAAGGCATAGAGTAGCTGGGAAAAGTCCGGTTCTGAGAAGTATCGTCTGATTTTCCATAGTTAAGAGCATAAGAATAGCCTTACTGGATCAGACCAGTGGTCCATCTAGCCCAGTATCCTGTCTTCATGGAGACCACTCTAAGTCACAAGTACCTGACAAAAAACCCATATAGTAGCAGCATTCCATGCCACTGATCCAGGGCAAGCAGTGGCTTCTCCTATGCCTGTCTCAACAGCAGTTTATGGACTTTTCCTCCAGGAACTTGTCCAAACCTTTTTTAAAACCAGCTACATTAACCGCTCTTACCCAATCCTCTGGCAATGCATTTCAGAGGCAGAAACTATTTGGGAGATATGGTCAGAGAGCAAAATGTCACCATCAAGGATCACCCTAGGCTGCGTACTTTGTTTCTGAACGTCGGGGTAATCAATTCACAAGAGATCGACGAACAGGTTAATGGTCACCTCTATATCCAGAGGAGTTCAGTTTTTGCCGTGTTTAGTTGCAGCTTGTTTTCGGTCATCCAGCTTTTTATTTCTGAGAGGCAGTCATGTAGTTTGGAGAATGGTGGGCCTTAGGGCCTGATTGGCCCAGGCACTTCAAGCCCCGCCCAAGGGAGGAGCCTTAGGCGCATGGGCCAACCGGATTTGGCAGGCATCAGAGCATTTGGGTGTTGGGAGGGAGCTGCATGGTAGAGGATAATGTGGCTAAACTAAACTAAACTAAACCTTAGGTTTGTATACCGTGCCATCTCCACAAGCGTAGAGCTTGGCACGGTTTACAGGGTTAGGTTGAAAAGGAGCTACAATGAAGGGTTATAGGAAAGGAGCTAGGAAGATAAAGAGGGACAGGGAACCAAAAAGCGGGAAGTGTTAGATATTTGAAAAGAGCCAAGTTTTCAGGTGTTTGCGGAAGGATTGGAGGGAACACAGAACTCTGGAATAACCTGTGAGGTTATTCCAGGGTTCTGTGGTTCTAAAGGGGAGGGATATTCCTAATTTTCCTACGCGGGATATACCTTTTGTAGAGGGGAATGATAGTTTCAGTTTTTGGGAGGATCTAGTGGAATTAGGGTTAGAGGAATTCCAGAAGAGTGGGATAACGGGAGGGAGGATGCCATGTAGGATCTTGAAGGCTAAACAGGCACATTTAAAGAGGACTCTGGAGTGAACTGGGAGCCAGTGAAGTTTGGACAGGAGTGGGGAGACGTGGTCGAACTTGCCTTTAGCGAAAATAAGCTTGGCCGCGGCGTTCTGGGTTAGCTGAAGTCTATGGAGTTTTTTTTTAGTTAGGCTTAAATAGATGGAGTTGCAATAATCCAGTCTAGAGAGGATGGTGGATTGAACAAGGACGGTGAAGTGAGAATGATGAAAGTACGATCTCACTTTCATCAGCATATGAAGACTAAAGAAGCATTTTTTTACCAAGAAGTTGAGGTGGTCATTGAAGGAGAGAGAGGAGTCTATGATGATGCCAAGCTTGAAAACTCAAGCTGAAGAGTGGAGCCGGAATATAATGGGATGGAGGTGGGTAAATGATCTATCATTGGGCCGAGCCAAAGTAATTTTGTTTTGGACTCATTTAATTTCATTTGTACAGAATGTGCCCAGGAATGGAGGTTCATTATACATGCGGATATGTTATCAGCGAGATTAGTGAGGTTCGAGTCGGTCTCGAGGAGGATGAGGATATCGTCGGCATAGGTGTAGAGAGTTTCCAGGGGGGATAGGTGAAGAAGTTTCAGAGAGGACATGTAAATATTGAAAAGGATAGGAGAGAGGGGTGAGCCTTGCGGGACTTCACATATCGGCTTCCAGGGAGGGGATGAGGTACCGTTTATGTTAACAGTGTAGGAGCGTAAGTGTAGGAATTTCGAGAACCAGTCTAGGACTGTGTAACTTATGCCTATTTCAGAGAGTTGGAAGATTAAGATATCATGATGGACGACGTCGAAAGCTGCGGAGAGGTCGAATTGTAGAAGTACAGCGAATTTGTTGCGAGAATGAAGTTGTTGTACCTTAGAGATTAGTGAGGCTAATAGGGATTCGGTGCTGAAGTTGGGCTAAGTGTTGTGACAAAATTTTTCCTCCCTCCTGGTGTGTTTATTCTGTGTTCTGGTGTTCTTTCTCTTTTGTTTTCTAGGACATTTATTAGGGGTTTGTGTTACGGGTTGGACTGTGGGGTGGTTACAGCTTACTCAATATCAGGGTCTCAGTATTAGGGTATGGGCCCAAGATGTGTTTTTGATATTGATACCTTCTAGGATGGCTATGGCTAAAAGTGGGTCCCTCGTTGGTGGTACTGATATGAATTGAGGTGTGGTTCGTCATGCTAATAATGTATGTTATGCAATTAAGTGGTGAGCTAGTTTCAAATAACTCCACGGGCTTGAATAAATGCATTGGGGCTTTTGTACTGTATTTGAGATAATTCTGAGTTAAGTGTAATATATTAATTGAAGTAATTTAAATAATCACAGCTATTATGTGAAAATAAATCATAGATAATATCCTAATTAAAAATGTGAAGTGCTCAGACCTTATAACCTGTGTTTTTAGTGTTATCACCAAAACGAGGTTAACAAGGGGACCATCATAGCCTTCACAGTCCCCTATATATTAATATATTATATATTAATATATAATATATTATATATTAATTGAAGACAGGAATAAAACTGTGGCCAAAATTATTCCACTTGAGACAGACTTATGTGATTATTGCCAAGAAGAACCTTTGTCCTCTGTTGTACGATTTATTTTTTAGTATCTAGTGTTGCATTAAAATAATATAGCCAGTGCTTTTGGTTTAATTGCACTTTTAAAACACTTGGCTAAAGGACAGAAGATTGGAATAATGCAATCTGCATTTGGATCCTGATTTGTGGTGTCAAGGTCAGCAAAAAACATTTATAGCACCAGCTAATATCACAATATTTGTAATTATTGGCATGGTTTCTACTGCAAGATGAACTTAACTACCAGTGCTTAGCAACACAGCAGTGAAATGACTGAACATTATAAAATCATTTCTGCACTTTATTTGCATGCCAATGTTTAGAGAGGCACCGCAGGCAAAGTCCTCAGACAGCCTCTAAACACAGTGTCTAACGCTGGGTTTTTACGCATTTCAGAGGCCCACAATTAATTGCAAGCATTCTCGTGTAGAGGAAAGGTAGAATGAAGTTTTTCCCCATAATATAAACGGTTTGTTCCCTTCTAATACAGTTATCATTGATCTTGAGCTTGGTTCTTTGCTGACTTAGGTCAATGTCTCTGTTTACAGGTACTTTTAACTTACAAATTTAACTCTTGCTTTACCTATGAAAATTGGGGGCCTAAATTCACTTTTACAACAGGTAATTCTATAAACCTTTTGAGAATTTTATAAGCAAGTGCTTATAAAATTGTCCAAGTCTACACACACAGAAAAGTAGGCACAAGGAAGACTTACTGGTCAGTATTCAAATGCTGCAGTCAGTGTTTTAAACATTAGCTGTGGCATTTAATTTGTCAATGTATAGTGCTACCTCGGTTTACGAATGCACCGGTTTGCGAGTGTTTTGCAAGACGAACAAAACATTTGCAAAATCGGTGCCTCGGAAACCGAGCATGGCTTGATTTACGAGCACCCCTCCCCCACCCCCACAATCCGGCACCCCCCCTGCCTCGAACCGGCACCCCCCGCCACGATCCGACCCCCCCGCCACGATCCGACACCCCCCCCGACACAATTGGGCACGTTCACGTTCAGAACGTGAACTCGCAGGCCTTGAGCATGCTCAGATGCTCAAGGCCCAGCAGACGAGGAGGCCGATCTTCAAGAGTGCCCAGATGAGGGTAAGAAGCGGCGGGGGGGGGTGCCCAATTGTGTTGGGGGGGATGTCGGATCGTGTCGAGGGGGTGCCCAATCGTGTCGGGGGGGTCGGATCGTGGCGGGGGGGAGTGCCGGTTCGAGGCAGGGGAGTGCCGGATCGCAGGGGGGGGTGCCTGATTGCAGGGGGGGCCTTTGAGGGGAGCAATGCCGGTTCTCGGGGGGGGGAATGCATCAAAGCGAGTTTCCATTATTTCCTATGGGGAAACTCGCTTTGATAAACGAGCATTTTGGATTACGAGCATGCTCTTGGAACGGATTATACTCGAAATCCAAGGTACTACTGTATATTCTTTACTGCTATTCACTGACTATAGAAACATAGAAATAGACGGCAGATAAGGGCCACGGCCCATCTAGTCTGCCCACCCCAATGACCCTCCCCTACCTTTCTCTGTGAATAGATCCCACGTGTCTGTCCCATTTGGCCTTAAAATCAGGCAGCTGCTGGCCTCAATAACCTGAACTGGAAGACTATTCTAGTGATCAACCACCCTTTCAGTGAAAAAGAATTTCCTGGTGTCCCCGTGCAGTTTCCCGCCCCTGATTTTCCACGGATGCCCCCTTGTTGCCGCGGGACCCTTCCGTCTGTCCCAGTATGGTAATTCTTATGTGAGCCAGGTATAAAACAGTCAAGCCATTGCGACATCACTGATAAGGTTAGCTCTTATTGGTGGAACGAAGCATTATGACATCACAATCTCAGCTCTGGAATGTTGCTGCTCTTTGGGTTTCTGTCTGGTACTTGGGTTGGCCACTGTTGAAAGCAAATATTGGGCTTGATAGACATAGAAACGTAGAAATAGACGGCAGATAAGGGCCACGGCCCATCTAGTCTGCCCACCCCAATGACCCTCCCCTACCTTTCTCTGTGAATAGATCCCACGTGTCTATCCCATTTTGCCTTAAAATCAGGCACGCTGCTGGCCTCGATCACCTGAAGTGGAAGACTATTCCAGCGATCAACCACCCTTTCATTGTAATCTTCCACTTGACAAGACAGCAATATAGCAGAAAGCATCAAAACTAAATGGCACTTTGCATGTTAAATACAATTCTTTGGCCCAACATTTCTTTGTTTCTTCAGGAAGCCCAAATGAAGCATTCAAAAGACAAAAGTCTCTGAAACACAAACTTTGTTTCCCTTTTTCCTCCATGTCTCTGAGCACAGCCTTTCCACATATGAGAGTTACATGAAAGCGTGTTATGTATTTTTCACGCTTCCTTTCTGTTTTTGATTCAGTTAAAACTCTGATGTGACAGATGAGCTTTCCACAATCACTGCTTTCACGCTTTGATGAATTTTTTTACTAGCAAGTAGGAGAGTGAAGACAAAGGCCTCCATCAAGTTTGAGAATCTGCTTTGCAACATTTCTTCCGTGAGCTCAATCCAGTCAATGGACTTCACAAGGAATGCAACTCGCTGGACGACTGTCACCCTCTGACATATGCTGGTCTTGCAAAAAAATCTCAGGGTAGCTTGGTGCTTATGATACCTCAATGTGCATGGTCAAATACTTTTTGGAGAGATGATTGGTCTGTAATAACAAGAATTTTTCCAATCACTGTAAATCTGGAACCTACATTTCATTTAAGCATAAAAATAATCATATATAAATCAGCTGCTTTTGCTAAGGTGAGCAAACAGATTTAGACCCCTTATATGAAGCCGTGTTAGGTTTTTTGATTGCCGGCAATCACAGGAATTCTATGAGCGTCACAGCTTTTACTGCCATGGCCCATGATTTTAAAAAAGCCGAATGCGGCTTCATAAAGGGAGGGGGGGGTTAGTGTGCACTGAAGACCATACAACCCGCTGTACGCCTGTGGACTGCAGGGCACTTAACACACACTATTCAATGGTGACATAATGGGTGATATTCAGTCCCTTTCTGGGCAGCTTAAGTTAGAACAGCTGCATAACTATCCAGATAGCGGCTAAATATCTTCGCTTAGCCATAACCCCCCTCCCCCTTTTTTTTACAAAGCCATGCAGCAAAAGCGCAGAAGCCCTTTAAATCCCTATGGGCTTTGGGGCAGTTACCGCAGCGACTTGCGCTTCAGTCTTGTCAATCTTGTCAAATGAACCTGATTGAATTTTTTAAAAATCTTTATTTATATTAAAGCTAACAACAAGTGCAACATATTATACAAACATTTTACACTTTAAACAGCACTTAAATTCAATCAAATTATATTTCATAACAAATACATATCTCTTCCCCCCTCTTATACACACAATTAACTCCAGTCCCAGAAATAAATACTGTACAGTAATTTAGGCTATAGACTGTAGAATTATTTAAATAGTTGCTTAAAAACAGTTGCAGGCTAGTTCTCACTTTAATTTACACCATACAGTCATTTAGCCAATTTTAAGGCTAATGAAGATCATGCTTTGGCCATTCTGATTTTTTTGCCTGTTACTAACATTATAACCCTTAAATTATTACATAGTACATACATATAACAAAGCTGCGTACTGTGCTCAACAGCTTTGGCACCACTTTATTTCACATTAAAAAATATATATATATATCTTAGAAAAAAATGTGTAAACTTCTGTGTTCATTGGAGAGCAGGGATGGTAGAGAAGGGCAGGGGAAATGAGATGTGGGGTACAGAAAATCATGCATTGGATGAAGTACAGATTGGTGCATTCTCACCAGGAGACAGATGCTACCATTGCATAGTCTTCAAGAAATTACAATCCCAAAGTGAATTTTTTGATTGGGTGACCAGAGAGCTAGATTAAGGACATAGGCTAAATGTAATTTACTTAGATTTCAGCAAAGGAGGCTCTTGAACAAACTTGAAGGGCTGAAGTTTGGACCCAAAGTAGAGAACTGGATTAGAAACTGGTTGATGGAGGGATGCCAGGGGGTGGTGGTTAATGGAAGTCGCTCGGAGGAAGGAAAAGTGAGTAGTGGAGTCCCTCTGGGTTCGGTGCTGGGGCCGATCCTGTTCCATATGTTTGTGAGTGACATTACTGAAGGGTAGAAAAGGTTTGCCTTTTTGCTGATGATACCAAGATTTGTAACAGAGTAGACACCGAGGAGGGAGTGGAAAACATGAAAAAAGATCTACAAAAGTTAGAGGAATGGTCTAATATCTGGCAACTAAAATTCAATGCAAAGAAATGCAGAGTAATGTATTTGGGGATTAATAATCAGAAGGAGCCGTGTACGCTGGGAGGTGAGAGGCTAATATGCATGGATGGGGAGAGGGACCTTGGGGTGATAGTGTCCAAAGATATAAAGGCGAAAAAACAGTGCTGCCAGAATGATACTGTGCTGTATAAAGAGAGGCGTAAGCAGTAGAAGAATGAAGGTGTTGATGCCCCTGTACAGGTCGTTAGTGAGACCCTACTTGGAGTATTGTGTTCAGTTTTGGAGACCATATCTGGTGAAGGACACAAAAAGGCTTGAAGCAGTCCAGAGGAGGGTGATGAAAATGATAGGAGGTTTGTGCCAAAAGATGTATGAGGAGAGACTGGAAGCCCTGAATATGTATACCTTAGAGCAGTGATCTCAAACTCAAACCCTTTGCGGGGCCACATTTTGGATTTGTAGGTACTTGGAGGGCCGCAGAAAAAAATAGTTAATGCCTTATTAAAGAAATGACAATTTTGCATGAGGTTAAACTCTTTATAGTTTATAAAACTTTCCTTTAACAGTTAAAAGGAAAGATATATAAACTATAAAGAGTTTTACCTCATGCAAAATTGTCATTTCTTTAATAAGACATTAACTATTTTTTCTGCGGCCCTTCAAGTACTCTATTTTTTTCTGCAGCACTCACATTTAAAGTCAATATCTTTTCTTTCTCAAAACTGGCACATTTCAATCACTAAATTGAAAATAAAATCATTATCCTACCTTTGTTTGGTAATTTCAACAGTCTCTGGTTGCACTTTATTCTTCTGACTGTGCATCCAATACTTCTTCCCTTCTTTCAGCCTCCTGTATGCTTCCTCTCCTCCAGACCTCATTCCCTCCCCCAACTTTTTCTTTCTTTCTCTGTCTTTCTCTGATTCCGTGCCCCATTTTTTGCTTTGTTTCTGGTTCCCTGTCCCCCCTCCTTCTTTCTTCCTTCCTCCGTGCCCCATTTTTTGCTTTTTTTTTCTGGCTCCCTGTCCCCACCCCACCTTCTTTCTTTCTTTCTTCCTTCCTTCCTGCCCTCCCCCATGCCACCGCCGCCGCGGAATAGGCTGCTGCCGCTGCCGCTATCGGGAACAGGCCGAGATCTTCCTGCTTCTTTTCTGCACGGGGTCGACCAACTCTCGCTGCCCGATGTCAATTCTAACTTCGGAAAGGACGTTCCGGGCAGCCAGGCAGCGATTGGCTAGCCAGAACGTCCTCTCGACGTCAGAATTGACGTCGGGCCGCCAGAGTTGGTCGGCCCTGCAGGGAAGAGAACAGTGGACCACCCCCCCCCCCCCCATTGGTTACGCCACTGGAGCAGCAGCGTGTCTGGCTGGCTCGTTCGTTCAAAGCCGCGGGTGGCGGCTCCTTGTGAGATCCACGCCTGCGTCTGAAGCCTCTCTGATGTTGTGACATTAGAGAGGCTTCCGATGCAGGAGTGGATAGCGCAAGGAGCCGCCAACCCACGGCTTTGAGCGAACGAGCCGGCTGCTGCTCCAAAAGGAAGAGAATGATGGCCTCCAGACTGCGGGCCGCAAATAAAACCTGGAGATCCACTTGCAGCCCGCGGGCCGCGTGTTTGAGACCGCTGACTTAGAGGAAAGGAGGGACAGGGGAGATATGATGCAGACGTTCAAATACTTGAAAGGTATTAACGTAGAATAAAATCTTTTCCAGATAAAAGAAAATAGTAAAACTAGAGGACATAATTTGAGGTTGAGGAGTGGTAGATTCAAAAGCAATGTAAGGAAATTCTTCTTTACGGAGAGGGTGGTGGATACCTGGAATGTGCTCCCAAGAGAGGTGGTGGAGATGAAAATGGTGATGGGAGTTCAAAAAAGCATGGGATGAACACAGAGTATCTAGAATCCGAAAATAATGGTAAATATTTAAGAATTAAGGCCACCCCTACCTCCTGACCAAATTGAGAAAGTTCCAAAGTTTTTTTTGCAGAGTTTCATTTGAGACCTTAGACAACACCCTGTAAAATTTGGTTGGATTTCAAGAAGGTCGATCGTGGGCTCCTGGTCCACTTGACATGGAATGACCTTATAGTTGTTACTGAGGTGACATTGCATATTTTAAAGTCATCTGCCTTGACCTCTTTGAAAAAATTGAATATAAATGATAATTAACATTTTCTCTGTGTACAGTGTGCATTGTGTTTTTTAAATTTTGTGGTTACCATTATATATTAAGATTGTGTGTATATGAAAAATGGATGGAAGAAATTGAATTACAAGTAGTACTACTATTATGGGGTGGAATCTGGGGCAGAGCTTGGGTGTGGGTACTTGGTTGATATTTGTTAGACTTAGGGGGTACTTGGCTTGAAGAAGTTGAGAAACACTGCTCTAAATCACTCCAGAAGAGATTCAGAGCATTCTGGTGAAATAAACACCTTGCTAGCAGCCTGACGCATGGCCTGCATATATATCAGGAATTACTCTGGCTAGCTTATCTAAGAGGTTAGGCCAGACAAGTCCCAGCTAATGAGCAGGTACCTCAGCATAGGGCAGGATGGAGTCAGGCAATAGTCAGCCACTGAAAACCAGAGTTCAGAGCTGGTGTTGGGATCCAAGTGAGGGCCAAATGAGGAGAGTTTCTACAGCACCAACTCAGCTTGGAAAAGAGAAAGCTGAGGAAGGGATATGATTTGAGTTTTACAAAATCCTGAGTAGTGTAGAATGGGTAAAAGTGAATCGATTTTTCACTCTTTCAAAAAATACAAAGACAGTGGACACCGGACCGTCAATGAAATTATATGGAAATTCTTTTAAAACAAATAGGAGGAAATATTTTTTCATTCAACGAATACTTAAGATCTGGAACTCAAGGCCAGAAGATGTGTTAACAGTGGTTAGCATACCTGGGTTTAAAAATGGTTTGCCCTAACTGCTGGAGGAAAAGTCCATAGTCTGCTATTGAGGCAGACATAGAGGAAGGCACTGCTTACCCTGGGATTGATAGCATGGAATGTTGCTATTATTTGGGTTTCTACCTGATACTTGGGACCTGGATTGGCCACTGTTGGAAACGGATACTGGGCTAGATCGACCATTGGTCTGACCCAGTATGACTATTCTTATGTTCAGAGAGACTGCTGGACTAGCAAAGATGTTTATCCCTGAATTTTCTTATATCCTGGTCTCCCTTTAGAACACACCTGATATGGCCCAATGGGGAGTTTCTGGTGGTGGTGTTTCCCTCCCTCAAATTCCCAAACTTCTTCAAGGATCATCTGTCCTCCATAGTTCTGCTACAGATCTCTGTCAGCTCCCCAGAATTGCTGGTTGGATCTCTATCTACCTTAAAAATACATTATGTGCCAAATTTTGACAACTAAGTCTGCATAATTTCCACTAGCAGTTTTTTTTTCCTTCCATATCCTGCTTTAACCAGGTATGTGCAGCAAACTTTTAAGCCTATGGATTAGATTTAGAAATCATAATCTTTCCTTCAGGAGCAACACAGCCCAGTTACTGGCTCAGGATATAGTCCCTTGAATTTGCCATTACAGATAGATAGATCTATATACCATATTTTTCGCAGTATAAGACGCACCTAGATTTAGAGGAGGAAAACAAGAAAAAAAAATATTCTGAACCAAATGGTGTAATATATTTAATAAGTCCCGTGAGAACTGATGGCAGCCATTCAGGGAGTGACGTGGACCCAGGCTGGAGCGTGAAAAGCTCACTACTGCCTTGTGCGCCGCGGGATCTGAGGCAGCCATCCAGCGAGGGAGGGGCTTAGTGCAGGGCAGGAGTGTGGAAAGCTCACTGCTGCCAAAACACCACTGGACCGGAGTGGGGGTTAAAAATTGTTAGTCGGCTGGGATGGATCCCTCCTGTCCCGGCCTACCACTAGACCACCAGACACAAAATTTGCTCCATAACACACACAGACATTTCCACCCACTTTTGAGGGGAAAAAAGTGTCTTATGGCGCGAAAAATATGGTAATCTACTCCCCTATGAGTTGCAAGCTAAGCTCCATTAATAGGATCCCTTGCAGGATTATTGACTAATGATGTATCTCTATGAGCAGGTCATGTTTCAACACACCAAATGTACCAGTGAATAATATGATTACAGAAAAACACTCGTCATGACATCTAATAATCTGATCTTGCTCCCATAATCTGGAAAGAGAACCAAATCCAGAGTATGCCCTGCTGTATGAAGGAGTGCATTTATAGAATAATTAAACCTTTAGAAAACACCCACTTCTACTAGAGTAAGGTGATATCCTCAGTGCTGCTATATGAGTTTTGAAGTCTGATCGGTTTTCAGAAAACACTATTTGGTAGGTTAAATGATTAATATACAGCTTTTTGCTTTTTTTGGCCAAGAGAAAATAGAATGTGTATACTTCTGTTTCCTTGCTCCATTTCATTGGCTGAGCTGAAATCTAAGTCGTTACAGGGCTTCAAAGAAGGTTTGGATAGGTTCCTAGAAGACAAGGGGATTGAGGGGTACAGATAGGAGTAGAGGCAGGTTATAGGGATAGGAGTAAGAGGTAAGTTATAGAAATAGTCAGGAATCACTGCTCAGGCAATAGGCCTGAAGGTCCGCCGCGGGAGCGGACCGCTGGGTGAGATGGACCTCTGGTCTGCCTCAGCGGAGGCAACTTCTTATGTTCTTATGTGTTCTCAAGAAGATAGCTTGGGTACTTTGATGCTAGAGAGCATGTTTTGTCACTGGATAAAGAAATGGCTAATCAAGGCAAATTCCTAATAAAATAGTTTTAGGAGAATATGAAAAGCAAGATTATATGCACTGTTTCTTGGTTTTGGTTTGTTTTGGTTTAAAAAGTTTGCTTCTGTTGACTGATACCCTTGTATAGTCAACCTTCAGTATAAGCCAAATAAAATCAAGATCAATGAAGAATGCATACACAAATATGATGTCTTAGTGTACTGGCAAATTTCTTATTTTGATAGTGACTGATGAGACAGCATACATAGAGATAACTAATAAAGATGATTTATTTTGTAAGTGAAATATTATGGCGCATGCATATTATTTCCTTGTCACAGTAATAATCTATCGATCCTCTATTTCAAGCAGTGCTGAAATTACATGAACTATTGCAATAATTAAAGCTCTAAAAATGACTGCTGACAAGTCTTAAATAATGCTTTAATAATGTGATAGATGTTGAGCTAATCAAATCTTTTCTTGATACCTCATTATATTCAGATTCATTTGATTTACTGTTGTGTCATCACATTCACCTTTTTACTTAGCTTTTCTGCATATGAGATACTGGAGAGTACATCTTTCAACTGAAAAATGTTCTTTTTAACATTTTTGTAAACAATATTCCTGAAGGGCGGTCTGGTAAGATTTGCCTCTTTGTGGATGATACCAAAATCTGCAATAGAGTAAACACCCCTGATGATGTGGATAACATAAGGTAGAGCCTAGTGAAACTTGAGGAATGGTTTGAAATTTGGCAGCTAAGATTTAATACTAAGAAATGCAAGGTCATACATTTGGGCTGCAAGAACCCAAGGGAACAGTACAGTTTAGGGGATGAAGAACTTCTGTGCATGAAAGAAGAGCGGGGCTTGGATGTGATAATATTTGATAATCTTAAGGTGGCCAAACAGGTTGAAAAATTGACGATGAAAGCTAGAAGGATGCTTGAGTACAGAGGGAGAGGAATGCCAGTAGGTAAAAGGAGGTATTGATGCCCCTGTATAAGACTCTGTTGAGAACTCATTTACAAATATTGTGTACAATTCTGGAGACTGCAACTTCAAAAAGATATAAGCAGGATGGAGTCAGTCCAGAAGAAGGTTACTAAAATGGTTGGTGGTCTACGTCATAAGGCATACAGAGACAGACTTAAAGGTCTCAATATGTATACTTTGGAGGAAAGATGTGAGAGGGGAGATATGGTAGAGACGCTTGAGAGACGTTTAAATATCTATGTGACATAAATGCACATGAGATGAGTCTCTTTCAAATGAAAGAAAACTCCAGAGTGAGAGGGCATAGAATCAGTTTAAGAGGTGATAGGCTCAGGAGTAATCCAAGGAAATACTGTTTTATAGAAAGGGTGGTAAAAGGCGGTGGAGACAAAGACTGTGTCTGAATGCAAGAAAATATGGGACAGGCATATAGGATCTCTAAGGGAGAGGAGGAAATAGTGGATGCTGCGGATGGGCAGGCTGGATGGGCCATTTGGTCTTTATCTGCAATCATGTTTCTCTGCTGTGTCTATTGCTGGAATGGCTCTGAAATTTTGGTCCTTGCTTAGTATTTTGGTGAAGTTGTCTTTAGTCATGACTTTTTAATAGCTGCTTAACCTCATTATAGCACCCCATTCCCATGTTGCTTTCCATAATATATGTATTGGCATTTGCTTAATAGTTACCACTGAGTTTCTAGTAGGGCTGTACCAAATATTCGTGTTTGGTTTGATTTCTTGCCAAGTATTGCCCCGAATGCAATTATTTATATTTGGCTGAATAGTGATTTAAATTCAAAGATGAATAATACAGAGCTCTACTGTTCTAAATCCAACTGAAATAAACACTTGGTCTCTGATTATTATTTGTTATGTTAAGGCTTAATGCCCATTATTCTGTTTTCATTATTTGTATCTGGCCAAATAGTAAAATATGCTATTTGATACAACTCTAGTAGTAGTTTCTTTTATTGTTCCTTGGGTAAATGGAATAATTGTTTGTAGAAGTTTATGCACAAGAGTTGAGTATTCACTCCTAGAGGAAGGCGTGGCCTAGTGGTTATTACTACAGCCTCAGAACAGGTTGTGGGTAGAGAATGACTTGGGGACAAATTTTTCCCCAACCCCACAGGAACTCATAACTCATTTTCCCATCCCGTTCCAGCGAGTTCTTTTCCTGTCCCTGCCCAATTCCTGCAAGCTCTGTCCTCGTCCGCACAAGCCTCAAACACTTCAAGATTATAACTGTTCAAGGCTTATGCGGTTAAGGCAGAGCTTACATGAATGGGACGGGAAAATTGAGTTCATGCGTGGACGGGGACAAATTTGTTCCCATGTCATTCTCTAGTTGTGGGTTCAAATCCACACTGCTTCTTGTGACCCTGGGCAAGTCTCTCAGTCCTCTATTGCTCCAGGTACATTAGAAAGACTGTGAGCCCACTGGGGCAGATAGGAAAATTCTTGAGTACCTGATTGTAAACCACTTAGATCAGGGGTCCCCAACCCCCGGTCCGCGGGTCGCAGCCATCTGACAGCCAGGCCAGACATCCCCTTGCGCAACATCTTTTCATCCCTCCTCATCCCGCACAGCAGAACTCCGCTGATCTTCCCACCACGAGGCCGACATACCTCCATTCCAAACAGCAGCAGTGGCAGCATTGAACAGGCTGCTTCGCGACCTTCCCCGCTGGGGCCTTCCCACTGCCACCGTGTCACTGCTGACATCATCAGGGGAGGGAAGGGGAGAAGCTGGACTAAGCGATTGCCAGTGCTATAGTGATCCTAGCAGCCTGCCATTGACCTCCAGAACACGTTCCCTCTGCTGCGATCCCACCCCTGACAGAAGAGGAGAGGCAGGACCACGGCAGAGGGAATGTACTGTGGAGGCTGACAGCAGCCTGCTAGGATCTCTACAGCACAGTTGATTCTCTGCAGGCTGCTGTAATTAGCTTTGAAGGTGAGACCGGGAGGCCGGGGGGAAGCCGGAGTACGCTAGAAAGAAGGGAGAAATATGTAGGCCTTCGGGGGTGGGGCCCTGGTGTAGAGCACCTAATGTAGATGTCCTATATGCCATGTCATTCTCTCTCTCTCACCTGTTTTAATAATAAAATAAATGTTATAATTTTTTTTTCTGTAGGGCATTTATCTTTAAACCACAATTTAATAAACTCTTCACTGAGACTGGCTGCACTACGAAATAAAAATGTTCATTCACTGTCCCTTCCTGGAATGCATTTAATTCAACTAAGGTTTATGCATTTGCTATTAAGAGAATGTCAGAAAGTTTTGCTTTCCTCGTATGAAAAATGTTTAGAGCAGTGCAGTTTAATACCTGCAACCAATGGCAACACTTCCCAGCAGACAGATTTTGCATCAAATTGTTTAGTGTTCTGTAACCTTGGCTATTTCCCCCCCAAAGCGCATTTGCCATCCTGCAGCTCTTTTTGTGTTCTATACAGCCATTAGTGGCAGAATGCAAGTACATCACAGCAACTGACTTTCATGTTTCAGCCATCAGAAAGAAATTATAACTAAAGCCTAGAACCTAGAGAAATACCAAGCACCTAATGCCTCTCTACAGAGAGCATGAGGGCTAGCTGTATAACAGTCACAGACTATATGTTCCACTGGGATCTACCATGATGAAAATGCTAGAGATTAGTGCTGCCCAATTCAGAAAAAAAAATTTTTGATTCAATTCAGCCTATTGAATTGGTTTATTGATTTATTCAATTTGATTTTCCTGCCCAATTGAGTGCTTTTTTTTTCAAACATCATGGTGGGTTTATTTTATAGCTTCTTCACCCACCCCACCTCCTTTGCCCTCTCCAACCAACACTGGCGCTGTGGTATAAACAAAAAAGACTTTTCCTCTCTCTGTTAAATCCTAGCTCACGTTCACGGTCTAACACCAGCTCTGGCAGGATACACATTTCAAATCTGACATATTGTAATCACAAAACAGAAAATAGAATTATTTTTTCTACCTTTTGTTGGCTGGTCATTATTCAAATCAAGTTGGTCCCAGGCTCTGGTTTCTGTTTGTCTTCTGATAACTCGCTTACCAGGGTCTCCTGCCCATTTGTCATTTTCTTTTTTCTCCGTGCTAACCATCCATCTTCCATCTCTTTCCTCCCCTTCCGTTTCCCTTCCCCCCCTGGAGGTCTGGCATCTTTCCTTTTTTTTCCTCTCCATCCCTGCAGCTGTAGGAATGGACCCCACCATCCTGAGATCCACCATCTCTCCTTTTCTCAACTACCCTTTCATCCAGCATCTCTCCCTCCTTCCCCACCCCCCAGGGTCCACCATCCTCCCTTTCTCTTCCCAAATACCCTCCTATCCAGTATCTCTATCCCCCCCCACATACACACACACACACCATCCCTTGTGTCCAACTTCTCTCCCTTTCTGTTTTTTCCCTCCCTAAATCCCATTGTCCACCATCTCTCCCTCTCTTCTGTTTTTAGACCCATTATTTCTTCCCCCTCCAATCCAGCATATGCACATCTCTTTAGACCCCCCTTCCCTGAACTGGATGAGGGGAGTTAGGGCTGCAGAAGGGAAATGCTGGACATGGGGGCAACATAGGGTCACGTTGACAGGAATAAGGTTGTACATGGGGGGAGGGACAGGGACATAGATGGGTAGTAATGAAAAAGGGGGACAGGGATATAGAATGGAGATGTTGGACAGGGGAAGGTATTTGCTGAACATAAAGGCAGCATAGAGACAGAGACACTGAAGGAAGATGAATGATGGAAGTATAGAAAGAAGAAATGTCATATGCACAGAAACACCCTGGTAAGAAAGTTAAAAGAAGACAGAGGAAAGTAGAAACTAGAAATGGGGCCAATAAAATATTTAAAAAAATCAGATGAACAGATGATAAAAGTAGAAAAATAATTTTAGTTCCTATTTAGTGATTAGGAAATGTCAGTTTTTGAAATGTACAATTGCCAGAGCTAGTATGAGACATGACTGAGGTCCATGGCAGAAATTTGGGAGGGGACCCCCAAAGCTGTGTATCAGGCAATGCCTTCTGTTCTATTCTCACTGCCTCTTTTACAAAGTTACGTGGCAACGGCCCCCCAAAGTCCTTTAAATCTCTATGGGCTTCGGGGCCATTAGCACGGCTTTGTAAAAGAGGCTGTCAGTGTTTCTGTTCAGCAGTTTTCACTAAGTTCAACAAGAATCACAGAGTAAAGAAGCCTCAAACCCGAGGGAATTACATAAAATGTTAAAAATAACAACATAATTCTTTATTATTCGATAGCAATTAATTTTATTAACATTAAATGAAAATAAGAAACATTTTCAAAAGTTTGCTAAAGAAAATATAAGAATTAACTTGTCTAATTTGCAACAATAAGTTCCAGGCAGAAGCTGTCTGGTAAGCAAAAGTAGACATGAAAATGCTTTCTGTACACTCATTGCACTGAGGGAAAATTAAGTTTAAACATTTAGAACTATAAGAGATTACAAATGTTTTAGGGATATTTAGGCTAGATGCCAAACCATGCAAAGACTTAAAGACAATATTACAGAATAAAGCCTTAAAACATCACCCTGTATTTCAAATTGTTAATAGCAAAAAAAGGGGGGGTTAGCCAGATGATCAAAAGATAAGTAATTTAGTGATAAATCAAAACAAATTTCAAACGTTGTAATAACAAATGGACTGTTATCATCAATTCCTAACATTCACTTTTTTATATATACATATCTCTGTTTATGTTCTTCTTATTCTCTCTCTGAGCAATTAATCTAGTGGTGGACATATCGTAACTATACAGACCTCAGTCTTAAGAACCTCTTATGATGTATATATCATTTCAAGTTCCTGTCTTGTATATTTTTGTAATCATTTATTTCCACCACCTCCTACCAATCCCTATTAAATCTTTATTTGTGATTCTTTAATTTATTTTTAAATTAATAATACCCATAAATAGCTTTCCTTTATAAACATCATAAATCATGTGAACAGCAAATTGTAATTCTGATTGAACGGCCCCTTCCATGGGAGGAGCACAAGGCGCCTGAGCCAATCAGGGCCTTAGGCCCTTCCCTGTGCATCACATGATGCACCGGAGAGGGGCCTAAGGCCCACTGGTGTAGAAGGCTGGGCGGAGGAACAGGAGGTGTTTGCGGTTCCTCCTGTACCCAACGCAAAAGGTATGGACACCAGGGAGTGGAGGGGGCATTGCAGTGGCAGGAGGGAGTGGGCATCCCTCCTGCTATTTCAGCGCGGGGGGGTGGAGCGATGGCAGGAGGGAGTGGGCATCCCTCCTGACGGTTATTTTGGAGAAATGGGTGGGCCGGCAGGAGTCGTGGCAGGAGGGAGTGGGCATCCATCCTGCCATTTTTTTCGGGGAAGCGTGTAGCTGCTTCTCCTATCACTACTGTTAGGGTTCTGCACCGACTCAATCGCTCATTAAGCGCTTGAGTCGGTGAGTTTGAAAATCAGCCAGAGAATCGGCCAGCAGCGATTGAGTCGCTATCAATCTGGGCCAAAGCAAGAGCAACAATGGGTGTGGCTTAGGAAGAAGAAAGTAAATGTTCTTGAGTGGCCCAGTCCAAGCCAGACCCGAAATCAATGCAAGCTTTGCAGTTCAAGAACGATCCTCAGCCAACTTGAAAGAGGTTAAGCTATTCTGCCCAAAAGGATGGTTAAAAACTGCCCCATTCCATTGTGCAAATTTTGTAGAACTTATCCTGATCATGGTGATTATAGCTGTGAAAGGGGCGTCCATAAAATATTGAGTCAAGGAGTATAAAGTTTATATATAATCAAAGCTTTTTGATTTCTTCTTATGTATTACAGACATTCACTCGGCATGAAAGCAGTTTACAGATTTAAAATTAGTAATTTAAGACAGGAAAGTAAGAGAGAAGCATAAAGGCAATGAATAACAGTAGAATATACAGTAGAAGCAAAAATCAGTATCAGAGCCAGCAACTGTATGCTGTGTAGATTAGTGAAATAACCTCCTGCTGTAATGCAATTTAAATTGCATTATTTAGGCAAAATACACAAGGGTGTGAAGTCTTCTACAGGGCACTGTATATCTTCTGTGTACTTTGCTTGAAAGATGCAGAAATAATCTCCTGCAGAATATTGGTCTCCAACTCAAACCCTTTGCAGGGCCACATTTTGGATTTGTAGGTACTTGGAGGGCCTCAGAAAAAATAGTTAATGTCTTATTAAAGAAATTATAATTTTGCATAGTTTATAAATCTTTCCTTTTGGCTAAGTCTTGTAATTTATAGCTAAAGAGACCTATGATCAAGAAACTGTTTTATTTTATGTTTGTGATTATGATAAACATACCGAGGGCCTCAAAATAGTACCTGGCGGGCCACGAATTTGAGACCACTGCCTTACACTGAACTCTGTATTCACTTTAGCAGTTTGGGAAAGGTCTCCTGATTTATTGTAAAGAGAGCATATTGATTTTCAGACATGCAATCTTTACTTCCTGTCAGACTGGAATAATGATTAAATATTGAAAAGATAGCCATCACCAAGGGACCTATCTATCAGCTGTGGGCAATTTGGTCCTCCAACAATGATGGTGCTAGGACACCCTTGGATAGATGCACAGTTAATTGGAACAACTTATTATTATTATTTTTTTTTTTGGGGGGGTAAACAAACCAACCAGAATACATCTATGCTCAGAAAGAACAACAGATTCTGGGCTCAGCGGGGTTCCTTACACTTTTCTTATTTCTTTAACATGAGCTTTTCTTAGATATAAATTGAATATTTTGAAATAAAAGAAGTCAGAGACAATGTTGGATTGTCCAGTCTTTACTTGACAAACATACCAGACAGAATAAAGAAATGATGACAATGTTAGTAATATTTAATCAAATGCTGAACATCTTCATATCCCTTGAAAGACTAATAAAATGGTATCGCATTATTTTCTATCTTGAGAGCATGAAAATGGTACCTAATACATTTATCAGTAGCCACTGTATTATGATTATTTCACAATACAGTGGCTACTGATAAATGTATTATATGTCACTATGATGACAGTTTTATCAAATCTTAGCCACCTACTTTTATGGATTGACAACAGTTCAGTACATGGCTATTGTGTTGCATTACGTACACCTTGGCCCTGCGTTCAAGGTGCCTGTTGCTATACCATATATACTTGAATATAAACTGATCCGAATATAAACTGGTGACCTTTTTCCCCCAAAAAAGGAAGAAAAAAGGTTGAGTTGAATATAAACTAGGGGTTTATATTCCAATGCCCTGCCTTGCCAGTCTCTACACCTAACCCCCTCCCTTCCTTCCTTTGCAGGCTCTGCATTCAGCCCCTCCCTTCCTGCCCTGTAGGCTCTGCTCCCAACCCCCCCTCGTTCCCTCCCTGCTGCCCTGCCAGGCTATGCACCCAGCCCCCTCCCTTCCTGCCCTGCCAGGCTTTGCACCCAGCTCCCTCCCTTCCTGCCCTGCCAGGCTTTCCACCCAGCTCCCTCCCTTCCTGCCCTGCCAGGCTTTCCACCAAGCCTCACTCTCTTCCTGCCCTGCCAGGCTTAGCACCCAGCCTCCCTGCCCTGCCAGGCTTAGCACCCAGTCTCCCTCCCCTGCCAGGCTCTGCACCCATCCTCCCTCCCTTCCCTGCTCTGCCAGGCTCTGCATCCAGTCCCCTTCTCTCCCCTGCCTTGCCTGACTGTGCACCCAGTCCCTCTCCCTCCTTCTCCTGCCAGGCTCTGCACCCAGCCCTCTCCCTCCCCTAATGCCTTGCAGGCCTGCCTCAGGCTGCCGTAAGCCCTGGTGGTCCAGCGGTGGACCAGAACAGGAGGGATCCTTCCAGCCTTCTGTACTGGCCGACTCTGACACATCCCACCTCCCGTTCCACCTCCCAGACTTTAAAAAAACCTACCTTTAAAGCCCTGGTGGTCCAGTGATGAACCAGGACAGAAACTCACAAGGTTGCAAGCTCTCACAGCAACCTTGTGAGTTCCCACAGTTTTGCGAGGTTGCTATGAGAACTCACAGCAGTCATTTCAGATAATGGCTCTGCACGGGGTAGGAACGTAGGAAGATCGCTCCTGATGCAATGTGTTAGAGTCGACCGGGACAGGAGGCGAGAGGGATCCTTCCTGTCCCAGCCTACCACTGAACCACCAGGGCTTAGAGCAGGCCTGGGGAAGGCCTGCAACAGGTCTGGGAGGGGGTGAGTGGATGCTGACCCAAATATAAACCGAGACCCCCATTTTTGGGCCATTTTTTGACCCAAAAATCTCTTTATTTCAAGTATATACAGTACTTAATATTGTTAGAGAAAGGAACAAAAACATATCTTATCACACAAGAAAAAGAAACTACTGAGCCAAACGGAATTCAGATATGCAGGATTTTGATCAATGAAGCCACACTTGCCAGGAGGAGTTTACAGCCTGTATTAGGTTGTTTTTCAGAATGCGTGACCGCTTTATCTGCCTCCACAGATAATCAGCACTAGTCTGTAATGAACTTTTACATAAGAAGCTGTGCATTCAGCCTGTTTTTGGTGAGTATAAAACTTTATCAATGTGCATTGTAATTATTACAGTGCTGCGTACACTTTTCAGTTACTCTGGGGAATAAGTTAACTGGACCACAAAAAGCTTTCACCGATATTCAGAAGTTCAAGAAAATGCTTAAGACTACACTCTTTGTAGAAGCATTGTAATGAATGATGATTATTGTTTACTCTAGCTTTGATTGATATATAAAAGAACAATGCGGATAAATTGTTCATTCGCTGTGATAGGGGATTAACAGAACCGCAAATCCAGAAAAACCGCGAATAACTTTTTCATATGTTATTTGCTGTTTTCTATTAAAACCCATCGTGAATATAGTGAAACTGCGAATAACATGGTGGGAGACCTGACCATGTTCTTGAAGGAGAAGCAAAACACGGTGAAGAAAGTGCTGGGAATCAGCGATTTTCTCTGTAAACACTTGGAATCAGCGATTTCTCTATGCAAGCTGATGTCATTTGGGGGGGAGGAGCCAGCAAGCTAAAACCGCAAATAACTTTTTCATATGGTAATCACTGTTTTCTGTTAAAAACCATCGAGAATATGGTGAAACCACGAAGAACATGGTGGGAGAACTGGCCTGTTCCTGAAGGAGAGGCAAAACACGGTGAAGAAAGTGCTGGGAATCAGCGATTTTCTCTGTAAACGCTTGGAATCAGCGATTTCTCTATGCAAGCAGATGTCATTTGGGGGGGAGGAGCCAGCAAGCTAAAACCGCAAATAACTTTTTCATATGGTAATCACTGTTTTCTGTTAAAAACCATCGAGAATATGGTGAAACCACGAAGAACATGGTGGGAGAACTGGCCTGTTCCTGAAGGAGAGGCAAAACACGGTGAAGAAAGTGCTGGGAATCGGTGATTTTCTCTGTAAACACTTGGAATCAGCGATTTCTCTACCCAAGCTGATGTAATTTGGGGGGAGGAGCCAGCAAGCTAAAAACCATGAATAATCGAAACCGCGAATGCTGAAACCGTGAATACAGAGGGAGAAGTGTACACTCATGCGCACATAGCAGAGTGTATCTCGTGACTCTGTTCTCCGAAGGAGTGGTATTATACCTTCTATTGCATCCACATTTGTGTACCTCTACTACAAGACCAATCTGGACCCCTGAGGAAGGCGAGTCCGCCGAAGCACGGACCGTGTTGGGTCCTGCCTCACCGTGGATTTTGACTTTGATTTTCTGTGTAAAACATCAATAAATAAGTATCAAGAACTTCATCCTGCACAGTTTCTTTTCATTTTCATTCTCCGGACAGTTGTAAAGGAAAATTTGGACATAAACATCCTGGGTGCCACTACAAAATTTCCAGGTACGATGCTAACCTGACACCCAGGTTTTGTTGTGCTGTGTTTTATCAAAAACCTTTTGCAACAGATTTTAATCATAACATTGAAAAGTTGTAGACCGTGAAATAGTAAACAGGATTATAAATAGAAGTTAACAGTTGCCATAATAAATCAACTCTACAGCAAACACATTGTTTGTTCCTAGCTCATTTGTTATAAAAATGATTGTGCTTGGAACATGATTTTCCACGCAGAAAATGAAATATTTTGATTTTAAGTTTTGCAGGGGTTAAGGAAATGGGTATTTTAAATGAATTGAAGGTATCTGTGATGTTTTATTACCATTTCCCACTGTTCTGTCTAGACAACATATGTTTTGTTTATTCACTTAAAACATCTTATATTCTTCACACGACGGTTAAAAAAAGAGTTTAGGGCAGATTACAAACAGCAACATCTATAAAACAAGTGCACTAATATAGACAAAAAAGTAAGAAATACATAATAATATATATAAAATATTAACTAGACTCGGGCATCAACATGTACGAAAAACTATATTCTTCTCCTTCCTCAATGCTTCTGACAAACGTGTTCCTTAGCAGTGGGCCACAACTAAGAAATTAAGGGGTCCTTTTACAAAGGCGAGGTAGTGGTTTAACCGCGGGATACCACGCGTTAAACCGCCTTTCACACTAGTACCTAACGCCTCCATTGACGAGGCATTAGGATTTTAGGCTGCCACGGGGGTTAGCGCGTGATGAAACGTCCGAAGCGCTAACCCCCGTAGCGTGCCTTGGAGCCCTAAATTTCACCACGCCAATGAATGTCTTTAAAAGATGTAGCACTCAGAAGGTTAGCACTCTGTGACCACAATGCAAGGTTTGGGGCATCCACTAGCTACCAAACGGTCCCTCATATTTAAGGAATCAGGGCCATAAAGAGCTCAAAAAACCAAGGTAAAGACTTTAAAGCAGAAAAAAGTAGGTGAAAATACCCTTAAATTCCACATCCCGCAATCAAATGATCGGAAGCAGACTACACCAGTTGTAACAGCCATCAAATCCAGGGCTGTGGAGTCGGTAGATAAATGTTCCGACTCCTCAGTTTTTTGTACTTCAGACTCCGACTCCAGGTACCCGAAATTTCCTCCGACTCCAACTCCTCGACTCCGACTCCACAGCACTGGTTAATTTTCAGAACGTTAAAATGGAATGTCAAGTTGAGAGAAATGAGCATTTTCGACACCACCTTCTTTTTGCTTTTAATCAAGGTTCTAAGGCTGCAGAAGCTGCTCGCAACATTTGTGCTGTGTATATAGTGGGTGCTATAGCTGAAAGAATCGCTCGTGATTGGTATGCCAAGTTCAAAAATGGAGTCGGTAGATAAATGTTCCGACTCCGACTCCTCAATTTTTTGTACTTCTGACTCCGACTCCAGGTACCCGAAATTTCCTCCGACTCCGACTCCTCGACTCCGATTCCACAGCCCTGATCAAATCTATAGGGCAAACTTAAATAAAAGGCATTATAGTAAATTATATGACATTACATTTTATGATTTATATTGCCACCACTACCCCGAAGAGTTCAAAGCAGATCACAAAGAAAACCAATGACTAGGATCAAACCTAATTAAGCAATCGTGAATAATTAATTTGTCTACAACAAATCACCTAAAACATTCTTGAATAAATGTGTTTTTAATAATCTCCTAAATGCCATGTAATTACCTTCAGCTCTTATAAAAAAATAAAAAAAAGGGATGTATTCCAAATTGTAGATGCCTGATAAAAAGAAGACCTAAACCTGAACTGTTTTATCTATTTAGGACTTGGAAATTTAGGGCTCCTTTTATGAAGGTGCGCTAGCGTTTTTAGCGCGAGCTACAATGCTGCATGCACGCTAAACCCACGCTACACGGAAAATACTAACACCAGCTGTATGGAGGCGTTAGTGTGTAGCGTACGCTAAAAACATACCTGTTCTGAAGTATCTAGACAACTGACCCGTATATCTCTGTCTCCTCAGTAATGGTTTTCTTGACCTATTAATCACTTTCTTCCACCTCTCTTAAGTTCAATCAATTTGTACCTTCGTTTAATCTTTTGTAAACCGCATAGAACTTCACGGTACTGCGGTATATAAACTGTTATTATTATTATTATTATTAAAACTGCTAGCGCACCTTCGTAAAAGGAGCCCTTAATGTTAAAGACATTTTGAGACTGGTGATCTGGTCTCCCTGATTGTAAAGGGATTAAATTCAGTAAATACGGTGACCGGTTAAAAGTGTGCGCTGACAAAGGCGCGCCGAGACAACTGAGCGCAAGGTGGAAGCCCGCGCCAAAGAAAAACAGTGTTTTAAGGGGCTCCGACGGGGGGTTTGGGGGGGAACCCCCCCACACTTTACTGAATACAGATCGCGCCGGCGTTGTTGGGGGGGTTGTAACCCCCCACATTATACTGAAAACGTCACTTTTTCCCTAAAAAACAGAGAAAAAGTTAAGTTTCCAGTATAATGAGGGGGGGTTACAACCCCCCAAGCCCCTCCCCCCCACAATGCCGGCGCGATCTGTATTCAGTAAAGTGGGGGGGTTCCCCACCAACACCCCCCGTCGGAGCCCCTTAAAACACTTTTTCTTCGGCGCAGGCTTCCGCCTTGCGCTCAGTTGTTTCGGCGCGCCTTTGTCGGCGTGCGCTTTTGACTATGAACCGTAAATACAAGGAGACAATCCATATAGAATTTTAAAAACCATTGTACAGGTTTTAAAGTGAATTCGGGTAGTAACAGGAAGCCAATGCAATAATTTCATATAAGGGGTAATCCCGTAAAATCTAGATTAAAAAAAAGTATCAACCTTACTGCAATGTTTTGAATGGTCTGAAGTCTTTTAAAGAGATATTTAGGACAACCTAAATACACTAGATTACAGTGATTGATCTGGGACAATATAACAGCCTGTTCCACAAGAATAAATGCTGATTCCTCAAAATATTTATGGGTCATCGTCAACAGTGGCGTACCAAGGGGGGGTGGGGGGGGGGCAGTGCGCCCCGGGTGCTAGCCCTAAGGGGGTGCTCCCGGCCTTGCCGTTCAGTCCCCCCCCCACCCCCGAAGGACCGCTCGCCCCACTGACCTTCCTGCACCACCTATGAAGCAGCCGCAGCAGGATCGCGAAGTCAGCGTCAGCGATCCCTGCGCTGCTTAGGCGCTGCTTCCTGCGCCGCGATCCCGCCCCTCCTCTGACATCAGAGGAGGGGCGGGACCGTGGCGCAGGAAGCAGCGCAGGGATCGCTGACGCTGACTTCGCGATCCTGCTGCGGCTGCTTCATAGGTGGTGCGGGGAGGCCAGGGGGCGAGCGGTCCTTCGGGGTGGGTCGGGGCATCAGGCCTTCAGGGTGGGGCGGGCGGGCAGGCAGGCAGGCTTTCAAGGGGGAGGGGGCGACAGGCAGGCAGGCAGGCCTTCAAGGGGGGGCAGGCCTTGGGGGGGGGTGCAGACCTTCAAGGGGTGCAGACCTTCAAGGGGGTGCAGGCCTTCAAGGGGGGGACAGGCCTTCAAGGGGGGAAAGGCAGGCAGGCCTTCAAGGGGGGGTGCAGGCCTTCAAGGGGGAGACAGGCCTTCAAGGGATGGAAAGGCAGGCAGGCAGGCCTTCAAGGGGGGACAGGCCTTCGGGGGGGGGTGCAGACCTTCAAGGGGTGCAGGCCTTCAAGGTGGGGCAGGCAGGCCTTCAGGGGGGGTGCAGGCCTTCGGGGGGGTGTAGGCCTTTGGGGGGGTGCAGACCTTCAAGGGGGTGCAGGCCTTCAAGGGGGGGGACAGGCCTACAAGGGGGGAAAGGTAGGCAGGCCTTCAAGGGGGGGACAGGCCTTCGGGGGGGTGCAGACCTTCAAGGGAGTGCAGGCCTTCAAGGGGGGGTGCAGGCCTTCAAGGGGGAGACAGGCCTTCAAGGGGGGGAAAGGCAGGCAGGCTGGCCTTCAAGGGGGGACAGGCCTACAAGGGGGGGCAGGCCTACAAGGGGGTGGGACAGGCCTTCAAGGGGGGGACAGGCCTTTGGGGGGGGTGCAGACCTTCAAGGGAGTGCAGGCCTTCGGGGGGGGTGCAGGCCTTCAAGGGGGTGCAGGCCTTCAAGGGGGGACAGGCCTTCAAGGGGGGAAGGCAGGCAGGCAGGCCTTCAAGGGGGGACAGGCCTACAAGGGGGGGGAGAAGCTACAAGGGGGTGGGACAGGCCTTCAAGTGGGGGACAGGCCTTCGGGGGGTGCAGGCCTTCAAGGGGGGACAGGCAGACCTTTAAGGGGGGACAGGCCTTTGGGGGGGACCATGATTTAGAAGTACACGGAGGGAAGGGGGGTGTTCAAAGAGACGTGCATATGCCAAACTTTGGGGGGGGAAGAAATAATGGGTCTGAAAATAGAGGAGAGGGAGAGATGATGGACCATGGGATTTAGGGAGGGAAGGAACAGAAAGGGAGAGAAATTGGACACAAGAGATGGTGTGGAGGAGGGATAGAGATACTGGATAGGAGGGTAATTAGGAAAAGAAAGGGAGAGATGGTGGACTCTGGGGTGGAGGGAGAGATGCCGGATGAAAGGGTATTTAAGAAAAGGTGGATCTGTGGAGGAAGATGAAAAAAAGGAAAGATACCAGACTTCCTGGGAAGGGAAGGGAAATGGAAAGGGAGGACAGAGTTGGCAGATGGATGGTTAGCATGCAGAAAGAAGGAGACCCTGGCAAGCAAGTTATCAGAAGAAAACCAGAGCCTTGGACCAACAAGATTTGAAATATAACCAGACAACAAAAGGTAGAAAAATTAATTTTATTTTCTGTTTTGTGATTATAATATGTCAGATTTGAAATGTGTATCCTGCCAGAGCTGGTGTTGGACTGCAAACATGAGCTAGGATTTAACAGAGAGAGGAAAAGTCCTTTTTGTTTCTTTATTTTATTTACACCACAGCGCCAGTGTGGTTAGGAGAAGCCAAAGGGGGTGAAAAAGCTATAAAACCCACCAGGAGTTTTGAAAAAAATCACCCAACTGGGCAGGAAAATCGAATTGAAAAACCAATTCAATAGGGCTGAATCGAATCAAAATTTTTTTTCCTGTATCTGGCAGCATTAGTTTGTGCTACTGTCTTAGACTTTAGGACCTGGGATTGGGGAGAGATGGCATCCTCAGTACTTTATAATGCAAGTGAAACGAGGATTGGGTCAGACTTTTGAAGGGTCTGCAGAAAAAAAATATTGTATAGGCCGGGGACATGAGACAGCAGGAAATAGGAACTTTTCTTCCTTCTATTTTTGTGAATGGAAAGGCTGAGGATGTCAGAGAGTTTAGTTAAAATATGTGCTTTATAAGAAAATATAATAATGTGTTTTATAAAGTTTATAGCATAGCTGGCCTACCCAGTGAGGTGTTCCTAGTGGTGATGGTGGCAGCGTGTCAATGTGTTGAGAGGAAGAGGTGGTCTGGGCAATTCTGCTGAGCAAACTCCGGGCCCATTTTCCACCCCCCAGTTAGTCCACTCCACTCAACTGGTTCACACACTGAGTGGGTCTTTGGGTGTTGTTTTGGGATCTCTTCCAGTGGTTTATCTCCTTCTGGTCCAAGGAAGGAAACTTTGTTATCCTTAGCTTTGACCTACAGAATATGTTTGTAACAGCGCTGCTTGTGTGGCATTAAGCTATGTAGTGATCGAAAGAAAAAAACAGACCTTTGCACATTTTTGCACTATATGGTGGGTGTATGAGGAGATTCACATTTCCTGCACAGCTAAGTCCATGTGAAGTTACCTTGTGCTGTATTTGACATCTAGCAAGGTCTCTGTTTGAAAGGAAAGATCTAAACTTAAAAATGAAGTGGCCAGAAGTTATGGTAAAAGCAGATAGTGTAGCTGGTTTTAAGAAAGATTTGGACAAATTCCTGGAGGAAAAGTCCATAATCTGTTATTAAGACATGGGGGAAGTGTCTGCTTGCCCTGGATCGGTAGCATGGAATGTTGCTACTCTTTGGGTTTTGACCAGGTATTAGTGTCCTGGATTGGCTACCATGAGAATGGGCTACTGGGCATGATGGACCATTGGTCTGACCCAGTTAGGCTATTCTTATGTTATGTTCTCATCTGTAGGGGCCTTTGTTTTCACTTCTTATTTTAATGTATTTTTTTTCTGGGAACTTATCAGTGTTTTTTATAATGGGAACAAAAATGGAAGAGAATTAATGTGTGTGGGATGAGGGGGTAACTAATTTCTTCAGCTAAATAATTCAATCCACTTCAAACAGACATAGGAGAACTCACGCACCATTCACACACCCTCCAACCAAAAACGTCAAAAGAAAAAAACTGTTCGACAACCTCCTAGCCATTCGAGCTGCAACACTCGACCCCCAACTCTACAACCAATTGACATCGACCACAGACTGCAAAACCTTCAAAAAGAAATAAAAACCCTTCTATTCAAAAAACACATAAAACCGAACTAACACAATCAGAACTGTCCCAAGCATCACCTGAACTACTCCATATGTACTTCTGATGTCATGACAATTCAGACATAATTTATGTTATGTTATGTTTGGAATATAAGAAAATTTTCACTGCCTGTTTCTATTCTGACCATTTATTCTGTTTCATGGTCATTACAAAAAATATTTTTTTACATGGGGGGGGGGGTGTCAAAAAATGATGGGTCCCGGGTGCCACATACCCTAGGTACGCCACTGATCATCAATCTTCTTAAGAAAAACATGATTAGTAACTAATTTAACTTGATGTTCCATAGAAAGAAAATTATCCAACTGCACTCCCACAACTCTTGCCTGCATATCAAAATTATATAATTTCTACTATCAAAACTTGATAACAGATTATAATGATGTATTCTGTTTAAGCGCTATTCTGCGAAGACTTGCTTAACTTACATAGTACATAATTGGGGGGAGTACGGATGGTACATAGGTGGAATACCAACTTATATGTGCAATTTATAGATTACCACAGGTTATGTTTGTTGTACCGCACAATTTTGCCTGCGATGCTTTGGGAGCTGGAGGAGGGAGATTTGTGGCTGCCACTGATGCCTCTGGGGCTGGAGGGAAGGCGGGTTGTTGGGTCAGGTCATGAGCACGGCTTTGGGCATTGTCTGAGGAGCACGAGAGACTGTTGTTTTTGGGTTTGTTTGTTTTTGGGGGGAGGGGGGTTGCCGATTGGTTGAGAGTGCTGGTTAGTTGGATGCTGGTTAACTGAGATTCTACTGTATGTGGCCCACTAGAGATGCCAGCACTGCTTCCGTACTGTGGAACTATCTGAAATCAGATTGTGAACTGCGCAGTCGATCAAAACGTTTCATGTAATTTTTAGCTGAAAAGAAACTAGACCTTCCAAAAGCTTAATTAAGAAAGGAATGGAAGCTATAGGCCTATAGTTGGCAACCCTGTTAACTGACCCTTTGCAAACCTTTATAATTGGGGTTACAATAATATGGCCTTTTTTTGATAGGGAAAGAGCCTTGCTCTAACATGTGCTATGACCAAAGAAAGAGTTCTCCTAAAAATTAAAAAAAAGATGCCGACACTCATACTAAATTTGAAACCTATTAAACTTGAAACTTAAACTTTTAGTAACACACAAATAAACCATATGTCTGCCATTGTTAACCAGCATCAAAAACTGTTGAAAATAAATGTTTTACATTTTTTAATTTAAATTTAGTATAAGAAGTCTCTGAATATAAAGCAAGGAATATTATTATTCCGCAAAAAGGGAGCCAAAAAGAAAACAGCGCAGTTTCTAGTTGACTCCCAACAAGCTTTTTTAGGCACCCGCACGGCTGGCATGAAGGCATGCCAGTACTAAGTTAGGCTGATGTTCCATAGTGTAACTTAACTACATTGGTTCTGTTATAGCAGTGTATTGCAAACTGCATGCCAGGGCACACCAGCGTACCTCCTGAGATTTCAGGTGTGTCACGACACACTAGTGAGGAGAGTCACCCATGCCGACTAACTGCCCACAGGACGTGCCTTTCGCAGTGCAGATGACTCTCCTCCTGGCCAGCGTCTCTCCTTCTCTCCCCGCAGCTCCCAGATCCATCCACCGAAGCGGGTTGCGGCCAGATGGGCCTCTGCGCATGCATGGATGTCGATGCGATGATGTCACGTGTGCGCACGACATCATCATGTCGACATCCGCACACTTCCAGGCCGTCCAGCCAGGGCACTGGATTTAGTGTGTCGTCGTCCGGCTTTTATTGCATGGTCTCAGGGGCACCTAAATGGAGGCACCCAGATATAAAATGATCCCCCTTGACTGACGAGCAAGAAAGAACGAAAAGATGTCGTAATAAAGAGACTGTTGCAAAAGGATATCATTTATGTGGGTGATAGTAGGAATGTGGGAAATTATAAACTAGATTAAAATGCTTCTCTTTGGTTGAAAAGGACTATAATAAAACAACATATTCCCTTCGTAGGGTACCATCTGAGGGTTGTATGAGGCAGGTGAATAGCAAAGAAACTAGAATTCACTATAACAGTGTTCTTCAACCATCGGTCCATGGACCAGTGCCGGTCCACAGAAATTTCCTGCCAGTCCACAGGGCCAGCATGTGCATCAGGCCCCAAACAGTGTTCTTCAACCGCCGGTCCACGGTGCGATCGATGCGGCGTTATCTTCGAGCCAGATCCCTCTTCCTCACTGATTCAGTGCACAAAGCCACGGGCAGTGGCTCCTACGGGCATCCTGCGCCTGAACCGGAAGCCTTCTCTCTGACGTTGCAACGTCAGAGGGAAGGCTTCCAGATGAGGCATGGGATGTGCAAGGTGCAATTAATACTATTATGGGGGCGGGTTCTGGGGTGGAGATTAGGTAGAGATGGGCGGGGTCTGGCCCACAGTGGTCTTCAACCGCCGGTCCACGGACCGATGCCGGTCCACAGAATAATTCTTTTATTTTTGCCGGTCCATAGGTGTAAAAAGGTTGAAAAACACTGCACTATAAGACACTGAGGGGCACCATGTTTTCTGTAATGGGCGTGAAACTTTGGAATTCACTCCCTGCCGCTATGAGATTATGTAAAGATGGTATGAATTTTAGGAAACAGCTGAAAACCCAATTGTTTGTTGGCGCCTTTATGTAATACGCGTACATGGAATATTGACATTTTCTGGCCACATATTGACCTTTAACAGAATGACGTTGTAGAAGCAGCAGCTGAAGTAAGAACTCCAGCTTGTAAATTGTGAAATGTTAATGTACATTTTTGTTATGGATCTTGGGGTGTTTTCAATAATATGTATGTTATCTTGTACATCACTTTGATTATAAGCGGTTTATAAATCTTTTAAATAAATAAATAATTGGTCATTATTTTCTTTGCACTTCAGAGCTTTATGCAAACCAAGAAATTTGCATTCATAGAAACAATGAAGAAGACGATACAAAGAGATCACATAGGGCTAGATTCACAAGCCTGCCCGATTGGGCACGTCCGGGCATGTCCGATGGATTCTTCAACCTCTAATATGCAGATGGGGCGATCGGAGGAATGCCCCCATCTGCCGGCACAGATCGCTGTTGTGAGATCCCGAGCCGCACCAACTTTTAAAAACTTTTTAGCCCAGTGAGCCTGTGATTTTAACCCGCTTTAAACCCGCAGGTTAAAACCACAGGCTCGCAGTGCGGAGAAGGGCAGGAGAGATTCGGGGCGGCAGGCAGAAGAGATCTGGGGACGTGTAGGGCGGCGATTCAAGAGAGAGCAGGGTGGCGATTTGGGGCAGAGCAGGCAGGAGAGATCGGGGATGAGCAGGGTGGCAATTCAGGAGAGAGCAAGGGCGGCGATTCGGGGCAGAGCAGGCAGGAAAGATCTGGGGATGTGCAGAGCGGCGATTCAGGAGAGAGCAGGGCGGTGATTCGGGGCAGAGCAGGCAGGAGAGATCGGGGATGAGCAGGGTGGCAATTCGGGGCAGAGCAGGCAGGAGAGATCGGGGAAGAGCATCGGGGCAGCAAGCAGGAGTGATTCGGAGCAGCAGAGAGAAGGCGTGCCGAGAGCAGGGCTTCAATGGAGCTGGAGAGTCAGAAAGACGTTTGTGACTGGTCCCCAGCAGGTGCTTCTTGGGTTGATCGGCCAGCCCAGTCGGTTTTAAAAATTTGTTGGTGAATCGTGTCCCTGTCTACTTAGTATGCATTTCCCCTCATTTGCATGCACAAATTGGAAGCACTTTGCAGGAGAGGTTAGTGAATCGGGCCGGAGGGAAATCTGGTCGCAAACCGATCGATACACGATCGGTTTGCTTTGTGAATCTAGCCCATAGACTCTCCAGTCCTGTCTTTGCCCTCAGAGTTGCTCAGTGCTTAGCCCATTTCTTTGGAAAAGTGCCATGTAGTTTGGTTTGAGGAAAGACTGGATGACTGACACTAAAATTATAGAGGTAAGATTGAAGTATTGTAGGGCAATAGAGATACCAAATAAAGTACCTCTCAGCTGATGGCTTTAAGTGTCAGTAAAACAGGAAAGTAAATGGAAAAAATTAGAATCTTTCAAAACTCTATTTGCTGAGGATAATTTAATTCCTACCAGGAGAGACAGATGGAAGTTAGTAACAGAAACATTATTTTGACAGATAGCATCCGGTACACCAAGAGTGAATGCAGCAGTGCCCAGTGGAGATATCTGCCGCACTGATGATTAGATTATGGTGTAGAAAGAGAACAATAGCAGCGATGATATATGTCTGGGAGAGAGAGGAAAAGCAATGAAGAAGAGGTGTTAACAGCGAATGTGGTGAAGAGATTGGGTAGAAAGAGGAGAGGAAGAAAATGTGCAAATCCCAATCTAGGAACAGAACTCGCCGTTTATCTACTTTTTATATGCTTTGAACCACTTGACACGGCTAATCAAAAGTCATTTGAAACATTTCACCTGGGAATGTAAAGCAATGAAAATATTATTTTAAAAAGTTTACGCTGTTGAAATGTTTTCATTTTGCATTTTCTTCCATATAATACTAATAAATTTTATTGAACTTAAAAAAAAAAAAAAAAATCTCTATAGTTTTGCTCACACACAACTGCTTGTTCTCTAGCTTTTCTGGCAGCTGAAGTCGAATCCTAGAAAGCAGACTCCTTAACAGGGCCTTGTTGTTTTAAATTCACTGTTTTGTTCCACCATGTACGAAAAAGTTTCTTGGTTCCGTTCATTTTGATCTCCAGGATATTTTTCCATGGAATAGATTAATTATGAAGGGTTTCTGGAGATTTGGTTTTATAGGGAAGCCGTGAAAAATCAAGGAGCATATATACACACTGAAAATGTCAGATCAGGACCACATTAAATATTATAGTATGTTTTCTGTCAAAACAGGCTCTCTGTCATCCATTATTTAATTCAGATGCAAAGGCTTCAAAGGAATTCAGAAAGGCTGCTCAGACTGCAGAGTGGCAATCCTTCCAAAAAGAAAGTGTGGCACAGTGGTTGGAGCTACAGCCTCAGCACCCTGGGGTTGTGGGTTCAAAACCTGTGCTGCTCATTGTGATCCTGAGCAAGTCACTCAGTCCTCCATAGCCCCAGGTACTTTAGATAGATTGTGAGCCCACCAGGACAGATAGGGAAAATGCTTGAGTACCTGATTGTAAAAACCGCTTAGATAATCTTTTTTTTTTTTTTTCTTTTATAAATCTTTATTAATTTTCCAAACTAATACAAAGTGCCAGGAAATATATTGACATTAACAAACAACATGAGCACTTAAATTCAATCAATAACCATGTAGAAGAAAAATATCCTTCCCCTCCCATGCAGCTTAGATAAGCTTGATAGGCGGTATATAAAAACCTAATAAACGTGAAACTTAAACTTGAAACTTATAAAATTATTAGAAAAATACAGAGAAAATGTTAAATATTATGGAAAATTAGAAAGAACATGCAAAGAATCCTGGATCTCATGGTTTTGATAGCAGCGGTAATAAACATACAACCTAGAGAAATTGTGCACCACTCAAGGTTTGCCTGGAATTCTCTATCTATGCCAGGGGTGTCAAAGTGCCTCCTTGAGGGTCACAATCCAGTTGGGTCTTCAGGATTTCCCCAATGAATATGCATGCGATCTATTAGCATACAATGAAAGCAGTGCATGCAAATAGATCTCGTGCATATTCATTAGGGAAATCCTGAAAACCCGACTGGATTGCGGCCCTCGAAGAGGTACTTTGACACCCCTGATCTATGCAGAATTTGGTGGAAGACCCGGCGGCAATAAGAACATCAGATCACACAAGCAAGAAGGGTAAAGAGATGATCTCCTTAAAACCAGTTCAGCTATTTTTTTGTGGGGTTTTTTTGTTTTTCTTTACCCAGTACTATGGCTGTCCTTGCTTTGAGGTGCAGGTGTTCCCAACCCTTTTGCAAGAACCAACCTGGCTGGCATCTTTCTTACTTAATAGTGCCATTTCACCCAGTTTGATTCCCACCAGTCTTGGTCTCTTGTCCCTCTGGCAGAACTCGCATTTATCACGCTCTTTCGCTTTTTTTGCTGTGTGACTGTTTGCATCCAAAGACATACACACAGATGTACTGGCGGCCATTTTCCTTTCTTGTGGTCAGAGAGCTAGCCTGATTCGAACAGTCTGGCAGTTTATTTGTAATCTTTTTGAAGCCTCTCCACTCTTCTTGTCCAAAGCAAGGGGTAAATACTAAAGATGACACGATCCAGGTCACTCTGATGGCCAACACACTTGAATAGGCGGCATATATAAATAAATGACCTAAGAGCATCAGATGGCACAATGTGATGTAGTGGTCATGAGTCTAGAGTCATGGCGATACCAAGAAACTG
The DNA here is from genome assembly GCF_902459505.1 of Geotrypetes seraphini. Classification (NCBI taxonomy): domain Eukaryota; kingdom Metazoa; phylum Chordata; class Amphibia; order Gymnophiona; family Dermophiidae; genus Geotrypetes; species Geotrypetes seraphini. Next base: position 38,865,353 of record NC_047089.1, read on the forward strand.
CTGAAACTGATCCTCAGAGAGTTACTGAAGAGACGGGCACTGTTCAGAGATGAAACTGGCAGTGAAAATTCCTTTCACTTTTTCATTTATATCCCACCTATTTTACTGTAAAACACATAAAATCATTCAACATTAAAATCACATTGACACAATAACACTAGCACATAGCTTGTCTGTCAGTTGCAAAGCCTCGGCTCATTATAGCTGACATTTCTCTTCCCCATGTAAAATGGGGAAGAAGGAGAAAGCTAAACTGCACTGAGATCCTGAGATGATGAAGGGGACTACTGAGATAGCCAGGATTGACCGGCCATGAGATTTTGGTTACAAAACTGGCAATGGCAGAATTAGCAGCCCTGGGACCAAGTTTCAGACAGCATATTGGAAAATTAAACCAGTTAGCAACACTTTCACAGAGACTGGGATGCTCCTGGATCTGATCAGGCAATGGTTCTCTCACACAGACAATGTTTTGGTAGAGCGTGGTGCGATCAGGTCTTTGATAACTTCCTCCTTTAGGCGGTGCTCCTTTTGGAATGGATTTAGGTAGTCTAAGGAAGTTAATCTGCCCTAGATCCGTTTTCCAGCTCATCCACTTTCTTTTACAAGGTGCGTTAAAAGGAAGGCTTTTATTGTACCATCTAGACCGCTGGAATTTTTTAAAGGTATCAATGGAAAAGGGGGGGGGGTGAATCCTTCGGGCAGCTGGTAAATCCCCCCCTTCTGTGCCTTTCTCTTCCTCTGCCAACGCCAGATTCCATCCTTTCTACTTTGCTGCGCTGTATGCTTAGAACAAGCTGCCCAAATCCATACAGCAGGCTCTATCTCTGGCAGTGTTCAAGGCCAAGTTAATGCTGAACAGATAGTGAAACACTGCATATTATACACTATTTCCAATCTGGTATTGTGATGGTGAAAAATACTATTGTAGATGATTATCATCATTGTCGGGGGGTCCCCCTCAAAAGATGTGTTATGATACATTTATTATGAATTAGAGGATAAATCCAATTTGTGTATTTTGAGGAAGGGAGAGGAAAGCAAAGTAAGGAAGTCAGTCATATTGGCAATGGAGGAGAAGAACCAATTCAGAATTACTGTACAACATTTGAGAGGGAGCATGCCTATGAAGAAAATCTCCAGGTTAGATCAGAAATAAGCAGCTTTTATTTAAAAAAAAAAAAACCAAAAACAAAGCAGATTAATATGGAAGGTTGATAGAAAAAATTAGCACATTTTGGGTGTTTTGTTTTTTGTTTTCTTCCAGTCTGTATTCTTGATCTCATGGTTTTTAATTGCATCTGTGACGAAAATGGTTGTCAAAGTCATTTGTCACTGTCATGCAGCACAGAACATATGATAGCTTAGGTAATGTAGTGTGACATCAGCATCTGAGTAGCCAAAATAGCTACATCAGTAAAGTTCAGAACTACTGTAAATAAAAGATTGGTTCTGAAACCCAGAAAATGATATCATTCCTCACAAGCAATAGTTTTGGCTCAGAAAAACATGCATGCCTCAGATCTCTAACAAAGTACATTGCAGTAATTTTTGTCATTAAAATTATATACCAGCTGTTTAGTCTTCTTTTTTCTGCAGTATTTCTTATTGTTGAAATTAAGGATACGTTCATTCAGTAATTGTAAAAGCCCAGAGAGTTATTAAAGAACTAGTTTTTTAGCCCGTTACATTAACGGGTGCTAGAATAGATGTAAAGACTTAGGCATTTCTTTCTTTCTGTATGTCTGTCTATCTTTCTCTCTCTCTGCCCCCTTTTTTTCTTTCTGTCTCTCTCCCTGGCCCCCTGTCTGTCTTTCTTTTTGTCTCTTTCCCTAGCCCCCTGTCTGTCTTTCTTTCTGTCTCTCTCCCTGGCCCCCTGTCTGTCTTTCCTGCTTTCTCACCCCTGTCCAGCAGCACCCCTTCCCTGCTCCCCCTGTCCAGAAGTAGCCCTTCTCCCTTACTTTTACCTCCCCCCTGTCCAGCAGCACCCCTTCCCTGCTCCCCCTATCTAGCAGTAGCCCTTTTCCCTTTCCTGCTCCCTGTCCAGCATCTGCTAGGCCGGCCCGCCTCGCATTATCGAAGTGGGCTGGCCTAGCAAATGCCCCACGGATGCTTAATGAAACCGTGGCTGCTGCCGCTGCTAGTCCGGGGATGAGAAAAAGAGGTGTCCCGGCAGCGGCAGCATAGTCAGAAGGCAGAAAGTCAGCCAGCGTTGGAGATCGGAGCAGGAAATCAGCTGAGGCATGCGCGGCACGGAGCAGGGAAATTTAAGTACGCATGCATGCTAAGGGTTTTATTATAGTGGATGCCAGAGGTGTCGGAACTGAAATATGTTTTTGTTTGAGTTATACAGCATTGGTTACTGGAAATCATATGATTTGATTTAGATGCTTTTGAACATTGTATGAGTTTTCTTTATAGCTTAGCTGTTAGCTGAAACTCTGTTCTCTTGGTTACTGTTTGTTGATAAAACAGAATGAATAAAGCTGAGAAAGAAATATATCAGATTTAAGTGTAACCTCCCACATCTTCCAAAATCTGGCCACTACTGACTTAGCAGCTAACAGTACAGATTAGACTAACTTTTATCTAGAGGGCCTGAAGTCAACCTTTCCTAACTTTCCTAATAAAAAGGTTTTTATAATCTAAGGATTGTGTGTTCCATTTATTTATGATACTTTGTATTTGACTAAGAATTAAAAGGACTTTAATACCTCATAAGTCCACCAGATGAGATCCAAATTCTCTCCATTTTCCTCATTAGCTCCTGCATCAGGGCTTCATCCAGTTTGGAATAACAAATGTTCTCTCATCAGCAAAGTTAAAGATATAACACCCTTGGAAGGGGCGGAGTCAACCTGGTGATGATATCAGGAAGTGGGTCTTTAAAGATATCTGAATTGTGATGCTACTGTTGGGGAGGACCTCATACCACTACCCTGACGCTATTTTCTCCAGTATACTGGTCTGTTGTACACTTTACGATAGCAATACCCTTGGAATGGGAAGGGGGAGTTAATGTGATGCTTAAAATCAGGAGCTGTGAATGGGGTCTTTAATAACACCTGCAGAGTCAAAGGGGCATACCTCTTTGGAATCCCTATTGGAGTCCAGTTGTAATGAGTAAAAGGAAAGATAAATGTAAACATATTGCTCCCTCAAAATCAGTGTTTCACAAGTCAGGTTTTCTGGATATCCACAATGAATATGCATGTAAGAGGTTTGCATATAATGGAGGTAGCATGTGCAAATCAAGTTCATGCATATTCATTGTGGATATTCTGAAAACCTGACTGGCAAGGGGGTACTGCAGGACTGACTTGGCAAACACTGCTCCAAATTGACGGTTACCGATCCCAATGAGAAACATTTGGTTCAGAGGACATTATCAGCCGAGAATGGTGGGAAACTTCTAATGCCACATCTGGTCAGACGGATTCCCCTGTGTCTAGCTGTAGTGCTTCGTCACCTACTGTATATTGCGACCTTCCGTGGACCCCAAGATGAATGGTATTGGGGGTTTAGCCATACGTAATGCTTCACTGACAATATATTCTTCTGCAGATGTGTCTTCTGTGGTTCTATTGCCAAACATGATGATCTTTCCCCACACCTTATATATCCTTTTGCCTTCATTCACAAGAATCTCAGTGTTTCTTTAGTTGATATAAAAAGGGTAGTGTCTAGAATCAGTTTATTATTATGGAGTTCAGTGATTCAGGTTCAGTAGCCAAACTTTAGGAAATAAACACTGAATTATTTGCTGCAGCCCATTTGTTATCAGTGGATTTGCAGATTAGTGCATTGCAGACTATGGGACTTTCCGAAATTAAGGATAGTTTAACTATGTCATAATTTGGAATCCCTGGATAACCTTACAACAACTAAAACCTTGTATTTTCTTAATGTTCTCTGTTGATTATAATGACAAAGCAAATAGCCTGACCAGTTGGCCCTCAAGCTGTTTTCAGAACAACGAAAAAGATATTGCAGAATGAAGTTTTTGATGTGCTGCTCGACAGATTATCCATATTTATTTTGACAGGATGAAGATGAGCCTGTGGTGTACCTGGGTCAAGGTGAAAGTGAAGAAGAATATGGTTCAAGCCCTGGTGCTGATCTTAGTGATGGTTTCGGGCAAGAGAATCACAGGGCTATTGAAGAAAATAACAGGTTTGATTTTTTGCTTCAGAAATAATACATGCACATTTTTAATGGACAGATTTCATAAAGCTGCATAGCAGCATAGTGTACTGTATACTAGTGTACTGTATACTACACCTGTCCTTTGTGCAGTGAGGATTTGGAAAAGAAAATTTCAGTTTTGTCCCTCAAGCCAAGCACCACTGGGTTTGAGGACCACATTATGTCCCAGAGCACAGCTCTACTGTAAATTTACATTAACTGAATGTTGCCGGGCATTTCTCACTTTCAAATAAGGGGATCATTAACGGATTGTTAACATACCATAAACACTTATTTGCCCTGTATCAATACAACAATAGCATTTGTACACACTGTTTGTAGATAGTCACTATCGTCAACTACACTGGCTACCAATTGAAGCGCGGATTAAGTTTAAGTTTGGATGCTTCTGTTTCAAGGCAATGGCAGGCCTAATCCCAGAATATCTTATAGCCAGAACAGAATTTATATTAAGGGAGGTAACATGACGATCCATGGGGCCTGATGATAATAGGAGTAGAACCTACTTTTACCTTTACGTTTCCCCATCAAGAAAAAAGATATAAAACTCCTATCAATAAGATGAAAATTATATACCTTAAAGTCTCTTTTCATCTGATTCTCCCCGAGGCTCCAAGGGGCCTTAGCCTGCCCCTTAGGGCACGCCCTGTGGCCGTGCCTGTGGCTTGTGAAAACAGGATAATCCCATTGGGATTTGAAAGACGTCTAGAGCAACTTTGGACATCCAATTTAAGATAAGTGGCCATATATTCTTGCTATTGGATTACTGACTATGCCCCATCTTTTTTTCATTTGAGGCTCTCCATTTTTTTTATATTCCCAATGTCTAGTGAGCAATGGTGTTTTTTTTCTTTTATCTATGACTGTTATGGAACCACTGTAGGTACATTCACAATTTCTGTGCTTGTTATAGCAGCTATTCCCTAGCTAGGTGTGGTTTTAACTGAGGTCTTTTATTCTCTACTTGTGTGATATATTCTCTGGGTTTGATCCTATTTCCCTACCCTAGCATTGGAAGAGAGTAGACTTTAGTTGTTTGTGTGATTTTCTACTCTACCCTTCTTTGGATATTGCTATTAAGTGGTCCCCCATCCACTGTACAGCCCAGATCTGATGCCCTCTGACTTCCATCTGTTCGGTCCAGTGAAGGGTTGCTTTGGGATAAACAATTTGATGATATATCGCCTAGAATGTAGAATAGGCGATTAATCAAATTGCATAATAAACTTGATAAACTTGACTTGATGACACAGACAAGGTGAAAGTGGCTGTGAAGCAGTGGGTATGACAAGTACACATCTGAACTTTTTCAACAAAGATTCTAGAGTTGGGTTCAATGAGGCAAATGTTTTGCTTATGAAGGAGACTGTTGAGTAGTATCTTTCTATAGAGGAAGATATACTCTACCAACATTTGCATAGAAGAAGAGATTACTCTGCCAACATTCTATGGCAATTTGAATGACCTATGTCAGTTAATAAAAAAATTAAGCTCACGTTTGCATTGCTTTCAGTATAGCCCTTGTATATCATGTTTTTGACTTGCTACGACACACTGACCTGATCATTTCAGCATGTTATCCACAATGACTCTGAAGTCCTTTTTCCAGGGTTGTAACTACTGGTAGGAATAGAATATACTGCTTTTGTGTTCACATTAGAAGGTGATCAGTGAGCAAAGTCTGAATTAATCTTATATAACTAATATTACCCAGGAAGGCAGTTTAATTCCTGTCATAGTTGTTACAGGAGTAACTAATATTGAGTTAAATTAGATTTTAAATGAAGTGAGTAGTAGTGTAAGAGAAACTTTTTAAAAACTTCTCAATTCTGGTTCCTCTTATAACGGAAGTTAAATTCAATAAAATATAGGGGCCCTTGATAATGTTATGTTGTCTGCTGAACTATTTGAAGATATATTGCAACTCTTAACTGAGTACCCATGTTTTTGGCTTTGACATTGAATTGAAAGACTCATTGTATTGCGTATAGTGAGCCCTTAGACATCGCATCATATGTTTAGAATACAGAACAGAAAGGCTGCTTTTGAAGAAAAAAAGACTACTAGAGGACCACAACAATCAAGGATGTTATTTCAAATTCTGCACTGATAATACCAAGCTTCAATAGCTGCTTCTTTCTTTAGATGCTGTAAAAGCTATTTGATATGGTAGAACGGAGTTATCTTTTTCATGTATTATTTAAATTAGTTTTTGGGTACATTTTTATAAAATGGTCAAAAGCATTATATCAGGCCCCAGAAGTCTTTCAATTTAAATTTATCTAATATTGAATTAAAAAGTAGGTTGTTTTGAAACCCTGAAGTGTGTTTTCCCCTATAACAGATTCCGGAAGAGCGTTCCAGTTTTCCACCACTCTCTGGGTGAAGAATAATTTCCTTATGTTTGTATGGAATCTATCCCCTTTCAACTTTAGAGAGTGCCCTCTCGTTCTTCCTACCTTGGAAAGGGTGAACAGTCTGTCTTTATTTACTAAGTCTATTCCCTTCAGTATTTTGAACGTTTCGATCAAGTCCCCTCTTAGTCTCCTCTTTTCAAGGGAGAAGAGGCCCAGTTTCTTCAATCTCTCACTGTACGGCAACTCCTCCAGCCCCTTAACCATTTTAGTCGCTCTTCTCTAGACCCTTTCAAGTAGTACCGTGTCCTTCTTTATGTATGGCGACCAGTGCTGGATGCAGTACTCCAGGTGAGGGTGCACCATGGCCTGGTACAGCGGCATGATAACCATCTCCGATCTGTTCGTGATCCCCTTTTTAATCATTCCTAGCATTCTGTTCACCCTTTTCGTCTCCGCCACACATTGCTTCATTGACATGTCGATCAGAACTCCCAAATCTCTTTCCTGGGAGGTCTTTCCAAGTACAGCCCCGGACATTCTGTATTCATGCATGAGATTTTTGTTACCGACATGCATCACCTTACACTTATCCACATTGAACCTCATTTGCCATGTCACAGCCCATTTCTCAAGCATGTTTATGTCACGTTGCAGATCATCGCAATCCCAACCTGTTTTTTTTCACAGTATGCTTGATCACAATTCTTTCAGTGCCATTTTCCTGACCATGTGCCCAAGGAGGGAAATTCTTTAAGGGCCGCCTAACTTAATTGTTTTAATTGGCTTTAAGTGACGCAATAATTGATTGTGTCATTAAAAGCCGTTTAAAAAAACAATTAAAAATATCTAGGTGCCACTAGGCATCTCCCAGGACGGGTGGCTAACACCCAAACACCTAGTAGGGTATTTAGGAGCAGAGTTGGTTTTAGGTGTCACTAAGCACCGCTAACCGCGATTCTATAATGAACATAGGCCCTGGAAATGTAGGCCTTTAAAACCCTGGCTTATACTACCAGTACCTAAGTTCGTCGTTGGGAGCCAGTAGCCACAGTTCTCTAAGTGGTGCCTGAACGTGATTGACATGCAACATAAGGAACATAAGAATAGCCTTACTGGGTCAGACCAATGGTCCATGAAGCCCAGTAGCACGTTCTCACAGTGGCCAATCCAGGCCACTAGTACCTGGCCAAAACCCAAGGTGTATCAATATTCCATGGTACCGATCCAGGGCAAGCAGTGGCTTCCCCGTGTCTTTCTCAATAACAGACTATGGACTTTTCCTCCAGGAACTTGTCCAAACCTTTGTTAAAACCAACTATGCTATGCCCTCTTACCACATCCTCTGGCAACAAATACCATTATTCTAGGCAGCTGCTGTTTCAGATGCCACATACAGAATCAGCCCCAAGATGTGTAAATGTTTTCATTACTATGCCTCAGAATCTGCATTTGTCTTTTGCTGGATTTTTCTGTACTTGCTGTGAACCATCTTGTCTATATTCAGTTATGTGCAACAATTAATCTGCAAGTATTAACTGTTGAGGAGTGCTTAAATGCTAGCTTTCCTGCTGCTTTGACCTCCCCTCCCACCAAAAAAAAACCCAACAAAAAACCAAGGGGAATCTGCAAGTTTTTCCTGAACTGCTGATTTTAGGTCTGAGAGACATAGCTAGGTGAGTCTAGAACTACCAATACCCAATGCGGAAATGCAGGACGCCCCATAAAAAGCATTATAGTTTGCCTGGGCTCGGAGCTTTTGACACTCCTGTGTGGCTACTAATGCACGGAGTCCTGTAGCCTTGTCTGAGGATAGAGAGCCTGAAAACTCTGACACACTATGCAGCATCTTCTGTATGTAGATAGTAGAATGCTCATGTAAAGCTGGAAGGACTGTATGTGGAACACACGCAAAGAGCAACAAAAGGGAGATGAAAAAGACCTCTGCTGAACTCCACAAGGACAAAGTCAAAAATATAATAGGAGAATGAATAATATGCTCAAGATCAAAAGGAAATGTACTAGTTCTTATTGAATGGTTTTCTAAATATTAATTTGAATGGAGATATTAAAGACAACATATTTCAGATCTGCTGAATGTTGTATTCAGTGATAGAGGAGGCAGTGTTCAAAAATTGATGGAGACAAAAGCCATACTGTATTTAACATACATATATCATTAAAAGCAGACCATGGAAGAAGGATATTACTCCTGATACAAATAATGGACTTCATACATCTGCAAAGATCAGAATTTATGAAACTAAGACTAAAATCAAGAAGATTAAAGCATTGCGAAGTTAGCTGGAGTAAATACATGATGCTGGGAAGAGCAATTTATCATTTAGCCTAAGGCATAAAGCCTGCTAACATCTCTAATCTTTCATAAAGTAAATGTAGCACAGCAAACTTTGGGAATTCAGAGTTTTGAGGCAATATCACAGATCAAAGTAAGCTCATAAATATAAAACCCATAAATGATATATGTTATTTAGAACAGTGTTTCTCAACTTCTTCAAGCCAAGTATCTCCTAAGTTTTAACAAATATCAACTGAGTACTCCACCTAAGCTCCACCTCAGACCCACCCAAGCTCCGCCTCAGACTCACCCAAACTCCACTCCTGACCCCACCCCCATAATAATAGTACTAATTGTAATGCAATTTCTTCCATAAAATCTTAGTAACAATGCATAATGGTAAGCACAAAATTAAAAAAACATAAAGCAAACTGTACGCAGAGAAAATATTAATTACCATTTATATTCGGGTTTTTTTTGAAAGAGATCAAGGCAGAAGAACATAAGAACGTAACGTAAGCAGTGCCATCACGCCCAGAGGTCCATCACGCCCAGCAGTCCGCTCACACAGCGGCCCATCAGGTCCAGGACCTGTATAGTAATCCTCTATTTATACCCTTCTATCCCCTTTTCCTTCAGGAAATTATCTAATCCCTTCTTGAACCCCAAAACCGTACTCTGTCCTATCACACCCTCTGGAAGCGCATTCCAGGTGTCCACCATCCTTTGAGTAAAGAAGAACTTTCTAGCATTGGTTCTGAATCTGTCCCCTCTTAATTTTTCCGAATGCCCTCTCGTTCTTGTAGTTTTAAAATATGCAGTGTCACCTCAGGAACAGCTACAAAAAAAAGACAAATATAGTGCAAAATATAGACAGCAGATATAAATTCTCAAAACTGACACATTTCTATCACTAAATTGAAAATAAAATCATTTTCCCTACCTTTGTCTGGTGATTTTATTAGTCTTTGGTTGCACTTCCTTCTTACTGTGCATCCAATATTTCTTTCTTTCTGCCTCCTGCATGTTTCCTCTCCTCCGGACCTCATTCTCTTCCCCAACCAACATCTCTCTCTGTCCCTCCGTGAGTCCAACTTTTCTTCCTCTCTCCTCCACCCCCATTGGCAACATGTCTCCCTCTCTCCCACTGTCCATCTGTCTTTCTCTCACTACAAAGGAAGTGGGGAAAGAGGGAGATCCAGAGTTCATATATACTGCCACATCCAACATCTCTCTCTCTCTCTCTCTCATCCCCCGGATCATGTGCAGCATTTTTCACCACTGCCCACCAGCCCCATGCCCAACATTTCTCCTTCTATCACCCCTCTCCATCACATGCCACATCTCTCCCTCTATTCCTTCCACTGCTGTGTCCAACATTCCTCCCACTTGCATCCCTTTTAATCTGTCCCACTGATCCCTCTCCACAACCATATCCAACATTTCTGCTTCTCATCCTTCTCTTACCCATGCATCTCTACCTAACTCTTCTCTCTCTTTGCCCAACAGTTTTCCTCTTCCTTTCCCCATGTGCACCATCTCTTTCCCTTTCACTCACACACTGATACCCAGCAATTCTCCCTTTCTATTCCCTCCCTTCTGTGTCCCAAGTTCATGCCTGTCCCTTCCTCCATCCATATGCATCTTTTTCCCTCTTCCTTTTCCCTTCCAGCCATGTGCATCTCCTCTCTCTATTTCCTTCCATTCCACTTTATCCATGTGCACCTTCTTCTTCTCTCTTCTTTTCTTCTTCATCCATGTGCATATCTTCCCTGTCTCTTCAGTTCCCCTTCCCTGTCCTCCATCCGTGTGCATTTCCTCCTCTTTCTTCCCTTCCTCTCCATTCCATAAGAAGCATATCCATTCTCCTCCATCCATGTCCAGCATTTCTCCACACCCAACCAGCCAGCCTTACCAACTCTCTCCATTTGCTCACATCCCTCAGTCTAACATCGCTATCTTTCTCCTCCCACCACCCCCGCAAGTCAAGCATTTCTCCTCCTTTAACCTTCCTCCTTCTGCCGCTGTACCACTGCCTGACCCGGAATCTGGATTCTACACAGTGCCCGGCACCAGCGCTAACTTCAATGAAGAGCCTTCACGTCGACTTCACCCACTTTGACATGTTTGCATCAGAGGGGCGTCAGTTAAGCTACTGCCAGTGCTGGGCCTTGTATAGACTCCGGACTTCCAGACAGGCCACGGGAGGGTGGCAGAAGACAGAGGGCTCTTCATCGCTGGAGTTAGTTTGGTGTTACCTTGGCTGTCCCAGTATGGCAATTCTTATATTCTGTTTTAAATTAGGGTGGTGAACAATTAAAAATTTTAATTACATGATTAATCATGCTTAACCATGACATACAAAGGCAAAATAGGTAGTTGTGTCAAAGAGGAGCAGGACACAACGGGGGAAGGCTTCTGAGTCAACTTCAGACAGTATGTAGGGATTGCTGCCTCTACCAGCAGTCTTATGAAGAGCCAGGTCTTTTGGCAAACTTGGGGAGGTGGCAGAAGAGATGCCGGACTGCAGCATACAGAAGGGGTGAGAAAGCAAGGGAAGTTAAAATTTTGGTCAGAGTTAAAAAATAATTGTATTTAAATTTTTTTTTTTTTAATTCTTTATTCATTTTTCATCTTACAACAAATACATATATATTAAACATTTCTCAATAAATACATCATTGAAATACTATCATTTATGATACTAATAGATAAAAATTTTATCCCATCCCTCCCTCCTTTTCAGTCTTACATTCAATCAAATATATCACATCAATAATCTTTCCTAGTGATCTAATCATTTAATAAATTCAAATTCCCCCTCCCATCCCTTCTACCTTAAATTGTATTTATAATGTAAAATGGTATCTACTCATTGCAATATTTTGTTAATGGCCACCATATCTCATTAAATTTATTAAAATTCCCTTTTTGTACAGCTATTGTTCTCTCCATTTTGTAAATATAACATATCGAATTCCACCAGAAGTTATAATTAAGTCTATTCCAATTTTTCCAATTATATGTGATCTGTTGTATGGCGACTCCTGTCATAATCATTAAACGTTTATTATTCTTTGATGAAATTTGACTCTTTGTTCTCATTGACATACCGAATAAAATCGTATCATAGGATAATGCCACATGATTCTCCAATAAACAATTAATTTGGGGCCAAATTGATTTCCAAAAAGCCATAATAAAGGGACAATAGAATAATAAATGATCTAGAGTCCCTGCTTCAAGATTACAGTGCCAGCATCTATTAGACTTAGAGGAATCTAACTTTTGTATTTAAAATTTAACAAATTCATTGAATTAATAGTGCACTAAGACCTGGATTCTTCAAACGGCGCCACTTGACACGGTTGTCAATCAACCACTAGGCGCCATTTATAGAATCACACCTAACAGCACCTAATCAGACTTAGCCTTTGTTAAGTGTCCTAGACATAGGGCCTGTTTTACAAAGCCGCGCTAGCGGTTGCTGCTCGGTAACGACCCCGAAACCCGGAGAGATTTAAATGGCTTTGGGGCTAGCACAGCTTTTTAAAACAGGCTGATAGTGTCACTCCATTAGGCCAGGTTTTCACTCGCATAATTTTGCAGCACTTATGTCAGATGCCTTACTCAACCACGCCTATTCTCCACCCAAAACCATGCCTAATGTTTGAGATAGGCATTAGAGAATGACACGGTGACAAAATTCATCACCGTTCCCGTCCCCGCGGATAACCGCAGGAAATAATCCCATTTCATTTTTTAGTGTCTATTTCAGCCTTAGTCCTTCTACACCAGCATTCTTCAAAGCAAAGCTTGCGGGTCAGTGGTTGTGGCCATTCATACTCTGATTCTTCCCTCTCTCCTTAAAGAATGACATGAAGATGGTTTACCGCGGTTATCCGCGGGGATGGGAATGGTGATGAATTTTATCACCGTGTCATTCTCTAATAGGCATCGTTAGGCGTGGGAGGGTGCTTCCTCTTAAGCAGCTGAACTCTTAAATAGTTTAATTAATGTTTTTATTTGATTGGCTGAATGCCAGCGCAGTCAACTACCACTCCAAATAAGCCAATTTAAAAAAGTTAGGCGCTGAGCCAGAACTTAGGTGTCACTAAGCGGCTGCAATTAGTGCACCTAATGCAGGAGCTGTTTATAGAATCTAGCCCTAAATGCCAACCCGTATTATAAAGAACTAAATAAATTACTTATATGCCAGGAAGGAAAGCATCATATGTATCGGCATTTAGCTTATTTTCATGAAGGTTTAACTCAACAGTGACCTAATGGTTAGTGCAGTGAACTGGGGAACTGGGTTTGATTCCCACAGCAGCCCCTTGTGACCCTGGGCAAGTAGCTTAATTCTCCATTGCCCTAGGTTAAAAAAAAAATACCTTAGACTATGAGCCCACCAGGAACAGAGAAAGTACCTGCATATAATGTGTACAGCGCATATAATGTGTAAGTCTATTGGCATTATAAAATGTTTAGAATTAGTAGTACAGTATAATCCCGTTATAACGGACTTTAAGGGACCTGGAAAAACAGTCCGTTATATCTAGAGTTGCATTTTTTAAAAACTTTATGTAGGGCAATTTGAAACAACATAAATCGATGAACAACAGACACCGCACAAGCCATATCAGCAACATCAAGAACAAAACTCAGCAAAATATTTGTATGGCATGAAATGATTGCAAACCAGAACACTGTACTGGAAAGAAAAATACTCTTGTCTTTTTTTTTTCTGGGCTGCATTTTGATACTGTATCACCGGCATGCCATGTGCCGTGTAGGTGGAACGTGCATGTCCGTTATAGACGAATAAAACTACTGCTGAAAGCAGCTCTGGGGACCAAAATAGTTGTCTGGTATATCCGAAAGGACGTTATATGCGAGTCCGCTATATCCGATGATTTTCTGTATGTTTATAATGGTGCTCGGCCGCTATATGCGAGGTTCCATTATAAGCGAGTCCGGTATAACGGGATTATAGTGTAGTACAAATGATTGAAAAATCGTCAAATCAATGTTTAAACTGTATGAATTTTAAATATTTCTAGGAACACATTCAATTATGCAGCTCTTCAACAAATAATTCATACGTATGGATTCCCTGTCCTGAGTAGATTCAGCAGTATCACAAAATGTCCAAATAGATCTTTATCACCTGTAAAATGATAATCTTTATTCTTTGAATTTTTATATTTCTACGAGGGGCTGCAGAAAAGTTCTCAGCCCAGCCAGTAAAGTTGGGGCAGCCTCCATCGAGGGCTATACATTTAGCCCAGCGATTTTCTAGCGTTTTCATTCCGTATTTTTCCAACGGAATGAAAATAGTAGAAAATCAGTGGACAAAGTGTTGGTTGGGCTGAGAACTTTTCCGTGGCCCCTCGTAGTAAGCAAATTATTTTATTTTATACATTCCTTGTCTTGAACAAATAAGACAGCATTGCACAGCTTCTAAATAATCCTCCCTAACACAGTAAAAGTTTCTTGGTTTCTGCTGAATCACATCTAATTTGCTTGAAATGTGCTATTGGGATTGCACAGATGATGATAAAGCAAGCCAGGCTTGTGTCTGCAAGCTATTTATTTAATTATTTATGAGAGCATGGTCTATAACCATTTTTCTCTGCTTGCACTGCAATGGAAGACTGCTTATGCACACTACAGCTAGAAAGCTACCCTTGTATGACAGCCAAATCACATGACTGCACTCTGTCAAAGCTGTATGCCTGTAATAAAAATTCAAACCGTTGCATATTCTGCAAACTTTAAAGTAATGATTACGGCAGGTGGAACATTTCAGCCAAAGTTCTGAAAACTTTGAAATAAATCTTCCCCTTGAGTAAGGGCATGCCTGCAAACACGGTGAACCATACATTGTTTTGGGGTCCTAGAAAAAGTAGTCAAGGACAGATTTTTCAAATTATGGGGAACCACAAGTACAAGGGGGCATTCAGAGAAATTGAAAGGGGAAAGGTTTAGAACAAACGCCAGGAAGTTCTTTTTCACCCAGAGGGTGGTGGATACATGGAACGCGCTACCGGAGGATGTGATAAGCAAAAGCACGCTACAGGGCTTCAAAGAAGGTCTGGACAGGTACCTGGAGGACAAAGGGATTGAGGGGTACAGATAGGAGTAGAGGTAAGGTTATAGGGATAGGATTAGAGGTAATTTATAAAATTAGTCAGAGACCACTGTTCAGGCAGTGGGCCTGATGGGCCGCCGCGGGAGCGGACCGCTGGGTGAGATGGACCTCTGGTCTGCCTCAGCGGAGGCAACGTCTTATGTTCTTATGTCCTAAATTTTAATTTCCAGGGTTATGGCAAAGATCTCAATGGAGATTAATTACTGCAGTCACTTGCATAAAGCTCTGTCAGAATAGTGCTGCATTTCAGTAATTATAATGAAAACATATGGTGGTGTGTTAGTCTCTCTGTTGGCCAATCCACTGATGTAGCATCACAACTGCTTTAAAACGAAATGTGTAGAAGCAAATTGAGTTTGTCTTTGCTAGCAATGAAACTGCGCTGAAACCAATAAAATGCCTGAATGAGAAATTAATAATTTGAACCAAGAAATAAACACTACAGGAAACTGCATCATACGTTGTAACTGGGGGGAAGGGGTCACCTAGACAGCTTATTTATATTCATATCTTTTAATCCCTTGCGTGAACCCCTGGTTGAAACAAGCAGTTTTTCCAAAATCTGTACTTGACTCTGAGATGGTTGGGCAAAACCAACAGTGACATTTTCCCACCCATAAAAATGTATTCCCATTGTAAAATGATTTTATGGACCACCCAAATTGAGCCCCCTTTGAACACTCTGCATTGTGTGGATCTCTGCATGTACAGTGGTGCCTCGCATAAAGAACACCTCGCACAGCGAACGCTGCACACAACGAACTTCATGTCATGATTCGTACAACGAACTTCGTATCACACAACGAAGTCGCCCGAGCTTCCACGATCGCTGCCGATGTATTGCATCCTTCCGCGCAGGCACTGCAGGCAGTCGTTAGTCACTGCGCTTAACGCGTTTCACATAACGAACTTTTCGCATAACAAACTTGCTCCTGGAATGAATTAAGTTCGTTGTGTGAGGCACCACTGTATTCTGTAGCTTTCTGAAATCACCGTCCTACGCGATGTGTAAATGCCACTGTTTCCATATGGATACGTTTCTAAAATAAAGGTCTTTTTATTGAAGGCTACTAAAAAAGTGTATTCCCAGAAACAATCACATGGTAAATTTGTCTTTTGTTAAGTACATGATCGGACTTGGGTTCCTAATAAATATATCACAATGCATGAGAATCTCCACTAAAACTGACGTCTGTATAGCAAGGTCCCAGAAGTGACACCCCAGGAGAAATAAACATTCAGAATATATACATTACATTACATTACATTACGGATTTCTATTCCGCCTGTGCCTTGCGGTTCTAGGCGGATTACAATATAGAAATTATCTGGGCAGTTCCAGTAGAATTACATTTCAGGATAAGGGTAAGTTACAGGAACAGTAAAGGATTATGATACTTCAATTTCACAGAAGATAATACATATCACAGAAGATAATACATGTCAACTGAATCAAGTTAAATCGGGTGTAGTGTAAAAGAGTTACAGTACATTCTGGATCACAGACAAAGAGATACTATAGGTGGGTGTTTCCAAAGGTGTTGATTGGGGACTCATTGGGTGGTGGTTAGAGTGATGGGAGATATTTTTTGAACAGTAGTGTTTTTATTTCTTTACGGAACTCTTTTATGTCTGTTGTTTTGGTCAGAAGTTTTGAGATGTCAGAGTCGATTTTAGCTGCCTGTGTCCCCAGAAGGTTGTCGTAAAGTTTCTTAAGACGAGTACCGTTGAGAGGTGGGTAGGTTTTTCCTGTAAAAAAAATAGAATTGCACATATTGATAGGACAATATTAACAAAAGCAGAGAGTTCTCTTATGCAGACAACTATGCATGGACTGTGCCATGTTAACAAAGCAGCCTGGGCCTTTGGAGACAAGTTACGCACAATGGAAACAAGAATTGGTTAGTACAACAAATGGGTCTGGCTGGCTGCTTTATTGTTTGTTACAGGAATTAATTTTAATAATATGACTGTAAAGCTTTACATTGATATATGAAGGACAAGGGATTCAATTATGCTCTGTAATGCTGCCAAGTTGTTGATTGCAGGCAGCAAGGATAGAGGTTTGCAAATTTCCAGTGATGAAGATGTCTCTTGTGGTAGAGTGGAAGAGATAAGAACATAAGAATTGCCGCTGCTGGGTCAGACTAGAGGGCCATCGTGCCCAGCAGTCTGCTCACACGGCGGCCCCCAGGTCAAAGACCAGTGCTCTAAATGAGTCCAACCTCACCTGCGTACGTTCCAGTTTAGCAGGAACTTGTCCAACTTTGTCTTGAAACCCTGGAGGTTGTTTTTCCCTATAACAGACTCTGGAAGAGCGTTCCAGTTTTCTACCACTCTCTGGGTGAAGAAGAACTTCCTTACGTTTGTAAGGAATCTATCCCCTTTCAACTTTAGAGAGTGCCCTCTCGTTCTCCCTACCTTGGAGAGGGTGAACAATCTGTCTTTTTATCTGCTAAGTCTATTCCCTTCAGTATTTTGAATGTTTTGATCATGTCCCCTCTCAGCCTCCTCTTTTCAAGGGAGAAGAGGCCTAATTTCTCCAATCTCTCACTGTACGGCAACTCCTCCAGCCCATTAACCATTTTAGTCTCTCTTCTCTGGACCCTTTCGAGTAGTACTGTCCTTCTTCATGTATGGCGACCAGTGTTGGATGCAGTACTCCAGGTGAGGGCGCACCATGAGCGGCATGATAACCTCCTCCGATCTGTTCGCGATCCCCTTCTTTATCATTCCTAGCATTCTGTTTGCCCTTTTCGTCGCCGCCACACATTGCGCATCGTATGGGGATATTATGACAAACCATTAGTGCATGTAATACCACTTATACCATTCATGACATTATTAGTCTGGCAACTCCAAGCACCATTTTTGGGCAATGCAATATATATATAGACAGAGTACTTGAACGTTTACAGAGGATCCATTCAAATAATATTAATAATACTTTAAAAGTAAAATGCTTTTCTCATAAAGGAGGGCTACAAATATAACTTTTTAAAAAAATACTATATAGTTTCCTTTTAAGATTTAAAATGTTTCTTTTTTTTAGTTATCAAATATATAAGAAAAAGCTATATATACTTCTAAGTAACCAAAACTACTGACCTAGCTGCAAAACTATTTGCCTGGTCTATTCTTCAGAGTCTAGCACTATTATATAGACCATAATTGTAAAGAATCTACTGTACGGAACCTTCTTTAACCCCCTCGTCTACGAAACCACGCTAGCGTTTTTTAGCGCAGAGAACCGCACTGAATGGCCCGTGCTGCTCCCGATGCTCATTGAGTTCCTATGAGTGTCGGGAGCTGCGTGGGCCATTCAGCGCGCCTCTCTGCGCTAAAAACCGCTAGCGCGGTTTCGTAGAACAGGGGGGTAAATGATTAACCCCCTCTTTTACGAACGCATAGTGCAGGTTTTAGCACCGGCAATGGCAGTAACGGCTCCAGCGCTCATAGGAATTCAATGAGCGTTGGAGCAGTTACCACCACTGCCGGCGCTAAAACCCACGCTCTTCGTTCGTAAAAGAGGGGGTAAATTAGGCTTACTAATTCATGCCAGAGTTTTTCTTAAAGGACATTAAACATATTAAGCATAATACTTGAGATATTTTTATTTTATTAGATCCAGTACATCTAGGCAGGATCTTAATATGTGTTCTGCTCCAGTTCCACTCTCTTTTCAAAGCGATCCATATCGCGTCTTCCTTTCCTCAGACCACCTACATTTCAGTCACTTGGATATTGGTCTTTACATAGAGAACTACTCCTCTGTCTTTTCAACTATACTTTTTCCTTCCTAAAAATATTATAGCCTGGTATGTTTGCATTCTATCAATGAGAATCACTGAACATAGAAACATAGAAGATGACGGCAGAAAAGGGCTACAGCCCATCAAGTCTGCCCACTCTGCTTACCCACCCCATGTCTATGCCCTAATGACCCAATTTTCTTATCTTGACCCTCGTAGGGATCCCACATGGGTATCCCATTTATTCTTTAAAGTCTGGCACGCTGTCTGCCTCGATCACCTGCACTGGAAGCTTGTTCCAATGATCAGCCACTCTCTCTGTGAAGAAATACTTTCTGGTGTCGCCATGAAATTTTCCGCCCCTGAGTTTGAGCGGGTGCCGTCTTGTTGCCGAGGGTACCTTGAGAAAGAAAATATCATCTTCCACTTCGACACATCCTGTAAGTTCCTTAAATGTTTCAATCATGTCTCCCCTCTCCCAACGTTCCTCGAGAGTGTACAGCTGCAATTTGTTAAGTCTCTCTTCATACGAGAGACCCTTGAGCCCCGAGATCATCCTGGTGGCCGTCCACTGAACCGATTCAATTCTGCGCACATCTTTACTGTAATGTGGCCTCCAGAATTGCACACAGTACTCCAGATGAGGTCTCATCATGGCCCTGTACAACTGCATTATGACTTCAGGCTTTCGGCTGACGAAACTTCTATTGATACAACCCAATATCTGCCTTGCCTTAGATGAAGCCTTCTCCACTTGATTGGCAGTTTTCATGTCTGCACTGATGATTACTCCTAAATCTCGTTCTGCTGAAGTCCTAGTTAAAGTTACTCCGTTCAAGAAGTACGTCCTGCATGGATTTCTGCTTCCGAGGTGCATGACCTTACATTTCTTAGCATTGAAGCCTAGCTGCTAGGTTGAGGACCAACTTTCCAATGTAAGCAGGTCCTGCGCCATATAATTCTGTAAACTGCATTCACTTACTATATTACATAGTTTGGCGTCATCGGCGAATAGTGTTATTTTACCTTGAAGCCCTTGAGTCAGATCCCCTATGAATATATTGAAAAGGAGTGGACCCAGGACCGAGCCCTGCGGCACTCCACTGGTCACCTCCGATGTTTTAGAGAGGGTACCATTAACCACCACCCTCTGAAGTCTGCCACTCAGCCAATCATTGACCCATGCAGTTAGTGTCTCTCCTAACCCCATTGATTCCATATTGCTTAGCAGCCTGTGGTGTGGGACACTGTCAAAAGCTTTACTGAAGTCCAGGTACACAACGTCCAAAGACTCTCCCAAGTCCAACTTTCTTGTTACCCAGTCAAAGAAGCTGATGAGATTGGATTGGCAGGACCTACCCTTGGTGAATCCATGCTGACTGGGATCCCGAAGATTCCCTTCATTCAAGATCGTGTCCAATTTGCTTTTAATTAGTGTTTCTATGAGTTTGCACACTATTGATATGAGACTCACCGGTCTATAATTCGCAGCCTCTGCCCTGCAACCCTTTTTATGCAGAGGAACGACATTAGCTAATTTCCAGTCCAGTGGAACGTTCCCCTTACTTAGGGAGAGATTGAATAGCTCAGCCAACGGTTTCGCCAGGACATTGCTCAATTCTCTGAAAACTCTTGGGTGCAAATTGTCTGGTCCCATGGCTTTGTTCATCTCTCTGTAATAGCAACTATATCCAAGTCTGCCTCTAACATCAGGACAAAAGTAGATAATATTCTGACAGAGATTAAGTGACAAGATAGGATTGTCAAGACATATGTTCCATGTGCTTTTACTTTAAAGGACAAGCCTCTGAGAAGAAAGACAACCGTTAAGAAAGGCTCTGTTAATTAGTAAACTTGTCTTTCTTTTAAAGGACATCTTGATGTTTTTAGTATGATAAAATTATCCAGAGTGTTCTCTATTTTGCCTGCTGAAGTGTCTAATAAATATATTAGGTGTCTTCTATCTAAGATGGATGCCTTAGTTAATAGTTATTTCTCTCTTTTATAGGTGTTACAGTCCATAAGTTTAAGAAAGTTGAGGCAGAGATTGGTAATTTAAAAAGTCAGTTGAATTCTTATGAGCAGCAATTAGATACAGTGATGTGTCTGTATGCATGTCTTATATCATTAGTGTATAGATTAGAAATGATGGAAAATAATACAAGGTATAATAGCTTGCAAGTTTCTCATTTTCTAGATTAATATTACCACCTGAGATGCTTGGGTTTTCAGAAATCTTCTTTTTTTCCGTTTATAACCGTTTGTTATGTATCTAAGTCTGTTAAACACTTAGGTCAGTAGTAGATAATGACACGGTGACAAAATTCATCACCGTTCCCATCCCCGCGGATAACCGCGGGAAATAATACCATGTCATTTTTTCGTGTCTATTTCAACCTCAGTCGTTTTACACCAGCATTCTTCAAAGCAAAGCTTGCGGGTCAGTGGTTGTGGCCATTCATATTCTGATTCTTATGTGATCCAAGGATAATGAAGCCATTGTGATATCACTGATTGGCTCTTAGGCACTGGTGGAATGAGGCATTATGACATCACAATATCTGCTCTGGATACCAGAGACTGTCATTCTGTAGTGTCTGTTTCAACCTCAGTCCTTCTACACAAGCATTCTTCAAAGCAAAGCTTGCAGGTCAGTGGTTGTGGCCATTCATACTCTTGATTCTTCCCTCTCTCCTTAAAGAATGACATGAAGATGGTTTCCCGCAGTTATCCGCGGGGGCGGGGACGGTGATGAATTTTGTCACCGTGTCATTCTCTACTCAGTAGGCACTCTACCAGCGGCGTCTAACTTAAGTTGAAAATGCTGTATGAAAAAAAAAAAGCATTTTAAAATGAAAAATGTAGGTGTCTACTGGCGCCTTAAAAAATGGCACCTGCCTCACACCTATGGAGGTGCTTTATGATGTCTAATGCCACTGTAGGCATGGCTAACGCCGGAAGTATATTAAGTGTCGTAAAGCACCTCTGTAGGCACAATTCACGTAAAAAAGGCGCCGGAAACGTAGGCCTTGAAAACCCTGGCCAACGTTTTCCGGTGCCTACCTTTTCCGAACTGCAGTTCTATAAACGGCGCTGTTGAATGATTGACATGCGATCGGCAGCCGATTTTAAGGTGTCCACCTATAACGGCGCCGTTTGTAGAATCCAGGCCTCAGAGGGTGACTCTGATTTTGGAGAAATGGAATTAACTCACTTTACAATCATGTATTGAGGAGTCGTTTGCTAATTGCTGCTTTTTTTGGTAGCTGTGGCTAGACTTGCAGGGGCATTTTTGAAAGGCGTCCAAATTAGAATAGAGATGTACTTCTCATGTATTTTCTAACAGATGGATAGTCATGTGCTGAGGTCGTCCAGCTTAAAGAGCCATTTTAAAAACTAGAATGTCCAATATAGGTACAGCAAAAAAGCAGGATCAAGCACATCTATCTGGCTGCATATTTAGAAAAATGGCCATACAGACATCCCTGCAGAGCAGAGGAGAAGCCTAGTAGTTAGTGCAGTGGACTTTGAAAGGGGATACTTTCGGTATTATGGCCATTCTTAGCAAAGTAGAAAGCAAGTCTGAATAATAGCCTATATAGAGAACTACTCCTTAGTGCAATGGACTTGAGAGTTAAAGTGGGATTTGAACCTTGGTCCCTTTGTCTCAAAATCCTGAACAGGTGCAAGTGGATCGATTTTTCACTCCGTCAAAAATTACAAAGACTAGGGGACACTCGATGAAATTGCAGGGAAATACTTTTAAAACCAATAGGAAGAAATATTTTTTCACTCAGAGAATAGTTAATTTCTGGAACATGTTGCCAGAGGTTGTGGTAAAGGCAGATAGCATAGCAGGTTTTAAGAAAAGTTTGGACAAATTCTGGAGGAAAAGTCCATAGTCTGTTATTAAGACTGCTTGCCCTGGATCGGTAGCCTGGAATGTTGCTACTCTTTGGGTTTTGGCCAGGCACGAGTGACCTGGATTGGCCACTGTGAGAACAGGCTACTGGGCTTGATGGACCATTGGTCTGACCCAGTAAGGCTATTCTTATATTCTTATGTTCTTATGTTTCACATTCAGGGAAGAGGAAGGGGGAACAGCAACCACTGGAAGATTAAGGAGGTTTCATACCTTAATCCAGGGGTGTCAAAGTCCCTCCTCGAGAGCCGCAATCCAGTCGGGTTTTTAGGATTTCCCTAATGAATATGCATGAGATCTATTTGCATGCACTACTTTCATTGTATGCTAATAGATCTCATACATATTCATTGGGGAAATCCTGAAACCCCGACTTGATTGTGGCTCTCGAGGAGGGACTTTGACATCCCTACCTTAATCCATCCAGTGGTCAGCTGCTCAATTAGAGCACATTTTTCTACCCTGGACATGACTGAAACAGGTCTAATTTAGGACATCCTTTTTAGACTTGGCCATTTCTTCCCGTTTAATTATCGCTGCTGGACATTCTGATTTTGGGCATATCTTAGTCATACCCAAAGCATGCCCACAACATACCTCTTTGCCATTTGGACCTATTGCAGTGTTGGATGTCCCTTTTCTAACGTTTCAAAACGGTTTACCCTGTCCCCCTCCCTGCCTTGTCCCCTGTCCCCTGAGCAGCCAGGTTTGCTCATGGGTGGGTAAAATGAATATGACAAATGGCACATGACGTAAAAGGTTCCAAAATATTATTTTTTTATTAATTATTCATATTAATTCTCAAAAGGTTATTACGTCACCGGGAGATCTTTACAGATGCCAAAACACTGGCCTTCCTGACAAAGATCTCAACTCGATAATTCGTTGCTCCCCAATATGTACCTTTTGTTCTGCATGACATCATTACTTGTCAGCCAATCCATTAACAAAGGCTGTCCTTAAATTTGGACAAAGAACTTCCTTTTAACATGAAAATAAAAGTTTCAGAAATCATATTTTTTTTACATTCATTTCTGAATATGCAAAAACATTTTATAACATAGCCAAAGAAAACTTTAAATCTAAACCTGCTTATCTGTTTCAAGAGAGCCTGCATTTGTTAAAAAGTGCTGAGAAGTTCTTGTCTCTCCCTGTCAGCACCATAGAAAGGAGAAGGGATATTCCCCCTCCTGCTCTGAGCTTTGCAAAAACTGACAGTTTCAAATTTCACTAACACACAGACTCAGAAAACCTCAGATGTTGCCTCCCAGGCTCCCTTTAAGTTTCTTTAGGTTGCAAATATATAAAATATGTTTTTCAAAACCCACTCTCATGTTTAGTATACCTTCACACATCATTCATACATCATTCATTCGGTGCCTCTTTCATCCACAGATCCACAATATATTTCATTCATATTTAATGCAAGAAAGCTTTTCTTCTGCCCAGTATTGGAATGTAAAATCAAGCTATGCAGCCCAAGCCCATCTGGTATCAATTAGACCAGGGGTAGGGAACTCTGGTCCTCGACAGCCGTATTCCAGTCAGGTTTTCAGGATTTCCCCAATGAATATGCATTGAAAGCAGTGCATGCAAATAGATCTCATGCATATTCATTGGGGAAATCCTGAAAACCTGACTGGAATACAGCTCTCGAGGACCGCTCTCGAGGACCGGAGTTCCCTACCCCTGAATTAGGCCATGAGGGAAGCTTAATAAAGGCCCAGACACAGAGAGAGAGAGAAAGAGAGAGAGAAAGAAACATGGAGGCAGTTTCATACCTCCATGTATTATATATATCCTGATTTCCTCTATGGTCTGGCTTAATAGTGAAATACATAAAAAGAATATTATTATGCTTTTCCTTAATATTAATCTGTAGTGTGTTTTTCTGGCCTTGACTACATCCATATTCAGATTTTTATTCAACTTTTCATACGCTTCTATTGGGCGTGGCCTTAACTAACACAAGTGCTTGTATCTAACTAGAGTTACCCAGAACCATACGAAAAGCAGGCGTTTTTGCAGAAAAACTCCACAAAGTACTCCCATCTTATACATCTTATTCATTATCCATTCCATACCGCCCCCTAGAGTCCACAAGTGCCATTGTTCACCCCCCCTTTCTCCCCCCCCCTAGGCCGGGACAGCAGAGGGGGGGGAGAGATATGCCACCTTATTGTGCCTTTTGGTATAGGAATTTCCTGTCATCAGAAGTACGGTAACTCTTTCCAGCTCCAGGGTTCATTGCTGTCTCCAGTTATTTTCATAATATTTATCTTCCTCCATTGTTGGTATTTCCATGTTTTTTACACCCCCCCCCCATACCTTTTAAAATCCTGGACCTTCAATCACGTCTCCCCTCAGCCTTCTCTTTTCCAAGCTGAAGAGCCCTAACCGTTTTAGTCTTTTCTCATACGAGAGGAGTTCCATCCCCTTTATCATTTTGGTCGCTTCTAGTGCCACTATATCGTTCTTGAGATAAGGAGATCAGAATTCAACGCAATAATCCAGATGAGGTCGCATCATGGAACAATACAGGGACATTATAACATTCTTAGTCTTGTTAACCATCCCTTTTTTTAATAATTCCTAGCATCCTATTTGCTTTTTTGGCTGCTGCCACTCGCTACTGTGCAGGTTACACTCCTTCATGATTAAACACTGGCATCACAAACATGGCAATTGACAATTCACCTCAATGCCAACCCCAGAAAGGCAATTATGTATGATGCAGGCTTGGAAGAGTTCTTTTGTCATTTGTCCACAGCACATGTTCATTGTCAATTCATGATTAAACCAGCAATCCAACAATGTTGCTCTCAACATTTTATTTGCTAATTTTAAGTTGTATGTAAGTATAAATAGTAAAAGTGAAATCAGCGTATACATAGAGATGTGTGTGCGGAGCATTGTTTTTTTTTGGTGGGGGGATCAATCTGATGTTAAGCTCTGTTCCTCCTGACAGATGCTCACTGCAGCTGACAGTACTTTCTGTTAGTGCTGGAAGCTGTAGCAGAAACAGACTTCAAAGATTTTCCATTTAAATTCTGCAAAACCTCGGTGTCCAACTGGGTAGACAATTGTCTGTTTTTTGAACCAAAACATTCCATTTTAGGTCCTTCTGTACAGTATTTGGTCTCAGCAGTAAGCAACCAATATAAATCTCTAACTAGTGATTCAGCTAAGATTTCCTGGGAATAAATTGTGTGCCCTTCTGGCCACTGTCTCTCATTTGTAAGCCAGTGCTACACTGCTCACAGGATATATCCAAACAGGTTCAGGGTGCATGATGTGGATGTGGCTGAAAGTGGATCACATTATGCATGGGCTTCAGAGGAGGCTGACAAAGAAGATAGAGTGAAACAAAAAGCAAATGTGAGTCACATGGCTTAGGTCAGGCCTTCTCCTGATTGCTAGATATTTTTGCAGTTGTGTGTGAGCCAGCTAGCACCACCAGGCCCAGATGTAGTCATAGGCAACTTCTTCCACTGCCAAATTTTATTAGGCATAGGCTCCATGCCTTGTTTCCTTGCCTGATGCTTCTGTCCTGAAGAGCAATGAGCCCACAGAAGAAACTCTTTTTTTTAACATGTAACTTTAGCATGGAGCCTGCAACACTCCACCTTGCATGGGATTTCATGTTCACAAAAAAGAGGACACATGACACCACCCACACTCCACTCAGAGCCATACCTGCACTCCACCCACAACCCCACTCACACTTCACCCATTTCCTTGATCCCCCCCCTTTCTATCCTCTTTACCCTTTTAGTGCTTCTTTCTCTTTCTCTCCCTTCTTCCAACCCTCCTCCCCCATAGGGGTGTGTGTGTCTCTCTCTCTCCTTCTAATCCCCTCTCTTGTAGGTGCTTCTTTCTTTTTCTCTCTCATTCCAGCCCCTAAACCCCCCCACTCCACTGCAGGAGCCCCTCTCTCTCTTCTTCCAACCTCTTCTTCTATTTCGGTCTCTCCCCTCCCATCCAGTACCCTACTCTGCTCTTTTCTCCTGCATGCTCTCCTTTCCATAATGCTTCTCCAGTCCTCCCCTCCCTCCATATTGTTTCTCGCGCTCCCTCCATTCTGTTGCTCCTTCCCTCCATTCATGCTGTTTCTCCAGCCTCCTTCACTCCCTCCCTCCATTCTGTTTCTTCAGCCCCCTTCCATGCTGGTTTTCCAGCCCCCCTCCCTTCTCCAATGCTGCTTCTCTCCACAATCTCTCTAACTCTAGAGTCCCCTACCCACCTCCTACCCAGGCCCAGCTGCTGTAATTTAATCTTCAAAGTCAGGAGCAGCAACGAGGTAAGCCTGTTGCTACCTGTCTGCCCCGGAAGCCGCTTTTCTGCAGCGACTTCCTGTTTCCATGTAAGTGGGACCTGAAGATAGGCAGCTTTCAGGGCAGGCTGCTGACTGCCCAAAGATTAAATTCAGCGGCCGGGCTCGGGGAGGAGGTAGGTAGGGGAGACAGGAGAGATGGCTAAACCCAGCAGACTCCACCATTTAAAATAAAACATTCTGACACCCGTACAGTCCTCTTAAAAGAGGATATGCCTGGGTTTTCCTGGACATCTAGTAACCCTATCAGAAGTCCGTGTGAAAGGAAGGTTCTGGATGCCTCAAGACCTATCAGTATATGAGGGCTGGCAGGCTTTGTACTGAAGTAACTCACTAGAGATGGAATTTCTGCTTCGGGCCAACAGCAGAGGTAAGAGGAGGGAGTAGCAGAAGGACAGTTTGGCTGGTGATTTCTCGAGGTTGAAATCCCCTCCCCCAGTTGTCTATGGGCCCACATCATTTAAATGCAACTGTGGATACTATGAGTTTTTAAAATACATGAGCCAGTGTTTTAAAGTGTATGAATTTAAAATGTATCGTTATAGAAGGAATGGAGCGTCTTGCAGAAACCACCTGCCCCTTTGTTCAGTTGAAAGAGGAATGAGCTTGCGAGGGGTGGATCAAACAGGTTTGGTGGGGCATTGGAGCAGCTTTGCCACCTGCATACAGCATAGAAGGTAGTGAAGGAAGAGAAGAGCCTGTGTGGTGATGACTGATGAGATGGAGTAGTACAAAAGAGCCTTGGCTAAATGATAGAAGAGAGGAGTATGGAATGAAATGATGAGAGAGGCAGCATCAAGAAAAGAGAGGGGTACTATTAAACCCTCAGCCATCAGTTTTTCTGTTAAATGCTGGCCACCAAAGAGGGGGGTTTCTTCACTCAGATATGTAGCAGCAGATCGTTATCATATGCAGACACTGAATATTTGGTGGCCATCGGAAGCTAGCCACGACCACCGCTATTCAGTGCCAGTATCCAAATTGTTATTTGGGCAATTCATAGATTCTTATATACCGCAACTACCTCGCGGTTCTGTGCGGTTCGCAAACCGAGAAATACTAACCAACATACATAGTAACATAGTAGATGACGGCAGATAAAGACCCGAATGGTCCATCCAGTCTGCCCAACCTGATTCAATTTAAATTTTTTTTTTTTTCTTCTTAGCTATTTCTGGGTGAGAATCCAAAGCTTTACCCGGTACTGTGCTTGGGTAAAGCTTTGGATTCTCGTATGATCATAGCAAATTAATCAAAATATTTATTAAACAAGTATGTTGTCAGCCTAGCTGTCGCTACCATTCAGCATTTTAGTTGGCATTACTTATGTCAGCGAGGCTTATGGGAAATTATATCAATCTGACTCTGGCATGGGAATGCAGATAGACTCTGTAAGGCAGGGAGACTGTGTTAAGTTTCCCTGATATGGTTTTAAGCAGCCCTGATTGAATCATGACTAGCTAAAAGGTGTTAATGTCTGATTAAGAGGGTGCTTAGGACAATGGCCTGCTTGAATGGGACAAAGAAGCCAGAGACTAATCCCATCACCATGCTTGCAGGGATCACATCCTCCTTAGCAATTAAATTAACCATTGTCTCAAACAGTTTACAAATTCTAAACAGAAAGATACTGGGAGATACAATATTTTCTCTATTCAGAATAAGATTCCAAGGTATAAAAGCCTGCTCTCTGCTCTATCAATCTATCTCTCTTTCTATCTAGCTATCTCTTGGCTTGGCACTCTGGTTCGGTCTTGGCCCTCTCTCTCTTTTTCTTTCTTTCTCTGGCTCTCCTTAGAACTGCAAACTGCTATGCTCTCTATTTAATTGTAATGCTTAATTGTAATGATTATAAATATTGCTTTTCTGTAAGCCTATTTCTATAATATATTCTTTATATAATCACAACTGGCTGTGCTCGTTTATTCTACTTCCTGGTGAGTCATCTGTGAGGGAACTGAACCTGGGACCTGGCGTTGGTCAGTGCGCATTTCACTTAACCCCTACCACCATTGGGGGGGGGGGCTACTAACTGAAACTGATATATGTTTTCAACATTTTTCTGAAAGCCAAATAGGAAGTGGAAAATGATATGCGAGTGCTGACTTGTTTCCCCCACTTAGCCGCCTGGTATGCTAACATTTTACCAAAGAATCGTCTATAAACACCTCCCTTTACTGATGGAAAGTCAAAGAATCGTACTTTGCATAAACGTTTTCTGTTTATGAATCTGAAATGGTCAAAATGATAACTGGGTAAAAGTCCATTCAAAGCTTTAAAACATATACACTTCCCCCTCCCCATCGCGGTTTCGACATTCTCGATTTTTTGGAGGGGGAGGGGGAAAAGAAACAACCCCATAGTATAGCTTGTTCCCGCCTCTCTCCAGCCTTTCCCTCCGGCATCCTAGCCTTACCTGGTGGTCTAGCAGGCTTTCGGGGCAGGAGCGATCTTCCTATGCTCCTGCCCTGTGTAGATCGCCAATAGGAAATGGCTGCCATGAGCTCCCGTCGTAGTCTCGAGAGATTACGGGAACTCAACGGTAGTCATTTCTTATTGGCGATCTGCACGGGGCAGGAGCATAGGAAGATCGCTCCTGTCCCGAAAGCCCGCTAGACCACCAGGAAATGCCAGGGGGAAGGTGGGAGGGAGGCGGGAGTGGGTCAGAGCCGGACGAGAAGATATTCGCAATTTTTTCCTATTCGCGGTCCGGCTCTGCCCCTATCCCCCGCGAATACAGAGGGAGAAGTGTACCACCGAACTTGAAAATTACTCTAGCTTCCATTGTCAGCCAGAGTAATCTGTGATAATAACTATCTTATTGTACCCAGAGAGCTATTTGGATACAGGGGCTGAATATTGGTGATAGTGGATAGTTTCCAGTGGCTGCTGGATATTCAGGGCCTGTATCTGTTAACAACAGCCTGCTGTGGCCAGCATTTAACAGAATCACTGATGGCTGCGGGTTTAATAGAAGAAGCTCCTATAGGAATATGTCCCATTCACTGGATTTTTAGCGGCACTTATCTGAAAAATGCTGCTGTAAATCTAGTCCACCCACCTCGGCACTGCCCAGGTAATGCCAATATTCAGTGCCTGAAGCATACGTTTAAGAAAAATAAAGAAAAAGAATCAAAAGTTTATTTCAGAAATTAATTGCTCTCCTTATCCAGGGCACCTCGCAGTGTTTAATTTTCCATGCTTCATTAAGCTGGAGTGGAATTACGCACCGGGTAATATCAGGAACCTGTATGAATTTGATGAAGGGAACCTATTTATGATCTAAATTAAAAATTAGAAAAAAAAAATATGTAGCATCTATATATCCTGCCTTCTCTAATTTCATTAATGTGGAAATTGGAATTTTCCAGAATTTAATCTGAAACTATTGTGATTCTTCTGCTGCTGCTACTACTACTATTAATTATTTCTATATCTACTGGCAACAAGCAGTAAGTTGGTAGAGACAACAGACCTTTATCAATACAGAGAATCAAACCCCCTAATGCTTGCTTATTACAGGGATTACAGCTTATGTTCACTAAACTGCACTAAGTATGTTAGAATTTGACAATCACTAATATGTTAAAATCCATGTTAAAATTGCTAACAGGAGATTTTATGCAAATTTAATATGAGCAGGGAAAGATTGTCCAAAATGGTCACACCAAGAAATATGAGTATTATGCACCAAAATATCTTCATAAATACTACACAAGATCAAGGGTTACAGAAAATGTAAAGTAACAGTTACATAGGCGTTCTATAAACTTGTTTGGATTTTTTTTTCTCTTTTCTTCTAGTTTCTCTCGCCTTCCATAGAAACATAGAAATAGACGGCAGATAAGGGCCACGGCCCATCTAGTCTGCCCACCGCAATGACCCTTCCCCACCTAACTCAGTGAATAGATCCCACGTGTCTATCCCATTTGGCCTTAAAATCAGGCACGCTGCTGGCTTCAGTGACCTGAAGTGGAAGATTGTTCCAGCGGTCAACCACTCTTTCAGTGAAAAAGAATTTCCTGGTGTCACTGTGCAGTTTCCCTCCCCTGATTTTCCACGGGTGCCCCCTGGTTGCCGTGGGACCCTTGAGAAGGAAGATATCCTCTTACACTTTGATGCGACCCGTGAGATACTTGAACGTCTCGATCATGTCTCCCCTCTCTCTGCGTTCCTCGAGTGAGTAGAGCTGTAACTTATCCAGCCTTTCCTCGTACGGGAGATCCTTGAGACCCGCGATCATCCGGGTGGCCATTCTCTGGACCGACTCTAGTCTCAGCACATCTTTTCGGTAATGCGGCCTCCAAAATTGCACACAGTACTCCAGGTGGGGTCTCACCATGGATCTATACAATGGCATAATGACTTCAGGCTTATGGCTGACGAAATTCCTGCGTATGCAACCTATGATTTGCCTTGCTTTGGATGAACTCACTCATCTTCTACAAACATTTCCTAGTTCCATTCCTCATCTTGTTTTATCTTTAAAACCACAGTCTTCTTTTCCATTTATTTTTCCTCTGTAATCCTCTTGTACTGCTATTACCTCTCTGTCACTTTTCTTTCTATTTTCTTCTCAGCTTCTACCACGGTTTCTAATCCCCCCCCCCCCCTTGGGTCTCGGTGCAAGTATCCTCAGGCCACTTTCCTTCACAATTAACATCTTTGGCTTCCTGCTGTCTTTTCCCTTTTTTCAGTTGGAATCCTGGCATTCCTGGGCCCTTATTTCCTTCCTTTCTTTCTCATTCCCCTGGGTGAAAATGATTGAGATCCCTCTGTTTTGGGCCAGTTCACCCTCTTTCCGTTTTGTCATTTTGGCCGTGAGGCTGTGATCCCTAAGCTCTGCCATGTCGCAAAATTGAACCATGAGGCTTTCACTTTCCTCAAATCCGCTAATTTCAAGGCGGCCTACTTTATGCACATCAATTCTACAAGCAGAACAGTAAAACCTTCATAGAGGCTATTGCTATGGCAACCTGATATTAGATTGCAAACAGCAAGTTGTGTGTTATTCTTGCAATATGATACTAGGAGATTTGTTCCCAAAGTATGTACAGTATACACATACGGAGATACACAGGGTCAACTTGTGTGTAAGCTGAAAACATTTTTTTATACACCACTAAGTTTGGAACCTGAGAAGTTTAATGCCGGTGCCAGGACCTGACTCTGGGCTGCATACAGAAAGAACAAAATGTATTCAAGTAGAAACACTAAGGGCAAGATTCTCAAAAGTTTAACGCCATCGCTAAACTGTTTTCCATTGGTTTAGCCTGCACGCGTTTTAGCGGCAGATTAGCAAAACAGATTATCTTCCTTTAGCGAGGTTTCTAGCAGTCTCCGATAATGGCATGCAAATGTGCTCTTTAACATTGAAATGAGCCCGGTGGTGGATTCTTAAAAATCACCGAGGCATTATCGAAGAGCGGCGTCGGCTTTTGGCGACAAAAAGCAGCAACTGGTCCGGGGGTGCCGTTAACAGTGCCAGCACTTGTATTTTGACTGTGGCTAATGAAAAAAAAATATGTATCTAATACTGTATATTTTAAAGTGGAGGGTAGTAATATCACGCTTCTTTTGAGTTTTTGGGAGAGACAGGCATGTTTCATGCGCGCTTGTTAAAAGCCAACGTTTTCTTCTTGAGCGTGTGTATGATACCCTTGTCTTGTGTGTTTCTGGCTGTGGGTCTTGAATAAATTTTACATTAAAAACAAATTACAAGATTTACCCTGAATTATAGTAATTTTTTGGAGAGAAAGACATGTTTTAGGCACAATTGAAAAAAGTCGATGTTGCTTCTCCCCTCTGCTCCCTTCCATTCGTCCAATAGTGCAGCAGGAGAGTGTTTTTTAGAGTTTTTTTTAATGGCATTTTTCTGCGCATATGCCCATCAGCAAATGTAGGAAATGCTGGCTGCTGTCTGCCGATCTTATTTGATGCGTGTTTTTTTTTTTTGTTTTGTTTTTTAAGAATGTCTCGGGTTTTTAGATTCGGTATCAAAACAGCTGCGGTAGCAGACCGTTGCTTTTTGAAAATTCTGGTCTAGATGAGTACCACTATTTTGAATTATTCACAGTATAAAGTATTTGGACTTGTTGCAATTATCACAGTGATTGAATCCTAAAGGCACATCTTTCAGGGTTTTACCCTGTTTGTGATCTTTATACCATTGAATTGGTTCTGAGCACTACCGACACCTGTAAGCTGGTATTATATGTGCAATAGTGGGTGGTTCTTTTGTATTTCTAAGAGAGAGACTGTCAACGAGGGCTAGTCAGCAAATTAAGCTAGTTTTCTGAGGATGACAATTCCTGTGCCTCCCACTGTATAAAATGGCTAAATTTAGATGTAACAACTCTATAAATAGATATTAATTTTCTGCCACAACACTGGTCAAATAGATTTGGATAACAGTGTTCTAAACCTAGGTAGTCAAAATTTAGGAGTGGAGATACGCCTCAGCAACATGAGGTTGCGAGTTTTTCCCACTGCAGCTCCTTGTGACTCTGGGCAAGTTCACTTAACACTTCATTGCCCCATGTAAACCGCTTTGATTGTGTAAAACCACACAGAAGAAACAGTATATCAAGGATTTCCTTTACCCTTTAGCTGTTCCTCAAGCACTACTGCTTGTGCAGGAAACACACCCATGATAGTTTAGTGCAGTGGTTCCCAACCCTGTCCTGGAGGAACACCAGGCCAATTGAAATCAATCCTTCCTACAAAAGGTAGCCATTGCAATAGATCAGGGGTGCCCACACTTTTTGGGCTTGCGAGCTACTTTTAAAATGACCAAGTTAAAATGATCTACCAACAATAAAAAATTTTTAAAAACCACAAAGCACACTGTACGCATAGAAAATGTTAATTATCGTTCCTATTTCGTGATTTTTTCAAAGAGATCAAAGCAGATGACTCTATGCACTGTCACCTCAGTAACAACAATACAAAAATAGACAAATACCCCCCTCCCTTTTACTAAACCACGATAGCAGGTTTTAGCGCAGGGAGCTGCGCTGAAAGCCCAGTGCTGCTCTCGAAGCTCGTAGGCTCCCTGCGCTAAAAACCGCTATTGCAGTTTAGTAAAAGGGGACCATATAGACAGCAGATATAAATTCAGACACATTTTGATCACTAAATTTAAAATAAAATCATTTTTCCTACCTTTGTTGTCTGGTGATTTCATGAGTCTCTGGTTGCACTTTTTTCTTCTGACTGTGCATCCAATCTTTCTTCCCTTCTTTCAGCCTGTATGCTTCCTCTCCTCCAGACCTCATTCCCTCCCCACAACTTTTTCTTCCTTTCTCCCTACCCTTTCTTTCTCCCTGCCTCCCTTTCTTTTTTTCTCTCTTCATGCCCCCTTTCCTTTTTTCTGTTTCTCTTATTTCCTTCTGTCTCTCTGCCTGCCCTCTTTCTTTCTTTCTCCCTGCCCTCCCCCAAGCCACTGCCATCAGGGAACAGGCCCCCAAGCCGCCGCCACCATCCAATAACAGGCCCCAAAGCCGCCACCGCCGCCCAAAGCTCTCCCTGCATCGGGCCGACCAGCATTCCTCTCCCCGATGTCAATTCTGCCTCCAGAGAGGAAGTTCTGGCCCAGCCAGGCAGTGATTGGCTGGCCAGAACTTCCTCTTCGACGGCAGAATTGACTTCGGGGAGAGGAAGGCTGATCGGCCCGGTAGATCGCCAAGAGTGAGTCTATCATGGAGCCCGGGATGGGCTCTGCGATCAACTCATTTTGCCTTGGCGATCTACCGGTCGATCGCGATCGACCTATTGGGCACCCCCTACAATAGATGAATATAGTGGGCAAAATGCAGTCATGCAGCATCAGCTGCATTTTCTACATCTAAATCTTTTTATGCTGCCAGTATGAGGAGGGGAGTTAGTAACTGCTGAAAAGAACAAAAAGTGCAAATGTTTTAGAACACAGGAAATGTTACTAATTTGTACTTTCTGTTCTGGTACTCAGCAAAACTCTAAAAAAGGAAAGGTTTGAAAACCCTTTTCGCTTCGTGGTATTCTGTTCTAGAACTCTCTCTTAAAAGGTACACAGGAGATCTACTAAACCAGTGATTCCCAACCCTGTCCTGGAGGAACACCAGGCCAATCGGGTTTTCAGGCTAGCCCTAATGAATATTCATGAGAGAGATTTGCATATGATGGAAGTGATAGGCATGCAAATTTGCTTCATGCATATTCATTAGGGCTATTGATTTCAAGGCCCTGTTTAAATGGGATCCATAATACCTAGGCAAGCTTGAATGATACGTTCCTTTCTGAACAGTGCACTCAATATAGGATGCCCTGTGGCATGTTCCTCCCTTCCTCTTAACAGGTGCACTGGCATTGTTTTCTGGATGAAGGGCAGGAAGCACTTGTTTATTTCAGGGGTGTGTTTAATCCTATTTTATTGTGTGTTTAATCTTTGTTCACTATTTCAGAAGTTTCCTCTTTGCAGAAGTGGTTTATAATATACAAATTAAATATTAAATACAGGGAAGCTGCAAGAAAGGCCTTTTGTTTGGAAATGTGCAGCTGAGCCTATGCAGAGACTGTTTTAGGGGAAAAGTTGTCAAGGTGCTACCAACTGACAATAGCTTAGTACCACTGACTTTGTGGTATATGAACACTGCTTGCAAGCAATATCAGGCACGCAATGTTATTCTGCCCCTTTAATCAAAAAATGCCACCCCGAGCTCCTGTAGCTCCTCCCCACGCCCAGTCATCAATGAGGTCAGGCAGAAGTGATCCCGTCAATCCTGCCCTTTCTGGTACCGGGTTCAAAATGGCACCAGTCTCATGGAACCGTTGGGGGGTCAAATTGTGGGTGTTTGCAGCCTGATGATTCCAGGATTGAAAAATAATCCCATGCCATTTTTCCAGCTATAACACAGCTACATAAGAACATAAGAGTTGCCGCTGCTGGGTCAGACCAGTGATCCATCGGGCCCAGCAGTCCGCTCCCGCCCTAATTGAGTCTAGCCTTACCTGTGTACGTTCTGGTTCAGCAGGAACTTGTCTAACTTTGTCTTGAGTCCCTGGAGGGTGTTTTCCCTTATAACAGCCTCCGGAAGAGTGTTCCAGATTTCTACCACTACAATCTGCATTATAGAAACTACTTAGTAAGGAGATGTTCTTACTATCTCGTTACCACTGGTAATATTAAATAACCTGAATTTTGGTGATGTAACTTTTGTTAGTTTCCCTTTGAGTTAAGGAACAAATAACGTACATTATAGCTGTAATGCAGCTTGATAAATACCGCTTTTCCTTTTAGGAGACTTTCCAAAGATTAGACGTACTTTTAAAATTTCTGATTCAGGATTCTTATTCTGCTACAAATCCCAGTTTTATCCGAGTGATTATGCTCATTTCTCCATGAACTTTTTTTTTCAGCGACCCTCTTACTAGGCAGGATTTCTGCTTATATTGCATATTTTAATTTGTCACATTTGCTGGTGTGTGGTTTTCTGTGGGTTCTTGTGCTAAGCACTTATGAGTGTTTGGGGGGGGGGTTTGGGAGGGGGTTGCACATTGAATTTTTTTTTTTTTTTGCTGTTGCATACGATCTGGAGCATCTTTTGACTCGGTTAATTTCTAAATAAAATAAATGCAGTAAATAGTTTCAAATTGTATTGGGTATTACCAACTTAAATAAAATGAACTTCCAAGTACAGAGTTGATACGTTGCCTCTGGAAATTATGGGCTCCTTTTATGAAGCCGCGTACGCGCGTAATAGCGTGCGCTAATTTGCCGGCCGCGCTAGCCGCTACCGCCTCTTGAGCAGGCGGTAGTTTGTCGGCTAGCACAGGGGTTAGCGCGCGCTAAAAATGTACGTGCGATAAAGCCGCTAACGTGGCTTCGTAAAAGGAGCCCTATATCTTTTGAGTTAAATAAGTAAGTTCTGTAAGAGTATTGGCACAAAATATGAGAGAGTATGATCATAGCCTGGTTCTGTCCATGGTATGCACAAAACAAAAGATTTAAAGATACTACCCCACGAAAAACTTCAAATGCATTCCCTTTCTACTTCCTTTTGCATCCTTTACTCTCCTTTATTTCCTCCGGTAGGAGGTTGTAAGGATGTGCTTAGCCTACTCCACCAAATTCTGTTTAGATAGGTAGGTATTGTGCTTTGTACTTTCTAATCAGTAAACACATATTGGCCATTTTATTCCAGTAGATATTGTGGCCTCCAGTACAGCCCAGGATAGGGTTTGGAAGAAATCCTGAAGACCACAACAAACAGTACCTTACGTGTGACCCGGCCTGGAGTCACCCTGCAGGATTGGGTTTCCAGCAGTCCTGAAACTTATATAAAAAAAAACTCACAATAAAGTCCCAACAATTGGATATGATAACTAAATAGTTTTCTTTACTTAAGTCTTCAAAACAGGTAAGTAATGCCTTCCACAACTGAGGCACAACAGTCAGGATTCCATACAGCATTCAAGTAACAAAAACCAAAAACTGCCAAAAAGGCAAAGAAAATAAAGCAGTCACAATTAACTCTTAACTTTCTCTTTATGCTGCTTCCTAAGTCTCGCAAATTTCTGAGACCTTAGTTCACTGCAGCGCTTACTCTGCCTGCTGCAAAGCAGATATTTCACTTGATCCAAACAAAACAGTTCAGCATTCAGTTTTACCTTAATTTTCAGTTCATTGAAGGAAAAAAAAAAAGGTAAGAAAGCCTCTGGCAATCAGTGCATGGTAGCCAGGGACAAGAGAGAGAATCAGGTTTTGCAAAAATACAGGCCTTCAGGTAGGCTTCAAATTCCCTCCCAGCTGGAAGCAAAACCTCTCCCCACTCTCTCAAAGCTTTCTCACAAAAAAACAGCATTCAAAAGAAAACACAGCACACAAACAGTTCCCAAAACACACTCACTGTTTGTGGCTCACAGTCAAGTTCACCTGCATTGGTTCAGGCAAATTATCCTCAAAGCCAGCACAACTCTCCTGGAAGTCCATAGATTCTTCATCCAGGTGAGACGAATCCTCTGTCTGTTCAACCTCAGACAACTCCATAGGTTGGGGCCAGTCGCCCCTGTTTGGCTCGGTAGGATCCCTAGGGAGACAAAGCTTAAGCTTTCTCCCTAACCGGCTTGCTGGTCTGAATGCCACTGCTGGCTTATCTACCTTAGGGGCGTGCCCTGTTCTAGGTGAGTCAGCAGAAGCCCAGGGACCTCTAGAGCTCCCCCGGTGGTGACTTACACACAATTCACTCATTTCATCTTCAGCTAAGTATGGCTCCTCCTGGTGGACAGTGACATTATCCCTTAACATACCCTCTTGGGAGATCCTGGAATCTTTCTTCCGGGGTTTTATTTTTACCTTATCTTTTAACTTAGCTGGGACCTGTACAGGGAGACTACCTGGCTGGTCACAATATGTTGCTGAGTATTACTGAAAGTATTCGATCCCCTAGATGTGCCATATGCCCTAGAAAATTACTTCTCATATACAAATGTGGTTTGAATAGCTTTTAACAAATTGAAATAATCTTGAAAGGGTGTTTGGGTAAAAATGATCTTTGGAAGTATGGTGTGAGCACATTTTCTTTAATGCAGGATTGAATTATTGTCTTGGAAAATGGTTTATAGCACAAACACAAACTCCCATATAATATGAGACTGTGACTTGGATTCGTTCACATAAAATTTAAATGGAAAATGTGATGCAGATCCTTTTAGAAAGCTGCTCTGTCACATACTCAAGTCTCTTATAGTATGTGTTGAATTTTTGTGCCTGTATGCAAACTCTTCAGTCCATTTTCTTAAGTCGAAAGGTGCCATTATTTCTAGCTGTCAAAATACTTGAACATTTTTACAGTAGAGCAATAACAGTGTAAAATAGTATAGAAATTAAGGGTCTCTTTTAGAATGCCGCGGTAGCGATTCCTGCATTGCGATGCGGCACAGACCATTCAATTCCTATGGGCTGCGTCACATTGGCTGCGCCAGGAATCACTACTGTGGCTTTTAGAGAATGACATAGGGACAAATTTTTCCCCATCCCCGCAGGAACTCATTTTCCCATCCCGTCCCGGCGAGTTCTTTTCCTATTCCTCTAAGCTCCGTCCTCATCTGCACAAACCTCAAACACTTTAAAACCATA
The DNA here is from genome assembly GCF_902459505.1 of Geotrypetes seraphini. NCBI lineage: Eukaryota > Metazoa > Chordata > Amphibia > Gymnophiona > Dermophiidae > Geotrypetes > Geotrypetes seraphini. The sequence continues at coordinate 38,904,488 of NC_047089.1, forward strand.
AGTAGCAACATTCTAGAGCTCAGATTGTGATGTCATAACGCCTCATTCCACCAATGCCTAAGCTCTGTCCTCATCTGCAGAAGCCTCAAACACTTAAAAATCATAAGTGTTCGAGGCTTGTGTGGTTAAGGCAGAGCTTGCAGGAATGGGACAGGGACAGTGACAATACTCGCGGGGCAATTGAGTTCCTGCGGGGACGGGAAAAAATTTGTCCCCCGTGTTATTCTCTAGTGGCTTTGTAAAAGGGGCTCCAAGGGACCTGTTTTACTGGTGCGGTTGTGTTTTGCTGCTACCATGCTTTAGTTGCAAAAGAAAGCCTTGCAGTAGCTGTTAGGGTTTTACCCCTTCCTCCAGTTCCCTTGAGCAGCATCGTGCTCCGGTCCCGAGGCGTGCGGCTCCAAAAGGCATATGTGCGGTACATAAATAAAGAATTATGTTATATTATGTTATGAAAGAAAAAAGAACCGATGAAGAGTGGACACGTCAAGCTTAAAGCAAAGAAACGATTTGAGCTTTGAGTGGTGTCTCTGAGGTTCTTATGAGGTGACGATAGGGATGTACATTGACTATGCATGATAGAAAACACCTGCCTAGCTAAAGTGTGACGTGATGACTGCAGGACATATGAGTTATTGATGGATTCTTGCTAGCTAAGGATTTCATGATGTCTCCAATGGGCAGCAAACTCTGGATGTTGTAGGCTTTCACCCTCTACCATCGCTGTTTTCCGTTGTTTCTTGCGTTATGTTCATTTGGTTTCTTTGGAACTAAATCCTTAAATAGCTTAGCAGTTGTGTTTTTAAGATATTAATTTAGTTTAACGTGCACAGCTGGAGAAAAAAAGGTTCTGTTCTGGTGTGCATTGCACAAATAAGTGATACACTATCCCATTAAGGGGGGAAGTTATTAAGATGCAGTGAAAGGACCCTGGGCAAGTCACTTAGTCCTCCACTGCCCCAGGTACATTAGATAGATGGTGAGCCCACCGGAACAGATAAGGAACGTGCTTGAGGTCCTGATTTGTAACCCGTTCTGAGATCCTTTGGGAGGACGGGTTAAAAAAAAAAAAAATCAATTTAACACGCACTAAACGCTAACGCGTGCATGTTAGTCTATGGACACGTTAGCATTTAGCGTGCGTTAAATTGATTAACGCGCTAATCAGTTAGCGCACCTTAGTTTAAAAAAAGGGGGTAAATATCTTGCGCGCCATCTTGCAAGCTACATTATTCCACGGGCCTGGGAGCATTGAGCCGCCATGCTGTGGCCCTTTGCTCCTGGGTGACATGTTAATTGGCCATCTCTCTTACTAATAGATGCTGGGCCTTTTACACGCAGCTCAGAGCATCAAGCCACGGCTTGGGGGGGCCTAATGCTCCTGGGTGGTAAAATAACCTTTAACTTTTAGATTGGTTTATTTTACTGGCTACAATGCGCTTGCAATATATATACCAGGTACCCACTGCAAACCGCCTGATATTTACATAGTAATGAGCAGCTTGAACATTTATCTGTGGTTTGCATCTCATTACTGTGTAACATGGGTGACCTAAATGTTGCCGCATTGACCAGGATTATTTGATGCATGTTCCTTTTTAGAATGCTTACTTTATTATGTATGGAAATTTGTGAGCCGCCATGGGCAAAGGTGGATTAAAAATGTTTGAAATAAATATTAGAGGGCAAGTAATATAGGTTTGTGCCCTAACCCAGCTTGATAATTACCCCTTAAAGTAATGTTAATTTTAATATTTGTTTCTACTTGATAAAAGTCCTGAGAGTAATGGATATCAACATTGATTGCTGAATATTAAATACTGAAATTCAGTTTTGATTTCCTAACATATTTGCATCCATAATTTAGGCAATATAACAGCTGTGTGAGCCCAGTTGTAATTTGCTGGTGAGACTTCATTTTCATCAACATACCCACCAAATGGCAATGTTGTGAACATCTTGTTAACTGCATATTAATTCACCTTGCTGACTTGGATTATTTGATTCCATTATAATATCTCTGATTACCACAGTTGATTAAAAAGGAATGACCTTGATGTCTTTTTTTTTTTTGCTCTAATAGTAAACTTGAAGAGAAAATTATGGGAAGGAAGAGGACTTACAGCGCTAAAGACGCAGGAGGAAAAAGGGAAGTGACTCCGGGAGGCAAAAGGAAAAAAGCAAAAAACAACCAGGAGGAATCCTTTGGGCCATTGGATACGGGTCTTTCTCTAGCAGAAGATGAAGAGCTGGTACTGCATCTGCTCAGCAGTCAAACCTGAGAGGAATTTTTCTAGCTCATTTGCTTGTTAGGTCAACATCCTTTGCAAAGCCACTATGGAACAGAGGCAGAACGGTGTGTTTGAACCCAGATATATTTGTATTTGACACAGAATGGACTTACCGCAAGACAGCCACTAGATAAAAATGAATGCAATGTTATTGTTGTTCTTTATATACGTTCTGTACAGTAGTCTGGGATTATAAGGCTTTAAAACACACAACTGCAATTAAAACGCCCAGAAGAAAATTTTATGATTACTATGATAATATATTATTGGAAATTTCTTGCACCTTTCATTGCAGCTTTGAAAGAAAAACTTCTCCTGACATTCAGCACTATTTAATGAGTTGAAAACAGCCATTGGCCGCTTAAATAACTGGTTATCTCCCGCTGAATATGTGTGCTTAATGCCAACCACTAAATTTGGTATATCACAGAACTTAGATATTCATTGCTGGGCCATTTCCAGTCACTGGTATTGAATATCTGGTATTTTTTTTGGCCACTAAACACTTATCCAGTTAAGCCAATATTCAGCACTAGACCAGATAAGATTAGCGGTTAAATCGGACCGCAAAACTAGCAGTCCTATCTTTAATTGCAAAAGTTAACCAATCAGCTACTGAATAACAGCTTAACCGGGTAATTGTTTTGTGGTCAAAAAAATACCAGATATTCAATGCCGATCGCTAATGGCCCAGCATTGAATATCAAGGTTTAACACCAGCAGCAGGTAGTCAAAGCACTTCCCATTGCAGGCTGAATATTGGGCCCTTTGTATCTTTATTGTAAATTGGTACCCATGCAGATTGTGTTTATTGGTAGGATACTCTTACAAGAACATAAGTTATTACCAGCCTGCTGTTTAACAGGGTTCATAGACAACTCGGCGAAAGACAAAGGCGCGCGCCGATAACTGAGCGCAAGACGGAGGCGCGCGCCGAAGAAAATTACAGTTTTTAGGGGCTCCGATGGGGGGTTTTGTTGGGGAGCCTCCCCAGTTTACTTAATAGAGATCGCGCCGGCGTTGTGGGGGGGTTGGGGGGTTGTAACCCTCCACATTTTACTGTAAACTTAACTTTTTCCCTAAAAACAGGGAAAAAGTGAAGTGTTCAGTAAAATATGGGGGGTTACAACCCCCCACACCCCCACAACGCGGCGCGATGTCTATTAAGTAAAGTGGGGGGGTTCCCCCACGCCCCCCCCATCGGAGCCGTAAAAACTGTAATTTTCTGCGGCGCACGCCTCCGCGCTGCGCTCAATTGTCTGCGCGCGCCTTTGTCCCGGCGCGCTTTTGACCTGACACCGTTTAACAGCCATTAAAAATAAATGTGCAAACTATCTGTACTAGGCAGTAGAGTTTTAATTTTGTAACGTCAAATATTTTTGAGATCACTGACCCATTCAGTAAAGATAATTTTTAGTGAATTTCATTTTGTTTCTACTGTATGTAATCCCTTTAGTGAAATGCTTATCAGGAAAGATTTTAAGATGCCAGTAGCATATCTAATTTCTTGGGGGGGGGGGTTTCTGTATTCTAGAGGCTACATTCACTGTTTATTTTTCTACAAAATTATGTAGGTATCGCAGTGCTTATCATTTCCTTTGCATTTAGTATTTTCAGCTGCAAAGCATTAATGGCTGAAAATGTCCTGTTCTTGAATGGACACACATTGCGTTAAGCAACTAACTTAGGGTTTACTGTGCAATATACAGCAGTGTTACTCAACTCAGTCCTGGAGTTCCCTCTTGCCAGTCCACAATGAATATGCATGTAAGAAATTTGCATATAACGGAGGCAGTGTATGCAAATCAAGTATATACAAACAAAGGCTCACCAAATATCACAAAGAAGCAAGTTTATTTCGTATTTGATAAAATCGCTTTTTTCAAAGATTACAAAGCGATGAACAATAAATAATTTTCAAATAAGGGAGACATACAATATAGGGATGGACAGACATGCACTTTGTAGGGAAGTCAGGGAAGAACTACAATTTGATATAGAAAAGAGAACAAATAAGGATAAAACAATAGGAGTTATGTTATATTAGATCAGCACTTGCCTACTTCAGTTAGGAATAGTAACTCGGTTTAAAAGACTAATTAATGAAAATCGTTTCTATACAAAAAAACTTTTTAGTTTTGATTTAAATTTTTCGAGGTGTTTTTCTTCTCTTACCTGATCAGGTGGTAGGTTCCACATTTGAGGCGCGGTAACGGAGAAGAGTGTAGTGCGTCTAGGTTTATGATTCGTAGAGATGGAACTGTGAGTAAATTTTTATCCTTGGCTCGTAAGGAGCGGAAAGGAGAATGCGGAATGATGACTTGGTCTAAGAATAGTAGCGCATTAAATTATAAAACATTGAATGTATTGAGCATCTGTTTATAAGTTATTCTGTGGTTGATATTAAGCAATGTGCGTTCTTTAGTAATGGTGTGACATGGTCAAATTTTCTTTTTCCTGTGATGATTTTTATTGCAGCATTTTGTATAAGCTGTAGTCTTATTTCTTTTTGTGTGATGCCTTTATAAAGTGAATTACAGTACATGTATTTGGCAAGAAGAAGCCATTTTACAAAAAAAAAACGTTCAGAAAAAGTAGCATCCCATTGAGCTATACATAAACATGGAAGCAGTAATTGTGCCACTTATGCATGTTGTAAAACTTCGTGTTCGCAGGGAGCTAATTGAGATGCCAAGAACTGAAATTCAAACATTTGGCATTTTCATATGGTTTTGAACACCTGAGAGGTTACTCAATTCTCCCCTCAAGCTGCCCTCCAAAGCCTAGGCCCAAAGAAAAAGTCAGCCATCAGTTGTGTGTGACTTAAAGCAGATTTAAATGTCCATGGGAAATTTTTCTTGGATATATACGTGTATTTTATCAAATTTGAGTATATTCCACTCCATCTAGAGTTCTGGGCAGGTTATACACAATAACAACAAAAAAAAAAATAACATCATTAAATCTTTTTACTTTTGTAATAAAAATGCACTTGTATTGATTAAAATAAACAAGACTATTTCAGATTCATTCAGGAGCTAACCAACAGACCATGTACCCATACTGAATTTATCCATAAACTGGCCCTAAACCTCCCATAAAATTCTCAACACTGGGAAACATGTAATCTTATGACAGAATGTTGATACCTTATTCCAGTGCACAAAAGGGAGGAAGAAAATCCAACGTAGTCTGCAGTAAACAACAGCAACCAGAAAACAACGAACAGACTGCAGACAATGTACAAGATGCAGGCGTTGTTTATTAGTAAATGCAGTAACATATACAACCTTATAGCCAACCAAGGGACCCGACACGGTCCGTGTTTCGGATAACACGCCTTCCTCAGGGGTCCTAATGAATTTAAGCATAAATACTTAAGATAATGTGTGAACATAAAAAGGTGAAGCAAGCAAATGGTAATATGACAAAGGTGATAATGTCATACAAGAACATATTAAAGAGAAATAAAGTGAAAATGTACAAATAATATCGGGTGTCTCTAAGTGTGATTGAAATATAGAATGATATAGTGCAAAAGGATGCAAAGATTTTTAATGACTAGAATATCACTGAATGAAAAACTAGAAATAAAGTGACACGTGTAAAATGAAAAACAATTAATATCAACATAGGGATACGTGACAGACGGAAGAAACAAATCACAAATATAAGAAAAGAAAAGGGAACCAGAAGTGGTGGTAAAACAAGAAATGGAGCAGACCAACAGTAAAAATAAACCAAATCTTAATAACCGGAAGTGATACTGCATAATAGAAAAGGGGCAGTAAGTGTGCGAATAGGAAACCAGCATATAGGTAACAAAAAACTGTTTTCTGGTACCTTATTCCAGAGCATGGGGGACATTACTCTTAACACAGATCTCCTATGTGCATCCAATCTAATCACATGAAAGGAAGGAACCTCAAGAAAGTCTTGATTGCAGGAACAAAGTGATCCTGTGGGCTGATATAGTCACAAGCCTGAGGCGAGAATAGGTGAGATCAAGTTATGAAGTGCTTTTAAAAAGCTATACAAAATAAATTTTACTTTCTGTTCAATCGATAACCAATGAAGACTTTTGAAAATAGGTGTAATATGAGTATATTTGGGTATTCCAACCAAAACTCTGGCTGTTGCATTTGGGGTGATTCTTGTAAAGACTTAACAGCAAACCACTGCAATAATCAAAGCAGGGAAAAATCAAGCTTTGTACCATCATACTAAAGTTTAAAAGATTTAAATAATCTCATAATCACCATACAAGCTTTAATCTAGAAAAAATCAAGTCAATTATTTTGGCTATTTGGTTTTTCATAGTTAAGCCAGTATCAAGAATTACCCCTAAATTACACATCTTGTCAATGATATGAATTGTCATTTAATCTATAGTAAAAGATGGAGGTATAGTGGATAGAGCATGACCAGACAGCGGTAATACCTGAGTTTTTTGATATGTTGAGTTTCAAGTGGTCACCAGATTCATCTGGTGTGATATAACATTAGCTGAGCTGATGTCAGCTGCTGGTAATATTTATTGAATGATGGTGTGGGTAAAATAGGGGGGGCAGAGGGTGAGGGAAATATATGAGGTGTTGTCAACGGTCTGTAGAATAAGGATTTGACAAGTTTATAAGAGGAGGTAAGAAAGGGTTAATAGACAGAGCTTGTAAGAAAGAAAAAAGAATTAGGGAGGTTTCTAAGGTGATGGGGATGGAGCAGTCACAGGATTGGTTGGATGTTGTGGCAGGCTGGAGTGAATTCTGTGAGGAAAGGGGAACAGTAGAGTAGTCTCTTCAGGAAAAGATTATCCCTACCTCCCTCCCATTTGTGCGGTGTCAGGTCAAAAGCGCGCCAGGACAAAGGCGTGCGCAGACAATTGAGCGCAGCGCGGAGGCGCGCGCCGCAGAAAATTACTATTTTTAGGGCTCTGACAGGGGTGTGTGGGGGGAACCCCCCACTTTACTTAATAGAGATCGCGCCGCGTTGTGGGGGGGTGTGGGGGGTTGTAACTCCCCACATTTTACTGAAAACTTCATTTTTTCCCTGTTTTTAGGGAAAAAGTTAAGTTTACAGTAAAATGTGGAGGGTTACAACCCCCCAAACCCCCCACAATGCCGGCGTGATCTCTATTAAGTAAACTGGAGGGGCTCCCCAACAAAACCCCCCCGTCGGAGCCCCTAAAAACTAATTTTCTTCAGCATGCGCCTCCATCTTGCGCTCAGTTGTCGGCGCGCGCCTTTGTCTTTCGCGGGGTTGTCTATGAACCGTTTTGTGTTGTGGGGTGGGGGGGGTACAGGTTTCATGTCGACTTGGGTGGGTTTGGTGGAGCTTATGGGGTTGGAGGGAGGTGGTCGCAGCTTTGGGTGGGGCGGAAAATGGGGTTTGGCCCAGTTGGATCTGGGAGATGAGCAGTTAATAAATAAATGTAACACTCGTATGCGATACCGCTGCGAGGGGAAGCATGGCCTTGCGTCACCGTGGATCATGGTTGGGGGAGGGGAAGCATGGCCTTGCGTCACCGTGGATCATGGTTGGGGGGAGGGGAAGCATGGCCTTGCGTCACTGTGGGTCATGTTTGGGGGAGTGTTATAAGTTTAAAGACTTAAAGGGAGCTAGTTTCGACACCGAATAGCTCCCTGGGGGGGGGGTGTAAAATATGCATTGGGGGTTTGTTGGTTTTTGGACACGGATTGTATCGTAAGTGGAGATAATATTCAGATAGATAATAAAGCTGCGGCCAAATATTTATTCCAATAAAATTGAGTTGTGTGATTATTGATTGATGGCGATTAGCTTTCAGTTGCAGGCGACGGGAATATGAATGCTAATGTTATTGTCAAATATTGCAGTGACTGAATTCTCTATTCTCACTAAAAATTGAATGTAATCAGCATAGATATGAAATGAAACATGAAAGCTTTGTAAAAATGTACATAATGGAAGAACCCCCCCCCAAAAAAAAAAAAAACCCATCAGACATTACTGCTGAAATTGCAGAGCCATGAAGTCCTCCAGTAGAGCATTCAAAATCTGCTGATCCTGTCCAGTATTAACACAATACCAATTGATTGCAATCAGTTTGAAAGAATGGCACGATTTACTGTATCAATTACAGTATCAAAAGCAGCTGAAATATCAAAGCTCCCAAGAAAAAACAACTCCCTTGAATAAAACCATCTCAGATATAATCAAAAAATGAAAGAAACAATGACTCTGGCTTTCGCACTTTACGTGATACAAACTGACTTTACTTCAAGAATTTCTTTCACCTAAGAATTTGACAAGCTGATCATAGACCACTCTCTCAAAAAACGTCGCCCAAAAAAGGTAATGAAGAAATTGGTCTGTGATTCTCTACCTGATTAACATTAGACATCTGAGTTTTTCATAAAGGTTTTACAATTGGGTTTTTTGTTTTTTTTCTGAGAATTTAAAGATTTATTGATGATATAAGCAAACTTTTCAACAGCTAAATCTTCCATAGCTTTCATCATCGATGGAGAACAGTGATCAAGTTGACAATAAGAATTTTTTTTTTTAATGAAAAATTGTGAAGAATTTGCCGAGTAGAAACAATTACTCCATACTAAACTATAGATTACATGTCTGCTTTCAAGGATGCTCCAAACCACATCCAGAAAAATGCCTTCTTGAAATTTGTGCGCCATGCATAGACGTGTAAGTATCACCTTTTCTAAAATGCCGGTAGTCGGTCCAAACATCACCTGTTCTCTGTGCTCTTCTCCTCCTCCATTAAATTTTGATTCTGCATGTTTGTCATCGTGCCAAATACCAGGAGTGCGTTGGTCACGCTCTCTGCCAGATACAAATTCAGCCTAAAAATGATTAATTTATTTAATTCATTTCCTAGCCCATCGTTTCCAAAGAACTCAGAACGGGTTACAGGTTAAACATACATATTATATAGTTAATAGGTTATAATTTCACAGAATTACAGTACAAGTTTACAATACAAGGTTATATCCTAACTTGATACAAACTAGAAGTCTAGTACCAACAAATATAGCGTTTCCAGGTTACAATTTGCCATAGTTAACCTTAGCTTTTAGAACCTGAATCTAATTCTCCCTGAATATGGCTTCGTGAATTTAACAATTTTTTTTAGCTTGCAAAGGTTTTTTTTTAAACATGTTTCTTGATTAGATTATAAACCTCATATAGCAGTTCTCTATACAACACTGTGAACAAGAATGGTGATAATAAAAAATAGAGCATGCTGTTGTTCATATTACCATGTATAATTGTTTATGGATCATTAACCTGTATGTGTAATTTCTCTTTTTTACTTTTACTAGGGTTCACAGCTTTAGTGCTCCACAATATCAAAGGTAAAAAAAAAAAAGTCAGGTTTCAGCAGTCAGGATGCTCAACTTCATGGTTAAAGATACTGTAAGTCGCAGGACGTTCAGAGACCAAATTGCAAATCACGGTCTCTGAAAATATTATATTTTGCTCCTACATTTAAGCAAAAAGAGGTTTCCAGAGCTCCAATGGGTTTCTTTTTTCTCAGTGTAGGTTGTTTACATTACATTACATTAGTGATTTCTATTCCGCCATTACCTTGCGGTTCAAGGCGGATTACATCCAAACTAAAACAAGAATTACATTTCAACTTGAAGTAATAGATTAAACGATGAGATAGAATTTTAAGGGAGAATTATGGGTTTTAGATAATGTTTGGTAACTAGAAAAATTTTAGAGTACTAAGGGTTTATAGAGTGTTGGATGTTGGTTAGCATTGTTGTGCTGGATAGGTTTAACGTGTTTTTTTGAAGAGTATGGTTTTAATTTCTTTCTTGAAGGTTTTGTAATCTGTTAGCCATAACATCATTCATAGCTTGTGAAATAATTTCTTAGCCACAAATATTGCCTCACTTTTACAAGCTACTCATTCTAGGTTAGACGGTCATACTCATTTTCTTGCTGGGTAAGATGTGAAAAGTACATGGCACTCTTGCCTTTTGAACCTTGTTGGCATGATTTCAACTAAATGAGAAACACGACTCTTTCAGAGGTGTATTGTCTGAATGATGTGAAAGGTGGAGACAAATTAAGCTGTAGATAGGTTACTTTGGCATTATTTTGAGTACAGATGAATTTTTGTTGAGGCTAAGCTAGGTTGAAATCTGCTTTCAGCAGGAATGCTATTCATAAGATTCACAAAAAAAATAGAGCGAATAACTGGGATAATCTGCAACCGGAAGATCAATTAAACAAGATGTGGAGAAAAAAAAAAGACTCGGATATAGCTGCACCCTCCCATTACCAAAGTAATATAAGGGTAGGGGCAAAAAATACCATCATACGCCAGAAAAAAAACTCCATAAGATTCATTCATGTAAAATGATCACATAGGCTATCTGATTGCAGGTTTACCCAAGAGTGGAAGACTTTTAGGGATCTGCCAACCCAGAGGCTTTTCAGCAGCACTGTGTATTTTTGTTGTTGTCTATAGAATATGGATATGTTTAATTAAACTGAATTACTTTTGTAGAGTAAAATTGAAACCCCCTTCAAATCTAGAGGCTACCTTGGCCAAGTTTCAGACTGGGAATGGAAAAAAGCAAATGAACAGCATTTTTCTAATGAGTTATCAAGAAACTAAATGCCTTAATGTTCTGGGCTGTTCCAAAATTTTACTAATAAATGAGGTAATTAACTGCATATATATCTCTTCCATGTTCTAGAGTTATGTAACTAGTTTTAAAATGTCTGAGGAGTCGGGTTATTCTCAATTTGTGATTTGAATCCACGTTAAGGCAGAAGTGTGCACTGTCTTTAAATTATTTTGTGCTCATCACAGGCTTGTATTAAGCTTCTGATTTTAGAATTTAACTGATAACATCCACCCTAAACACCTATTTAATTCCTTAGCACTGGGGGAGATTACACAGGCAAACAATAACAAAAAAAATTCTTGGTGCCTTGTTTTTTTTTTACCTTTTCCTGGGGTTATTTGGGGAGCTGATTCCGAAAATTGCATTGGATAGACTGCATCAGCTCTAGTTTATTAGATATGGTTGAATTTATTACATTTTTTACTGCTATTTAAAAGATCTCTTCTGCAGAATTGGGATGTCATAACAAGCTTTCATTTTTTGAATAGGAAATTTATATATTTAAATTACCCCAATTTTTTGTGTATATGATCTTTGTTTCACAACTATTCATCTACTTCCTTTCCTATAATACACACTGGCATAAAAATGTAAAGCTCGCCTTTGTTCTGTTATATTACATAATTATGTGCAAAATATTTAGATAATAAACATGGTTTCCTTAGACTACATAAATTTGTATTTCAAAGGTTTCCCAACCTGATCTGTTTAAAACAGTTGCACATAAAATTAAATTCTAACGTGGGAGGGGCCTTAAGCATCTGAACCAATCAGGGCCTTTAGCCCCTCCCTGTGCACCACATGATGCACTGGAGAGGGGAAGGCCCATCATTTAGGACTGGTGGCCCAAAGCAGGAGCCTCAGAGTTTCCAACTTTTTAGAAAGGTTTGGGGGGGGGGCAGTGGCAGGAGGGAATGGGCATCCCTCCTGCCAATTTTGGGGTTCAGGGGTGCCTGGCACATGGGGGAGCATGGTGTGAGGGTGTTCTGCATGTCAGAAGGGAGTGGACATCCCTCCTGCCTGTTTATGGAAAAGCAGAGGGGAGTTGTTGTCATGGGGGGGGGGGGGATTAGTTCGGGGGAGTCTGTGGCACGGGGGGATTTTTTTCTTTTTTTAATAGGGCAGATTGTGGTTTTGTAACACACAACATCTGTGCCATTAAGAAAAGAAGAAGCCCTGACAGCAGTTTGCGGAGGCTGCTTCTCCTCTCACTGCTGTTAGGGCTCTGCACTTGTGTCAGTCACTCACTGAGCATTCAAATGATTTGCACACAAACTTGATAGCACATCGATTGCTGCTCTAGAATCGGCCAACTGTGATCCAGTCAGTATCTTTAGTGCATCTAGCCCAAAGTCTTACCAGTGATGATCTCTCTGTCTCTGGAAGCCCTCTCACAACACCTCTTCTGGACTGAGGGGGAAAATCAGCACTGCTCTATTAACGTCCTGCTTGTTTCTTGATGAATCACACTGCAAATAAGTGTTAATAGAGCCCTTTTGAACTTTTGTCTTTAATCAGTCACCGTGGTTTGATTGACAGATAACTGAACACTGTGTTTATCCTAATTCCTAAAAGGAAAACTCCTGCAAATGTTCTCTGTAAAGGTTGTTCTCTCTAGTAAATACTTTAAACTAGAATACTTGCAAATAGCTTGCTTTCTGTCTGTATTGACAGAGCTGTCTTTTAAAATGGCTAAACTGAGGCTGCGTGTATCTATATGCTGTGCTTTATACTGTACTTTAGAGAATGACAAGGTGACAAAATTCATCACCGTTCCCGTCCCCGCGGATAACTGCGGGAAACCATCTTCATGTCATTCTTTAAGGAGAGAAGGAAGAATCAGAGTATGAATGGCCACAACCACTGACCCACAAGCTTTGCTTTGAAGAATGCTGGTGTAGAAGGACTGAGGTTGAAACAGACACTACAGAATGACAGTCTCTGGTATCCAGAGCAGATATTGTGATGTCATAATGCCTCATTCCACCAGTGCCTAAGAACCAATTACATCAGTGATGTCACAATGGCTTCATTATCCTTGGCTCACATAAACACAGCCAATGACCCGCAAGCTTTGCTTTGAAGAATGCTGGTGTAGAAGGACTGAGGTTGAAACAGACACTACAGAATGACAGTCTCTGGTATCCAGAGCAGATATTGTGATGTCATAATGCCTCATTCCACCAGTGCCTAAGAACCAATCACATCAGTGATGTCACAATGGCTTCATTATCCTTGGCTCACATAAGCACAGCCAATGACCCGCAAGCTTTGCTTTGAAGAATGCTGGTGTAGAAGGACTGAGGTTGAAACAGACACTACAGAATGACAGTCTCTGGTATCCAGAGCAGTTATTGTGATATCATAATGCCTCATTCCACCAGTGCTTAAGAACCAATCACATCAGTGATATCACAATGGCTTCATTATCCTTGGCTCACATAAGAATCGGAGTATGAATGGCCACAACAACCACTGACCCACAAGCTTTGCTTTGAAGAATGCTGGTGTAGAAGGACTGAGGTTGAAATAGACACTAGAAAATGACATGGGATTATTTCCTGCGGTTATCCGCGGGGACGGGGATGGTGATGAATTTTGTCACCGTGTCATTCTCTACTGTACTTTAGCAGTTTTAAGTGGGAGAGTGTGGCACAATCGTTAAAGCTACAGCCTCATCACCCTGAGGTTGTGGGTTCAAAAACCCACGCTGCTCCTTGTGACCCTGGGCAAGTCACTTAATCCCCCCATTGCCCTGGGTACATTAGATAGATTATGAGCCCACCAGGACAGACAGGGAAAATGCTTGAGTACCTAAATAAATTCATGTAAACCGTTCTGAGCTCTCTTGGGAGAATGGTATAGAAAATTGAAATTAATTAATTAAAATATCCCCTTGAATTGCTACCCTATGAATTCTAACAGAAAAGAGATCTTAGACCAGGATTACCAGCCCCACATAGTCACAGTCCAGAAAGTAGCTGAGCCTCATTCACAACGCACTACTGCACCGTGAGCCAAGAGGGGCACTATGTCAGGGATCCTGAATATGTCCTAGCACCAGCTGTGACAAGGACATAGCAGCCAGTGTTAATTCAGCCTCTGACGCTGCTTGCACAGAAGTAAAAGATTTCCAGGAGCATCCCAGATAAACTTTAAGTGTTGCTGGATAGAGTAACATAAAACGAATGTTCTTTTCACATAGTGTGGCCCACAAAGGAGTATATTGTTTCCTGCATGCTTCTAACGTCATTGAGTAATCCAGAAAAAATTTTGTAGGAGACCCCTCATAGCTCAGGCTGTCATGTTTTTTGCGATATCCTCACAGGATCTCCATCTTGTGGAGAGAAATGAGAATTTTAACCAGCATCACACGTGGAGTACGCCGATTGTCCTGCTGGCACCCAACCCAGTGGGCCAATGGTCCATAACTGTCCAATAAGGCAAACTCATTTTTAAGCCATTTTTCCATTCTCTAAATTGTCCAGTTTCTCTGACTGGGCTGCCACATGCTTCTCAAGTTCTGCAACCTTTCTCTCCTCCTCCAAATTAGAGGTCCGCTGCTCTAGGGCCGTCGTTCGATTTACAGTGTCAGTCAGCAAGGTTTCTACTGCCATGTAAATCTCAGACAGTTGCTCTAAACGATTGCTCTAAACTACTGCTGTAAGTTCAGGCTTGTGAGTGGTAAATCCCAACAGGTTGGATTCTGTGTGTCGGCCATTTTGGTTTCGCTGGACCACTGCTTCTCATTTTTTGTTTGTGCAGCTCGTGATTGTGGTGCCCGACTTCATGAGATAAGCATCCATAATGCAGGAGACGGACTGCTTCTGCCTCTCTGATTTTTGCCAGCTGTGTACAGTTAAATATTACCATTTTTAGAGCAGGACCCCAGAGCGACACAGACCTGCGTCCTGCTCTCTCAAGGCATCCTGTGGTTTCTCCTATGTCATTTATAAACTTGACGGTTTCAGTTCTTCTTTTGTTGAATTTTCTGACTGTTTTAGCTTGCAAAATCATTTTGCTCAAATAGCCAAGCAAATTGTTTTTGTCGTCCTTGCATGTATTCTACTGTCTGCTAATTCAAGGTGGTTGTGTTTCCTCCTGAGTCTAGAATACAAAACATCAGCAAATGTCATTAAACTTTGTGAGCATCTTGAGACACTAAGACATCGCCTCATCATTTTACATATGGAACAAACTGAGAGATGTTCTAAGTGGCTTACAGCCAGATGTAACCAAGCAGAAAATCTCTCATACACTCAGAATCTGACAGCCAGTCCTGTCTTTCTTTTACCTGCTCTTCCTTATCTCCAAAGGGAAATTATTTTCTGGTCTGTTTAGCTTTGCCTTAAAACAGTGTAAACTTTAATTAAAGTAACTGTAGAGCCCAAGGGAAGTTGTAAACATCCTGCAGGCGAATAAAAATGTTATACTTGGCTAAGAGAAGAATCGAAGGAGAAAATAGCATTTGATCCCAGAACCAAACTGTGTGTTTTTCTTACATCTACAACATGTGAACCAACTTCTGCCAAGTGAACTAAATAATAAAACCTCACCTCTTGGCCTCATCTCCAAAAATTGTATTGGCTACCAGTCACCTTCAGAATACAGTACAAAGTTTTAATGATCAGTCATCAATTTTTGTACGGAAATATTCCAGAATTGATTAAAAATAACGTATCTAGTTATATTCCAAAAAGATCTTTGCATTCTGAGAGTTTGGCCTTGCTGAAGATGACTGTGAATCCAAGGTTAGTTGATACAAGCAAAAATGCCTTTTGCTGTTTGGGAGTTAAGATTTGGAACTCTGGTAGGACAGCTATGGATCTGTCGTGAGAGAGGTAGGTTTAGAAAATTACTTAAAACACAGTTATTTGTTGATGCTTTCTTTTAGACATACCTCTTTTTTTTTTTTTTGACAAACCTGATGAACTGTTTATGATCTACAGTTATGTTAATCTGTGTCTATGATATGCCATTAATTTTATGTTGTTCTTAAGTTCTGTTTCGATGCAAATTTATTTTAGTATGTTTTAGCTATGAATTTTAAGTCTTGTTTGTATGTTTATTTTATTATGTTTTAAGATTATGTATATATTATATGTTCTGTTAACCATTTAGCTGTAAATGGTATAGAAATTCTTAAAATAAATAAAAAATCATTTGTGGAAATATATAATGCTGTGTGTAGGGATGGTTTGGCCCTATTGTAATATACCTTGGTAAAGTCTAGATTCCTTCCCTAGTATTGAGAATGTTCTTGTTTTCCTGGCTCCACTTTGGATTGCCATAATCAGCCAGGTCCTATATAGATATTTTATGTCCTTTTGAGGACATGTCTGGGGGTCCGTCTGGGTTTTGAAAAGCTTCCCGGCAAAATCGCATCAGGAAAGGGCATCCGCACATGTGCGGACGCAACATGGTGATGCCACACGCGGATGCTCTCTGGGGGCGGGGCTGGGAGGCGGAACAGGGCATGACAGAGGCGGAACTGGGCAGTCCTGGGGGTGTGGCTATAGGTGGGTCCAGATTTTCCCGAAGGAAAATCTGTTTACCCTTCCTAGACATAATCCAGTATTGAATATTGGGTTTAATTTAGCTCATAATGATCAATGTTTAAAAAAACCATTGACCTCCGCTGGCTGAATATTGACCACAGAGTTTCTTTGGTACGTGGTTTAAGCAACTGAGTCTGCGCCATGAACCTTCTACTAAAAAATCCCATGTTTACTTGGTTCAGCCCTGCAGGAATTAGTAGAAAGACATTATCTGCGTTTGAGAGTAGCCATTCCCAAGATAGACTCTGCTCTACTTAGAGGTAGCCCTGGGGGAAGTTTTTTTTCCAATTGAACGGTTGTTTCTTTCTCCAGTAGCAGGGTGTGGGAGCTTACTCTGCCCTGTCAGTGACATCAGACTCTGTTTTACTTAAGAGACAGTCCTGGGATGCTGGATAGGTATTTGATTTCAATAGTCTTAGTGATTAACCATTGTTTATAATTTCACATTTTTATTAGTTCACTGAGTTATACTAACTTGGATCTTATTAGATAATCCAAAAGAAAGTTTTTAACAATGCAGTTTTTAACTCTTACTCTTTTATCTACTGTGCTTTAGAAACTGGTTACCAAATACATTGGCTTTAGAATCCATTCCAGTACACTACTCTATAAGAAGATTAGCTAAACCACAGTTCTTTAACCGCCGGTCCGCGGACCGGTGTCGGTCCGCAGAAAATTTCTGCCGGTCTGCGCAGGGCCGGCGAGATCCAGTCGGCAGTTAAATTTCCTGCCGACTGCGGTTCCTCCTGACTAATGTTCCTCCCAGCCTCAGGCGATCAAGACAGGCTGCCAACGTCAAGGCTTTCCCTCTCTGAGTCTCGCCTGTTAAGAAACAGCAAGTTGAAACAAAATAGGCGGTACTCAGAGAGTGAAGGTCCCGATGTCGGCAGCCTGTCTTGATCGCCGCCCCTGCCGAGTTGCTGAAGAGGGCCGCGGGGAAGTCGCGAGTAGAATGGAGAGAGCTGCAGATACAGGTGCAGATGGAGGGAGATGGTCAGCGTGCGCGAGCAAGATCCTGGAGAGCCTTCACAGTGGCTGTCTCCCCTCCCACCAGAAGCTCTCCTACTTGCCAGGGTAGTGATTTACCGGCAACTTCCTGCAGGAAAGTACTGAGAGCTGCTGGAAGGGGAGGAAGCCACTGTAGGAGGCTGGGAAGCTGCTGGATAAAGGGAGAGCTGTTACTGGACTTGGAGAGAATTAGGAGAGATGCTGCTGGAAGGGGAGGAGGGAAAGGGATGGGAAGAGAGTTAATGTTGGATAGAGGGAAGAGGGAAGGGAGAAGAAGGAGAGATGCTGCTGGGAGGGGAGGAGGGAAAGGAATGGGAAGAGAGTTAATGTTGGATAGAGGGAGGAGGGAAGGGAGAAGGGAAAAAAAGGAAGAAGGGAAGGGAGAAAAAAAAATGAAGGAAACAGCTGGCCAGGGAGATTACAGGAGGGGAAGGGGGTCAGGGTGGAATGGAGAGATCAGATGAGGGAAAGGGGAGAAAGAGGAATGAGAAATTAGAGAGACATTGATGCTGGAAAGGGGGTCAGCAGAGAAATGAGAGAGGGATAAAGATGCTAGATCTGGTGTAGAAGAGATAAAAATGAAGAAGGCAGTGAAGCTGGAATGAATGATGTAAAAAGGAGAGAGGAGGAACAGGCTGGATGGACAGGGAAGAGGGGCATAGAAAGAAGTCAGATACATATGGAAGGGGGAGAGGGCAGACATTGGATGGAACGGGCAGATGCTGGAAGGAAAAGAGTGAAAAGAAGATGAAAGCAGAAACCAGAGACAACAAAAGGTAGAAAAAATAATTTTATTTCTATTTTGTCATTAGAATATATCAGATTTGAAATATATATCCTGCTAGAGACATAACTGGGGACTGCAGTATTCTGTTAGCATGATATTTCTATGTAGCATTCTATAATAACTTGGCTTGTTCAGTTTTCTTGATAGTAGAGGGGATATATGTGAAGGGGAGGGGAGACAGGGGTTTTGTTGGTCTGTGCTCTGTATATTTGTATTTATAAAATCACAATTTCTTTTTATACTTTAATAAAATACGTTCAATATAAAATCATAATTGCGGCTTGTGCAGATGGGATCAGATGGTTTGCGGGGACCGAGCTTGCGGAGATGGGGCGTAAACGGGGTTTTAAAATTTTAGTCCTAGTAGTTTGCCAGTCCACAAAATAATTCTTTTGTTTCTGCTGGTCCATGGGTGTAAAAAGGTTGAAGAACACTGATTTGACAAATTTCTTGAATAGTATGGTTTTCAGTTCTTTTCTGAATGTTTTGTAGTTGGGCGTCATGGTCAGCAGACTGTATACCACCCCCAATAGCTCTTATGCCTGCAGGTGTCACCTATATATCAGTACAGTAAGTTTTGAGTGGGATTTGGAAGGCTTACTTTCCATCACAAGTGTACTAGTTAGAGTAAGATATGGGCATGGGTCCCCTTCTCCACAGTCCACTGCACCAATTACTAGGCTAGTCCACAGACCCGCTTGCCACTCTAATCTGAAGCTGTCATACAGGCTGGTGTGTACTGTTTCATTTACCCAAATAGCACAGCCTGAAGAATGGGGGCCAAGGTGACTTTTATTGAAATACTACACGGCATGTGTTTCGGCTAAAGCATGCGTCGGGGGGTGGGGGGGGGTCTAAAAACTAACTAACTAACAAAATTTTAACTTGACCCACAGAAATTAAAAACATAATAGAAACTGTCCAAATGCCACTTTATGCAATTTGGGGGGCATTTTTCTCTTTTGGAAATGAAGCCCCTAAAGTCTCTTTTCTTTATGGTGTATTTCATTTTTTTTTTTTTTTTTTTTTTTTAATATAGTTGTGTCTATTTGTAAATAACAATTGTACATCCAGGCAAATGACTGTTTTAAAAATATCCTCTTTCCCAGTGGTTCCACTTAAGGTTTCCATTCGCTACTCTTGTTTTACAGGTGACAGTTACCTGTACAGGAGTGAGCACGGCTAAGTTGGAGGAGCGCCAAACCGTGAAGCACTAACATCTTGGGAATGAAATAGAATCAGTACAAATAAAGGTTGTTATTGATTTTGTCTGTTTTACCCACCAACTGAATTAAGTCTTTTGTTGTTGGGTGTGGGTTTTTTTTTCCTGCTGGCACTTCTGTTCTAAGGCATTTTCAGACATAATCACTCTCCAGATAGATTGAAGGGATGTGCTTGCAATCTGTAATGTAATTTTAACCTTATAGCTACACTGTCTGAGTCTTTAAATGTCAAAGTGGGTGGAGTGACCAAAGCTAAACAGAGAATTACTTGCAATGAATGTGAAAGGCATTTAGTTGAATTTTAAAGATGTGTAAGAACTGATTCAATCTGTTTGGTGATCCGTGCCACAAAAGCTGCTATATTGATCACTGTGTCAAGAAAATAAATTGGTCAGGTCTAAGCTTTGAACAACCCTATTGACTCTGTGAAACCTGATAGACTGAAAGCTTGCACTACTGGACAGCATGTTAACCCAGTAATTGATGTGTATTTCATAAGCTGATTGTAAGACAGTAGGAAATTTTGTCAGCATACACTGGCACTTCCCAGATTTGTCCAGTTGGGCTTTTATTTATTTATCTAAAAAATTTCAAAAACACACTATTCTTCCATTCTAGGCAGGTTACAATAAAACATACATTTTAATTGTAAACTCTTAAAAGCAACAATAATATAATTCAAATAAATAGTCAAGCAAAAATAGTCCCTCTTTGAGGGCCGCAATCCAATCGGGTTTTCAGGATTTCCCCAATGAATATGCATTGAAAGCAGTGCATGCACATAGATCTCATGCATATTCATTGGGGAAATCCTAAAAACCCGACTGGATTGCGGCCCTCAAGGAGGGACTTTGAGATCCCTGAACTATATGATATCCACAATGTATATGCACAAGATAAATTTGCATAGAGTGAACCTCAAGTATACTTACTGATTGTGAGGCCCTTTACTAGAGAATTCCTTGTCAGTAATCTTATTTTTGTTATAAGCCAACTCATGACTAAAATATACAAAATCAAAATCAATCCCTCCTGTGTATTTGTGAAGTGCCCAGGTTGTCTTTTGAAATCATGATTTTATAAGTGCGCCTGCCCTTCTCCGTGTTTATGAAGTGCCTATTTAATTTTCCTCAGGTTCTGTGCTGAAATCATGGTTTTATCAGCCTAACTTCCTTCCTGCGTGTTTGTGAACTGAACTAGAGAATGACATGGGGAAAAATATTATCACTGTTCCTGCCCCATTCCCATGAGCTCGTCCCCGTCCCTGCGAGCTTAGTCCCTGTCCCTGCCCTGCAAGCTCGGTCCCCGTCCTGCAAACTCTCAGATCCCACCCACACAAGCCTCGAACAGTTATGATTTTATACTAAACTTATTTTATTAAAGTATAAAAAGAGACCATTCTGTACAATTGTCATTTTATAAACACAAATAATACAGAGCAAGGATCAACAAAACCCCTGTCTCCCCTCCCTTTCACAAATATCCCCTCCACTATTGTGAAAACTGAACTAACCAAATTACTACAGAATACTACATAGAAAAATCAAGCTAACAGAATACTTCAGTCACACATGGCAGGAATAGTGGTAGGGGAGTGAGAGAGAGCCCTAAGCCAGCTGGAAGCTAAAGAAGCACAGCCTGGGCTTTGCGGTTCCCAATTATGTCTAATACCAGCTCTAGCAAGATACATATTTCAGATCTGAAATATTCTAATCACAAAATATAAAATACATTTTTTTCTTTTACTTTTTGTTGTCTGTTAATTTTATTCTTCAAATCACATTGGTCTCAGGCTTTGGTTTTGGGTTCCTTCTGTCTTCATCATGGCATGGCTGGCTCCTGAAGGTAAAATAGGCGCAAGAGGAACTGGGGATGAGATGCCGAGCCTGGCATGGGTGCAATATTTTTTTTACCACAGGAGCAAGACTTTTCACCGCTTCCACGGGGCGGTGAAAGGTCTCGTCTCCATTCCTGCGGTAAACCAGTTGCAAATGTCCCCATCACTGCGGATTTACTACGGTGACCACGGTCTTCTGTGGTAAACGGTCCTCGTGTCATTTCCTAAATGGAACTGCCCTCATGTGTATTTGTGAAATGCCGTACCTCTTTATCTGTTTAATTTTCTTTAGGTTGTGGAGTTCCCTCCTTTGTGTTTGTAAACCGTGTGTGTTTGGGGGGGGGGGGTTCAAGTGGTTTTATCTGCCAAACTTCCTCCTGGCTTTTACCTCATGTTGTGTGTTGAAATTTTTATCAGTGTGTTGTAAGCCTCACTGATGCTCCAGCAATCTTGTGCATCCAAGGAATGAATGTTGTTTGCTAGTACTGACAGTAGAAACATTAGTGAGGGAAAAATGATTAAGGGATCTCTAGATTGTAATCTGTTTGGGGGTTTTGTTTTTTTAAATTGTTAGAACTTCATTTGTCAGGAGGACACAGAAATTCTGCCAATCCCTCTAACTCTGCTGTCCAAAATTTGGGACTGTATTTTTTTTGTTACAGAAACTGATCTTAGTTTGACCTTATTCATTCAGTCTTTAATCTTTCACTATTGATGTTCTAACCAAACGCCTCTGATGATAAGGGGGTCTCAGTATCTAACAGCGCCAAAGCTTGCACAAGGGGAGCAGCATCGGACAATATCGGATAACAGGAACAGAAACCATTCAACTGAAAAATAATTTGAACAAGTTGTATTTGAACATCTCTGAATGTGTCTCTGCAGAATGAGAGGCTTCCATTAGCTAATACAGTTCATCATTTTTAAATGTGTACCATGTGCTTTGATGTGCCACATATAATAACATAATAGCCTGGAGAAAAATGTAGCAGCATAATTGATAGATCCCAGTGCACCAATGTTTCCTTCACCAAAACATCATAACAGATCATAACAAGTCTCTAGTTTAGACATACAGAATTTTTCCTTCACAAGTACTATGGACAAGTTCGGTCAACAGAGGTATAATTTTCTAAAGCACTTATTTCTTCACCGCACTTCCTTAAAGGACAATTGAACGGAAGCTCAATTAGCCAGAAATCCTGCGTGATCAGTTCTCATGTTTACTTTCTCTATTTAGGATTTTATGGTTGTTTGAATGAATGTACATATGTCTCCTTGTGTGGGCTTCAGAAAATTAACCAAAGAATTTGTGCTCTTTCGCTTACACCTGCTCCTTCTCAGGCATGGGTTTTCAGGGTTAATTTATATTCATTTGGCTGAATTTCCGGCTCACCACATAATTGTTTCCCACGTATTCACCTTTATAGGACCCCCCAGGGACCCCTGAAGAAGACTTTTTGTCGAAACGCGGACCGTGTTGGGTCCTGTATCCCTAGCGGACTAGGTCCTTTAAGGCTTTTAAGTGGATGAAATTATTTTATGTGGATGATTTCAGTGTACCTTTGGAACTTTGGCACTTTCAAATAAAGTCCATATAGGAACATCGTCACTCCACAAAGTTTTTTTGGTTTTCTCTGGATTTTCTTCTTTGTGGATATTTTGGGGTCAATTCCTTTTGTTTTTTGTATATAAATGTGACCCTTCCCCATACCCCATCCTCTGAAACACCTCATAATAACCAGTCCCCCAACACTCATTAATTACCACTTAATGCATGTTAAAGGGTAATCACCCATGTTATATTATACAATGAATGTTAATCTAAAGTAAAGCATGCAAAACACCTCATTACTATGTAAATAGAATAAGTCTAAAGTACTGTACATGCAAATAATGGTACCACTGCCAAAAATAACTACTCAAAATATCATCAAACTTGGCAAGTGACAGTTTACCAGAGCTGCCACGGGGAACAGAACAAACCACGCATTATTAAAGCGAGTCTCAGACCTGCGCTTCCCCCCGTTGGTGGGATGGGCCTGTGACTTAAACACTGTGAGCCGAGTATGGCAGTTTCTATGTACTTGCTTTAAGATCTGAGGCTCGCTTTACTCTGGAAACAGAGTGGGGTGGGGGTACCGCTCCTGTCTTGGACTACTAGACTACCAGGATGAGCCCGAGTAATTCTGGTGTGATCAGGAGAGTGGAGGAGATATGGGATATGGGAGGAGTTGGTTTTTGAGTTGTGCTCTATGGTGGGAGCCTTTGTGAGGGGATTAAAATAATAGGGTCTGCTTTTTTAGCGAGGGACTTGAGAAGATTGGCTCGAGGGGTCTGCTCTTTTGGGGGAGACTGGATTGGGAAGTTTGTTTTTTTGAGGGGAGCCTTTGAGGTGGGATTGGATTTAAAAGTTGTGCAGGAGGTGATCAGAATTGGGGGTTTGTCATGTGAGAGGGAATGTCTGGCATGGTGTTCTGTGCTGAGGGGATCAAATTTTGGGGGGAAGATTGGGGGGAGGGGAGATGTGCTGTTATTGCTCCCTCTTAATTTGAGCAGAAGACATTCACTTATATCACCTGTTCAATGCAGCAACATTTTCTGAAGTAGTGGCAGCTAGCATATGGTACTGACCCTGTGCACATGTAGTCACTGTCAGATATGCCTCTACTCCACCCTTACCCAAGTTAAGTAGCTAGCAAGGGATTTTTTTTATCACATTGGCTGGTTTAATATGTAGTAACCATTAGCATAGGCTTGTGGTAACATCTATTGCACTGTTACCCCCCCCCTCCCCCAAACAATCCACTAGCTCAGGGGTAGGCAATTCCGGTCCTCGAGAGCCGGAGCCAGGTCAGGTTTTCAAGATATCCACAATTAAATATGCCTGAGATAGATTTGCATCTCAAGGAGGCAGTGCATGCAAATCCATCTCATATATATTCATTGAAAACAAAGGTCTAAACATGCTGACACTGAGCTGCCAAAAGAACTCCAGGATGGGAAGACTAATGCAAGGACAAACACCGGGTACGCCACTCCTAGGATCTTAGCCTTTAAAAGCAGATTTATTGCAAATTTACAACCTGACGTGGCCATGTTTCATCCTCGGGCTGTGCCAATAAATGGATGATGTTATGAATAGCCAAATAAACTTCTCTAGTACCTTTGTACCACGATGGCATTGGGGTTCTTAGCAGCCACACAGCACTGTGTAAGCAACGGACAGTGTTGCAGTTAACTCAGCTGCACAGAGTTAAAATATTGTGCTGAGGGGACGGAGGAAACTGCATCTCTTTTCAATTGCTAAGAACTTCAATCTCATCAGTCGGGCTTCATAGTACTTTATCATCGTGGTACAAAGGGCCTGATTCTATAAATAGAGCCTAAATTTGCAGGAGCCACACTGATTTCCGCAAAGAACTACAATGAATCATTTTTGAATTAGCTTTTAATGGCGTTTTCAATTATCGCATCATTTAAGCCAATTAAAAAAAGTTTTGCGCTCCACGTGGAAATAGGGCTAGGTGCTGTGCTTATAGAATCCGAGTCAAAGATAGCAGAGGGCTTTTGTGATCCCTGCCAAGCTACACTGACCATGTGGGCTGACACGGGGTGGGCTCCTGCCCACAGGGACCCACCTGTGGCTAAGCCACTGCTCTTTACGGCCCAGCAGCCTTTTTGCAGTCTGGTTCCTGCAGCTGCAAACTCATTCTTTAGGCCTATTTAAGTACTGGCCTAGGCGACAGAATAAAAGGCTCCAAGTTTTATTTAAAATTTGATAAAACGCTTATATAGAAAATTCAAAGCGATGTGCACTTATAAAATGGCCAAATAGAGACGTATGATAGACAGACGTTGAACATTACTAAGTAGAAGTTAGGGTAAAAGGGTAGAACTACATTTTCATTAAAAGAAAAAAAAGAAGGGAATGAGTAAGGAAAAACATTGAGGGATGGGGTCTCAAGTAGCCAGAAATGGCTTATTTCTGAGAGTCACAAACAATGCGATTAATTAGAGCAATATATGTCTGTTGTTTTGGTGTTTAGCTATTTCCCGAAAGCGTCAATAAAAAGGAAGCTTTTGAGATAAGTTTTTAAATCTATCTAATATCGTTTCTTCTCTAAGATGGATAGGTAAATGATTCCATTGCTAGGAGGGCTGTTACTGAAAAGATTTTGGTTCGGCTCAATAGGGGCGAGACCTGCATTGATGAGGCTTGGCTGGAAAACTCTCCCTAACTGGTGGAAGGTCAAAGAGGTCTCTAGTTTTACAGTCAGAGGAGGATTTTGTCGAAACCAGAGCCTCCCACTAATAATACCAGACATTCTTTTTCTTCTAGTAGTTTCCTGCATTTTCTAGTCATCTCTGGAAAGGGTCAAGCTCAATTTTACTTGATTGATCTATTTTCAGTTTCCACGGAGAAATATTCTCGCAAAGCTCATGCTTTTTTTTTGTTTGTTTGTTTGTTTATCCACCGGTGAAGGGTTGCAAGTTTAAAAAGGTACCATGAACGTATGCTTTCGTATCAGGCAGCAATCTGGGATAAGGATTTCAAGCCGTTATTAACTGTTTTCTTATTTAGAATGTAGGAGACACTTGAAAACCTATTTGTTTTCTAGGTTTTTGGGCAATTCATTTTTATTCCGCCATTCCATTTGTTGTCTTTTACTTTTAGTCTTTTGTAAACCGCATAGAACTGTAAGGTTATGCGGTCTAGAAATCAATTTTATATTCCGTTTGTTATACCAGCCTCCCTGACTACAGATATGGTCGGCCAGAGGCCTTTTTATCCTATTGGTGGTTTGTGGTAACATAGTAAATGACGGCAGATAAAAACCTGAATGGTCCATCCAGTCTGCCCATTAGTAGAAGCACTGAGAATTCCTCCAGCTGCTACATAAGGATTTTTTTTTGTTGTTGTTGGTGTTTCAGCACAAAGGTTGTAGATCCCAGTTTGTTACGATAGTTATTTCTTTGAGCTGCTGTTGGTTACCTGATGCCTTCCTGTGGTTAAATTTAGCCAGCGCAACAAAGAAAAATGGGGAAACCCAAGATCCACAGTGAAAACAATCCACCGATGAAAACAAAAACTGTGGATACAGATGTTCTGGAGATAATTTATTAACCACTGACATATAAAACCATGAAAATTCAATTAAAAAAGTACAATGATAAAAAATACTGTGATAAAAATTAACCGGATCCTACACGGTCCGTGTTTCGGCCAACACGCCTTCCTCAGGGGTCCTTAAAGGAAGAGGTAATGATGAATAATGATAAAGAGAAAGATAAAAAGATAGAAAGATAAGAAGTGACTGTGATGACAATCTGAAGCATGCATATTAGTGTCTATACTCGACTGCAAGATAAAACAAGTGAGCCAAGTGTGATCATGCTATATAAAGAGGCTTGAAACATTGACAAGAGACATAAGAGGAAAAAATGTGCCAAAAAATGCCGTGAAGAAAAAGTGCCGTGGTGTGTATTAGAGTATAAACTTAAGCACAGAAATCTATAAAGTGCTTAAGAGAAGCCATAAGAATGAAAAGTTAATAGAATGAAGAAACCATAGTGCATGTCTGATTTTGAAAACATGAAGAGATGTGTGACACAATGTAATAACGAGAAGACATTATACATACCAATGGTTTGCAAACTCACATATAAAGAATTGGACTAAAAACAATCTATTGTCTTTAATCATGTGAGCAAAGAACACCGCAGACAAGCTGAAGTAGCAAAAATTCTTTATATGTGAGGTTGCAAACCATTGGACCCCTGAGGAAGGCGTGTTCGCTGAAACATGGACCGTGTAGGGTCTGGTTGGATTTTTATCACAGTATTTTTTATCATTGTACTTTTTTAATTGAATTGTCATGGTTTTATATGTCAATGTTTAATAAATTATCTCCAGAACATCTGTATCCACAGTTTTTTGTTTTTGTTTTCATCAGTGGATTGTTTTCACTGTGGATCATCGGATCTCCCCATTTTTCTTTGTTGGGCAGACTAGATGAGCCATTTGGCCTTTATCTGCCATCATGTTACAATGTTTCTATAACCATAAAGCCCTATGACCTCACAATGTAGGTGTAAAAAGCCTTAGCCTATAGGAAGAGGAGATGCAAATGTTAAGAGCCTTAGCCAATAAGGAGAAAGATAATGGTTACTGCAGATGGGCATTTTTTTGCTACTTCAGCTTGTCTGCGATGTTCTTTGCTCACATATTTAAAGACAATAGACTGTTTTCAGCCCAATTCTTTATATGTGAGTTTGCAAACCATTGGACCCCTGAGGAAGGCGTGTTCGCTGAAACACGGACCATGTAGGGTCCGGTTGGATTTTTATCACAGGATTTTTTATCATTGTACTTTTTTAATTGAATTTTCATGGTTCTATATGTCAGTGGTTAATAAATTATCTCCAGAACATCTGTATCCACAGAATTAAGCCAGCGTTCACCACATACGATTTCTATTTTCAGAAGGATCCAGCTCATAGGAAAATAAACACGTGGTGCGTCTTGAGTGTCCCCCGATGCATGATTTTTGGTAAAGAGGATTCCTGCTTAGTGTACATTTAATTCTGGACTTGCTCAAAGATTTCCAAGCTGCATTTACTTCTCATGTCAATCAAAGCAACTATTTTAAAGCTGGAGCTTGAATTATATCACAGTAAAAATGACTAATGGCCGTCAAGCTGTGTACTTTCATCTCACGCCATTACACTACCTCCCAAATGCTCATTGTATTTAGCAATCTACCTCAAGGTTAAAAATGGTTCAAGAGGTTTTGCAAAATAAGATTGGAAGCCTTGGGATCTTTAAGTTTGGATATATTTTATGTGAGCTGGGAACAGTAGTGCTCAAAGGGCAGCAAACATTTAGGAAAGCTCATCCTTAGAAATAAACTTTATTAAAGCAGCAGTACCAGCAAAAATAATTGTAGATGCTTCAGTTAAAACAAACCAAATAATTAAGGAGCTGGAAAAAAAGGTACGTACTGGCAAATAGCTTTTCAGAGAAGGCTGAGAGAATTCAAATATATCCAAAAGTAGGCAGTGTTCATATATACTTTATAAGAGACTCCCGAAAGCTTTATGAAAAATGTATAGTTTTTTAAATAAACAACCTGGATTGGCCACCGTGAGAATGAGCTACTGAACTTGATGCCATTGGTCTGACCCAGTAAGGCTATTCATATGTTCTTACGTGAGCCAAGTATAGGACAATTAAGCCATTGTAACATCACTGATGAAGTTGGCTCTGAGGCACTGTGGAATGAGGCATTATAACATCACAATCTCAGCTGTGGAATGTTGCTCTCATTGGGGTTCCAGAATTTTGCTATTCTTTGAAATGCTGGAATATTGCTACTCTGGGTTTTGGCCAGGTACTTGTGACCTGGATTGACCACTGTGAGAACAGGCTACTGGGCAATCTCTCCAGCAGGGTTGAGCTTCCACAGAAAGATACATGTGATTGATCTGACACAAACGTTTAAGAAAATGTTCAATCAACTCCAATCTGCCATAACAATTATTATTATTATTGAGATTTATTAACTGCTTTTATGAAGAGAGATTCATCCAAGGCCATCTGCAGCAAGTTTAAAATCAGGTACTCTGAATATTTTCCCTGTCTATTCCGATGGGCTCACAATCTTAACCAATGGAGGGTTAAGTGACTTGCCAGGGTCACAAAGAGCAGCACTGGGATTGAACCCACAACTGCATACTCCTTGCTCAATCCGATTTCACGCTCCATAGGCTTCTTTAGGGAGCAGATACTATAACTAAACATAACAACAAACAAATGCAGGCAATATATAACCCCAAACATAGACACAGTATCAAATATAAAAACTTAAGATATTACAAGACTGCATCAACTCCCACCTCTCGTGCAGAATCTCCAAAAGGATGCCAACACATGTGCACTCAGGCCCAGATTCTTTAAAGGAATCACGAGTAGATCGAAGAAAGTCATAATGCCGCTTTATAGAGCAATGGTCAGACCACACTTGGAATACTGTGTCCAACATTGGTCTCCAAACCTAAAAAAGGATATAAAACTGCTGGAGAGGGTGCAGAGACAAGCAACGAAGCTAATAAGAGGTATGGAGAACTTGGAATATGAGGAACGACTCAAGAAACTGGGACTGTTCTCCCTTGAGAAGAGGAGGCTGCGAGGGGACATGATCGAGACATTCAAAATACTGAAAGGCATCGATAAAATAGAGCAGGAAAATAAATTATTTACATTGTCCAACGCGACAAGGACAAGAGGACATGGTTTGAAGCTAAGGGGGGACAAGTCTAGGACAAATGTCCAGAAGTTCTGCTTCACGCAGCGAGTAGTAGACGCCTGGAATGCTCTCCCAAAGGAGGTTATTAAGGAATCCACTGTGCTAGGATTCAAAGGCAAATTAGATGCACATCTCCTTACGAGAGGTATAGAGGGGTATGGGTGACTAAAACTACATCAGGTGTATACCTGACTGGGCCTCCGCGTGTGCAGCTCGCCGGACTCGATGGACCATGGGTCTGATCCGGAGATGGCAGTTCTTATGTTCTTAACCAGCACCTAAAGTCTATCTAAATTGAAGAACCAGCTCAATTAAGCTTTTTAATCAGCACTGATTGAAACATAGGCACCTGTCAAGAAAAGCGCGATTCTATAAGACGGCAACTCTAGGTGGCCTTCGAAAAAATAGGCGCTATGCATGTTAGGCGTGGGCGTGGCCACGTGTTAGGCGCTTTCTTACAGAATCCCTGCTCTTAAGTGTGCTTAAGCACTCGCATGGGCGCCTTTTAATTGTGCCTAGAGCTGGCCTTTTTATTGGGCGCCTCCAAAATAGGTGCCGCTCAGTGCGATTCACTAAACCCCCAATTTTACTTGAATTGCGCTGAACAGTGCCTAATTAGGCGCCTAACTTTTGGGCACTTCATATAGAATGTGCCCTTCAGTTCTCAAGGACACCCATGCATGCGGGTTCACCTCTTTAAAATGCGAGGGGAGGGAGATATGATATGGGATTGATTAAAAGCTTGTTGAATTGTTTACAATAAGTTATTACTCATGACAGGAGTTGCTATTCAACAAATTACCAAAAATTGGAAAAATTATGATAGATTAAGCTATAATTTCTGGTGGAATTCATTGTGCCATATCTTTAAAATGGAGAAAATATTAGCTATTCAACAGGGACGTTATAATAAATTTGTTGATGTTTGGAAGCCATTAGCAAATTATTGTAAAGATTGATTATATTTAATCATTTTATTTTTTTTTTATTCCCCTTTTATTTATTGAGGTATAGGGTGGGGGGAGGATGGGTTTATTTTTTTAAAAATTATATGAAATTATTAAGTTATAATGAAGGGAGGGTGGGAGGGAGGATTTATATATTATGTTTCAATATATAAATCCTCCCTCCCACCCTCCCTTCATTATAACTTAATAATTTCATATAATTTTTTAAAAAATAAACCCATCCTCTCCCCATCCTACACCTCAATAAATAAAAGGGGATTAAAAAAAAAAGAAAATTATTAAATATAATTAATATATTTGTGATAAAAAGTACTATTAAAGTTTGTATGATTGTATTGAATTATGAAACACTTGTTGGAAGTATGAAAATGAATAAAGATTATTAAAAAAATAATAAAAAAAAAAGAGTTGTTTATAAATATTTTAAAGATTTTGTTGATTAACTGGTTGGGGGTAAATAAGCTTTCTTATTATCTTTTTAAAAGTGTATTGTGCTATAAAATTATTCTTCTATGTAACTATATCATTTTTGTGCACAATTGTAGTTTTAAAAATGAATAAAGAAGTTAAAAAAAAAAAAAAAGCGATCTTTACACTTAGAATTATTATCTCGAGACTCTTTACTCTCTGTGATGGCTCGGAGAGTCCTGGACATACTGAGCTAGCTGAAGTTCATTCTGTGGCTACTTTAATTGCTACTCTTGCTTTGATTTTGATCACGATTTTATTTTGAAGATGTTCTTTAGATATTGCCAGAAATTGTTTTATGATCATAAAATATGGGTTTCCCTAGAAGTTGCAAGACCTACTCAGAAGAGGTGGCAACCGTTTTTATTGCTGAGACCTTGGATACAACAGATGGGGGGGGTCTCAATTTCTTCTAAAGTCTCCCTGTAAATGTGTAGTATCTTATAAAGAGCGTTGAAATGGATCACAAAAGTGTATTGAACTGTCTACTTTTCTAAATTGTAAAGGGGATGGAACTTGATATACTGCCTTTCAGTGTGGTAAAACCAAAGTGGTTTATGTACATTTTAGACAGGTACTTATTTATTTATTTTTTTAATTTTATTTAAATTTTTATAAATATACATTCATACAGTATGTATATAGGAAAGAGAGATTTAACATATTAATTAAAAAGAAGAAGAAAAAAACAACAAATCCCATTACAATATCAATCATCTCTCAATAAAAGTCCACATTATAGGAAAAGCAATTCACATTGGTAGGGCCTTATATTATTAGACAGGTACTTATTTTGTATCTGGAGTAATGAAGTGTTACGTGACTCATAACCTCAGGTTGTACTAGGCCACTCCTCCACTCCACTCTAATGTTAGTTGCTTTATCTTTACCTGAGAACTCTGTGACTTCTGCTACAGGGTAATGTCTACCCACACACTAGTATAATTGGGCAGCTGCATTAGCATGTGTAACTTATTTTCTTAGATAATTTTTTTTTCTCCTCATTTCAGTTCTCGTATGAGGAAAGACTAAAAAGGTTAGGGCTCTTCATCTTGGAAAAGAGACGGCTGAGGGGAGATATGATTGAAGTTTACAAAATCCCGAGTGGAGTAAAAGTGGATCGATTTTTCACTCCGTCAAAAACTAGGGGGGACACTCAGAGTTACAGGGAAATACTTTTAAAACCAATAGGAGGAAATATTTTTTCACTCAGAGAATAGTTAAGCTCTGGAATGCGTTTCCGGAGGTTGTAGTTAAAGCGGATAGCGTAGACCATCCTGGTTGGCTCTAGATGCGATCCGCGCATGCGCTTGGTCTTTGAGGTCAAAACAAAGGGGGAAGGGTGGCTGCAGTACTCGCTGGCCCAAAGGAATTATTACAAATCATTGGAATTATTTCAAATTGTACAGCCAGAATGAAACAGAACATTCTTTTAACCCGCGGGTTAAAACCACGGGCTCGCACTGCGCTGCGCTTATATGGGGACTAATGGACAGTTTTATTTTTTTTTATTTTGAGGTTTGTTTACTGGGATTTAAGGGCAGAGAGAGCAGTAGGGTCGGCAAGGGCAGATCGGCAACCCCAATCGGTGTTTCTCCTTCTGCTTAGTGAATCGCTGCCCTCCTACTTATGCAGGCAATATCCCCTCACTTGCATTTGCGGATCGGATCGGGTGGGAGATTTGATCGGGCACAGGTTAGTGAATCGGCTCGGTGAGAAATCGGGTCGGGGAACGCTCACAAACTGGTCGGGATATGATCGGTGAGTTTAGTGAATCTAAGCCTAAGAGGAGAACTGCATTTGGAAGTGGATGGGGAGCCAATGAACTGATTTGAGGAGGGGAGGGGGTGTAATGTGAGCATGGCGGCTTTCACGGAAGATGAGTCGTGCAGCAGAAGTTAGGGGAGGTTACTGAAACATTTTTGATTTCATATTTTGTTCTTTTTATTAAATAATTTATTGTTGTTTTCTTTTTTTTTTTTTTTTTTACTGTAAGTAAGGAAAATGTATACAATATTTTTGGGCATATTCCTAGCACATATTTTCCCTATTGCAGGTCAAAGTACATTTAGATTTGCATAAGCTTTGAAAAATCCCCCTTATAGTAATGTACCGTACTGTATGTTTGAACCGATAAATACTGAGATAAAGCAATTATGCAATGAGTGTGCCAAATAGGCTATATGATTATTACTTCATAATGCCTTATATTGCAGCCACTGCAATCAACATGAACCATTTGTACTGATGTTTTGGTATGTGTCTGACAGCTTATCAGTAAAATTGCACAATGTACATCTTCAGCATGTCAAATTACTCACAAAAGAAGGAAGTTGGATGCCACTATTCTCATTTGTCAGAATGCAGTAATTGAAGTGATCAAATTACCTTTATGTTTTCACAGAAAGTCAATTACACTCAACCTCTCTTTCACCTGTCATCGTGGTAAAGCAACTGGGCCAAAGATGTTACTCGTTGGTTAAATTACTTTTTAAAGAAAAAAGTTAACATTGTGAAAAGCAGAGCTCTTTCGTGACCCAATTAAATGTTATATTTAGTTTCTAATGTCCCTGCATTTCAGAGATATTTTTGGATGCAAGCATAATTACAATCTCTTCCTGTAAAGCCTATAGAAATAATAGTAACCGCCATGAAGGGATAAGCAATGCTCAACATAAACTAGGTGCCTTTGTGCCTCTTATGATTCTGTATAATAAAGGGTCCGAGGTAGGGGAATAACTAAACTCTAAAAGAAACTTAAGGTGGGGAAGAGTAACAGAAATGCCAGCTCCAGACTCCGTCCCTTCTTTCTTACGGCGCCGTATGCTTGGAACAGGCTTCCTGAATCAATACATAGAAACATAGAAAAAGACAGCAGATAAGGGCCGCGGCCCATCTAGTCTGCCCACCCTAATGACCCTCCCCTATTTAACTCTGTGTAGAGATCCCACGTGACGATCCCATTTCTTCTTGAAATTAGGCATGCTGCTTGCCTCGATCACCTGAAGTGGAAGTCTATTCCAGCGATCAACCACTCTTTCGGTGAAAAAGTATTTCCTGGTTTCGCCGTGCAATTTCCCGCCCCTGATTTTCCATGGATGTCCTCTTGTTGCCGTCGGACCTTTGAAAAAGAAGATATCTTCTTCTACCTCGATACGGCCCGTGAGGTATTTGAACGTCTCGATCATGTCTCCCCTCTCTCTGCGTTCCTCGAGTGAGTATAGCCGTAATTTATCTAGCCGTTCCTCGTACGGGAGATCCTTGAGTTCCAAGACCATCCGGGTGGCCATTCGCTGGACTGACTCAAGCCTCAATACATCCTTGCGGTAATGAGGCCTCCAGAATTGTACGCAGTATTCCAGATGGGGCCTCACCATGGATCTATACAACGGCATAATGACTTCAGGCTTACGGCTGACGAAACTCCTATGTATACATCCTATGATCTGCCTAGCCTTAGATGAAGCCCTCTCCACTTAATTGGCAGTCTTCATGTTGTGCTTTGTCCCTGGCAGTGTTCAAATCCAAGCTAAAGGCCCACTTTTTTAAAAAAAAACTGCTTTCAACTCTTAATTCCCACTCACTGCTGTCAGATACCTATATCCACTATAATCTCCCCAACCCTGAAATGTCCTGTCTAAATTAGATTGTAAGCTCTTCCGAGCAGGGACTGTCTGTTGTGTGTTAGAATGTACAGCACTGGGTATGCCTTTCAGCGCTATAGAAATAATAAGTAGCAGTAGCAGTAGAGTGTGACATAGTGGTTAGTAGAGAATGACACGGGGACAAATTTTTCCCCGTCCCCTCAGGAACTCAATTTATCCATCCCGTCCCGTAAGTTTTGTCCCTGTCCCTGCCCCATTCCTGAAATCTTTGCCTTAACCACACAAGCCTTGAATACTTATGATTTTAAATCCATATATTTGATAAATTTGTTTAAACTTCCTCAAATGATTTCCTCGACGTCTACTTGCATGCTCCTGCCTTCTGATATATATATATAATTATGTTACACGCCGGTTTGTTTACTCCTACTTCATGCACTTGATGTAACTTCGCTGCATTCCTGCAGCCTCTCTTGTTGTAAACCGTCTTCAACTGAAAGGTATGACGGGATATAAATAAAGCTTATTATTATTATTATTAAAGTGTTTGAGGCTTGTGAGGGCAGAACTTTCAGGAATGAGGCCGGGATAGGAAAATAACTCGTGGGGACGGGATTGGAAAATGAGTTCCGAAGTGTCATCCTCTAGTGGTTAGAGCTACTGCAGGGGTGTCAAAGTCCCTCCTCGAAGGCCGCAATCCAGTCGGGTTTTCAGGATTTCCCCAATGAATATGCGTGAGATCTATTTGCATGCACTGCTTTCGTTGTATGCTAATAGATCTCATGCATATTCATTGGGGAAATCCTGAAAACCCGATTGGATTGCGGCCCTCGAGGACCAACTTTGACACCTGTGAGCTAAAGTCTCAGCACCCTGAGGTTGTGGGTTCATACCCCTTGCTGCTCCTTGTGACCCTGGGCAAGTCACTTAATCCTTCACTGCCCCAGGTACATTAGATAGACTGTGAGCTCACCAGGACAGATAGGGAAAATGTTTGAGCCCTGATGATTTATTTTACTTTAAAAATTTCTGTACTGCTTAAGGCCTAAGTGACTTATAATATAAACATCAAAATCTGAACATCGCTACCTAGTAAAAAGCTTTCACAAATATGTTTTTAGTTGCTTCCTGAAGGACATCTCATCTTTACATAGTCTCAAATATCCCAGTGAAGCATTCCATTTCAGAGGACCCTCCCCAGAAATGGCTGCAGTTTGCGTCTTTTTGTAACCTGTTCTGAGCTCCTTTGGGAGTGATTTAGTAAAAGGAGCCCAAGGTTAGTGCCATTAAAACAGGCTTTTGGAAGTTAGGATATGGCTCAGGGGTTGATAACCTTGATCCCTGAGAGACGCAACCCAGTTGGGTTTTCAGGATTACCCCCAATAAATATCCATGAGCTTTATTTGCATACATTGCCTCCATTGCATGGAGATAGATCTCATGCATGTTCATTGAGGGAAATGCTGAAAAACCAACTGGGTTGTGGCCTTCAAGGACTGATGTTGCCCATCTCTGTTATTAAATGAGAGTACCCAAGAAAGGGACTTGGGGGTAATGGTGGACATGACAATGAAGCCGACGGCACAGTGCGCAGCAGCCGCTAAGAAAGCAAATAGAATGCTAGGTATAATCAAGAAGGGTATTACAACCAGGACAAAAGAAGTTATCCTGCCGTTGTATCGGGCGATGGTGTGCCCGCATCTGGAATACTGCGTCCAATATTGGTCGCCGTACCTCAAGAAGGATATGGCGTTACTCGAGAGGGTTCAGAGGACAGCGACACGTCTGATAAAAGGGATGGAAAACCTTTCATACGCTGAGAGATTGGAGAAACTGGGTCTCTTTTCCCTGGAGAAGAGGAGACTTAGAGGGGATATGATAGAGACTTACAAGATCATGAAGGGCATAGAGAGAGTAGAGAGGGACAGATTCTTCAAACTTTCTAAAAATAAAAGAACAAGAGGGCACTCGGAAAAGTTGAAAGGGGACAGATTCAAAACGAATGCTAGGAAGTTCTTCTTTACCCAACGAGTGGTGGACTACTGGAATGCGCTTCCAGAGGGCGTAATAGGGCAGAGTACAGTACTGGGGTTTAAGAAAGGATTGGACAATTTCCTGCTGGAAAAGGGGATAGAAGGGTATAAATAGAGGATTACTACACAGGTCCTGGACCTGTTGGGCCGCCGCGTGAGCGGACTGGGCATGATGGACCTCAGGTCTGACCCAGGAGAGGCATTGCTTATGTTCTTATGTTCTGACTAAGCTCAAGTTTTTCAGTAGTAGCTCAAATACAAGAAGTATTTTCCTGTATTTATGTGAAGGCTTACTGTGTAAGTCTGTAAATGAGATAATACTGTGTTTCCCCGAAAATAAGACACTGTCTTATATTAATTTTGAGTCCAAAAATGCACTAGGGCTTATGTTTGAGGGATGTCTTATTTTTTTTCATGTACAATGATCATCTCTCCCTTCCTCTCCTCCATCCCAATTCTTCCTCTTTCCTTTCTCTCCCCCACGTGTGCAGCATCTTTCCTCCCCTCTAACCCATCCCCTTTAGCCTTCCCTCTGCAGCATCTTTCTATCCCTCCCTCCTTCTCACTCCCCCCACCCGTGCAGCAGAACCTTTACACAGCTTCTATCTCTCCCTCCCATCCCCCGTGCAGCAGAACCTTTACCAGGCTGCTTTACCGTTCCTGTACTGTGTCTTGTGATGCAAGTCTAGAGTGATTTACATATCCATTCAGTATTTTGGCATTTATTTGTAGTTGAACTGTGAACAACAACAAAAAAGGAATAAAGAAAATACAGTTGATCTTGGAGTGGCTCCTTTCTCAGGTTTTAGTGGGACCTGCCTTGATCGTTGCCCATCTTCAGGTTTGACTGCAAATTTACTTTGGTGGAATGTGATAATGTGACTTCTATATTGGGTTCATAATAAAAACAAATGCTTCCATCGGTACAGCAAGAATTCATTCTGCTTAGGGAATTGAGGAGAAGTCACGCAATTTATTCTATTACTAGAGCTGAAAATATGATTTTATAAATGTAAGGCTGAGACAAGTCAACTGAAATATCATTAGGGACAGATGCATGACAATTCAACTTTAATTGCCTCTCTACACATGTCTGCTCATGCTTGTTTTATTCTGTTGAAAACACAAAGGAAACAACTATAATAGTATGATTCAGACAAAAAGAATGTTTATTTGCGGTCTGAGTCCTGCTATGAGTACATTATTCACACCTTGATCCCCCCTGGGAGCTGTAGAGGATGACGATATTCTATCATGGCACAGATACTGAATATCCTCTACCTCGCCTTTCGCCCATGGGGGGGACATCATTAACCTTAACACAAAAATATAGGGGGGTTGTTCAATATTCAGAGCAATTTAACCACCCATAAATGACTCCTGGCTGATTTACCCCTTTCTGTACAAAACCGCACCAGTGGTAACAGCTCGGATGCTCATAGGAATTCTATGAGTGTCGGAGCTGTTACCATGGCGGCTGGCACTAAAAATGCCTGCGTGGCTTTGTTAAGGAGGGGGTAAATCACTTATTCAGGGCTATCCGCTGATACGAGTTATTTAACTGGTTAGCGCTGCATATCAAGGCGGGACAGTCCACCTCAGGTGCTGGAGCGGTTGCGGGTCTGCCGGCCTATCTGACATCAACTTCCTGTTCTGGGGCAGGGGACCAGCAGAGCCGACTGTCGCGCACAGGCAGCCCGCAAATCCATGACTGATCCATGCAACTTCACACTGCCTGGAGGAAGGGGGGGGGGGCGGTGTTGCTATGCCCTTGGTTCCTGCCCTGCCAAGTATGCCACTGCTCACAACAGACCACTAAAGTCAAAGCTGGCTATTTTGTGGGTGGAGTTGGCATTTATGTGGTTAAGTGCTGATATTCAGCACTTAACTACCTAAGTGTCATGATCTAATCAGACTGCTTAAAAATCAGTCCTTTCTTTATGCGGTGTCACTTAAGCGCATCACTATACTCAAATATAAGATGAGATTTGGGGGCCAAAAAAAAAATGGCCCAGAAATGGGGGTCTCAGTATATATTTGAGCGCTTCTGCACTACTCACCCCTTACTCCCTTCCGGACTCATCACAGGCCTCCCCTGGGCATATCTCAAACCCTGGTGGTCCAGTGGTGAGCCGGAACAGGAGTGACCCCCTTCGCCAAGTATGAAATATGTAATCACAAACTACCCCTCCCCCTTTTACAAAACTGTAGTATGGTTTTTAGCCATGGTGGTAACAGCTCAGATGCTCATAGAATTCTGAGCATCAGAGCTGTTACCACCACGGCCAGTGCTAAAAAAGCTCTACAGTTATGTAAAAGGGGGAATAAAATAAAATACGTAGACAAAGGTTAAATTGCACCACCAAGAAGCTGGACTCTGCATACAATGCAACACCATAGAAACAGCGATGCATCTCCCCTAAAGCAAAAATAAATAAATAGAAAAATTTTTTCTACCTTGTCTTCTCTGGTTTCTGCTTTCCTCATCTTCTTGTCACTCTCTTCCTTTCATCCACTGTCTACCCTCTCTCTGCCCCTTCTATATGGCATCTTCTCTCCTTCTATGCCCCTTCCAGAAACTGTATGCCTCCCCTTCCATCTTTCCTTTCATCCCCATTGGTCTAGCATTCATCTTCTCACCTTTCCTCCTCCAATGGTCTGGCATCTCTCTCCTCTCCTTTTCTTCCCTTCCCTCTCCCATACTACCATGGTCTGGAATTTCACTCTCTCCTCTCCCTTCCCCCCACTTCCACCAGCATCTGCCCCCTTTCTATCCATCCAACCCAATTCCATCCAGTATCCTTCCCCCTGTCTTTCTCCCCTTTCCCTGTACAAAAATTCCAACAGCAACTGCCCTCTTTCTCTCCCTCCACCACCCTTCCATACCACCCTTTCTTTCACTTCACCACCCTTCAATGCTCCTTTCTCTCTCCCTCCAAACAAGCAAGGTCCCGCAATGACTGCGTCTGCCGGCTCTTCTCCGGAAGAAATACTGGACATGGGAGGGGATGGACTGGCAGATGCAGGGAGTTGCGGAAAGGTCCCACGATGACTGTGGCTGTAGGTCCACCCACTCCAACATCACATACTTCTTCCGGAGCAGAGCCGGCAACCGTAGTCATTGCAGGACCTTCCTGCACTTCAACGCAGCTGCTGACTCTGCTCCAGAATAAGTATAGCAGCCATGTTGAGATGCAGGTCCCGTTAAAGAGTAGGGTGGGAAGTTCTGGACTCAGCCAGCTGGCATGCACCCGGAGTGTCTCATCCCCCCCTGCCCTTGGTACGCCACTGACGGGAGGGATCGTTACGGATCACCACTGGACCACCAAGACGAGGTGGGCCTGGGGTAGGCCTGCAATGGTGGGGCTGGAGGCTGGTGGCAGAGCCTGCCAGGATGGGATAGGCCAGGGCAGGACAACTGGGGAAGGCATGACCATTGATGGGGGGGGAAGGAAAGAGAGCATTACTGCACTTGGATATAAATCCTTGGTTTATATTCAAATCAACCTTTTATCCCCCTTTTTTTGTGCAAAAAGGTTACCTCGATTTATATTCAGATATATACAGTAACTGCATAAGAGATAGCTGACCTCATATACCCGGATATTCGATGCTCGTGCCCGCATTTGGCCCATCATTAAAAAGCCAGGTGTAATGCAGGCTTAAAACAAAGCTCTCTGCTGCTGGCTGAATATTGACCCCATGGAAAAGACTATATGACCTATTCAGTTTGCCCTTCCATACTAGGGTTACCAGATTTTCTCAAAGGAAAATTCGGGCCCATGGCCACAGCCCCAGGCCTGCCCCGTCCCATCTCAGCCCCCCCCCCAACCCTTCCCAGAAGGCATCCACACATGGGCGGATGAGACACAATGACATCATGCGCAAAAGTGCATGTGATGTCACCGTGTTGCATGCGCGGATGCCTCTTCCCGACGTGATTTTGAGGGAAGCTTTTCAAAACCCGGACCAAAGTGCCAGATTTTGAAAAGCCGTCTGGACCCCCAGACATATCCTCAAAAAGAAGGACATGTCTGGGGAAATCCAGACATCTGGTTTTCTGGAATAGGGTTTATTACATACCAGCTAATAAGTTCTGCAAACCCTTAGCGATCCTCTGTGCTTGTCCTATGCTTTTTGAATTCTGCTACTGTTCTTGTCTTCACTACCTCTATTGGCAGGCTCTTCCATGCATCTACCACCCTTTCCATGAAGAAAAATGTTCTAAAGCTAGCTGTACTAGCATCTGAACCCATTCCTGCAACGATACTGGGGTTCGAATCCAGCACTTTAGGCCATCCAGCCACACTCCATCGTTTCCTCTGCTGTTTGCTTCATTAGGATCTTGAAGGGCCCTCCTCATTGTGTTGGAAGACATGCAAATAACAGAGCGAACTTTCCCTCCTACAACCTTTGTGTTTATGAAACTGGGGGCAGCAAATGAGCCGCTCTGTTATTCACAGCGCTGCTTGTCAGATCCACTTTCATTTTCCTATGCGAACGGGAACCTAAACAAGGGAAACGCACGCTGGGATAATGGCAAGGAACACGTGTCATTGAAGTTATACTCTATTATAAAGCAAAGTTTGGTATATTGTAGGTCTGTTCTTCAGGTTCTTCTAAACCTTGGTAATGTGAGGATGTAAAAAGACAGCACGTGGGCACAATATTAAGAAAACACGTGGGCACCTTCACTTTTTTTTTTATAAAGAAGAGTGTTATTGTATGACACAATGCCCTGCATTAATGCTTTCCATGAATAATTTGCACTGCTTTTGTTTTCCCCATGCCATCACACCCCATTAAAAAAAATTCTGAAGTACTTACTTGTATTTAAGATTAGAACAAGATTTGCAAACTTTTAAAAAGAACTTAAAGTGTCTTCTTTTTAAAGAAGCATTTAACTGATAGTTCTCTTTTTTTAATTATATCAGTTAATTCCTGAGTAATAATATCAGTTAACTTCTTTTCCCTTAAATATATACCTTTATACTTTTATAATGACATTTTTTAGGCCTTTTTATTTTCCTTACCTCCCTAATGTGTTTTCCTTTTATGTTCTCTTTAAACAAAAATTGTATTTCTTCCCTATTTTCCCACTGTTTCTAGTTTTCTTTTTGTCCAAAGGATGTTACCCTAGTTTGTGTAGTAGAACATTATGTATAAGTTAGTTTTGTTTTTAAACTCTGTTTTTAATTTTGTAAAACGCTTTGAAATTGGAAAAGCGTTTAATCAAACAATTTAATAAACTTGAAACTTGAAACTTGAAACTCTGTCCTTAATAGTTCCGCATAGCCTGGTAATTATAACTACTGCCTAAAATATAGTTTTAGGCTTTACCTGCAGGGGATGAAAATGAGGCACTCTGGGTATGGATTAAGAATATGTTTCCTTCCCTGCGTGGCAGCAAATTACTCACAAGGATTGCGAAGCTTTAGCACAGACGCAGTTTCCACAGGTGGGTTTCCACTTTCCTTAAATGGGTGTGGGTTGTTTCTCAGGCCTTTTTTTTTTTTTTTTTCCCCACCTGTTGGATAGGTGGTGGAGAGTAAAACTGTGACTGAGTTCAAAGAAGCGTGGGATGAACACAGAAGATTTAGAATCAGAAAATAATATTAAATATTGAACTAAGGCCAGTACTGGGCAGACTTGCACGGTCAGTACTATGGCCGTTTGGTGGAGGATGGGCAGGGGAGGGCTTCAATGGCTGGGAGGGTGTAGATGGGCTGGAGTAAGTCTTAACAGAGATTTTGGCAGTTGGAACCCAAGCACAGTACCGGGTAAAGCTTTGGATTCTCGCCCAGAAATAGCTAAGAAGAAAAAAAAAAAAAAAAAAAAAATTTAAATTGAATCAGGTTGGGCAGACTGGATGGACCATTCGGGTCTTTATCTGCCGTCATCTACTATGTTACTATGTCATATCTTTCACTGCTTTTCTCCTCTGGTTAGCCCCTGGTAGGACTTGGCAGGTTCACTTTTTCTATAAATATCACAAACTTGCCAAAAATGATGGCAATGATTTATAGGTAACAATTTGCCTGCTCTCAATTATTTGTACAGCAGTGCCCAAGTTGACACGATAGCTCATATGAGCAGGGTGTTATAAAAAAAAAAAATACATAAAAGAAAATCCTAGCACTTGAAAATGAAGGGGGCTTATCAGGGCTGGTCAAAGAGTCCTGAACACCCTAGGTCAGTGGTCTCCAACATGTGGCCCCTGAAGCCATCCATTGTGGCTGAAATGCTCTTCAAATCATGTAAATGCATTAATTTCAAACTTGCCCATCTGATTTAATAACTGCAAACAATCTCTTAAGTGTATTGCTCTGGTATCTCATTTGTCGAGTTTTTAAAATATGTCCTTGAAGTGTAGATTCAATATTAGTACAAATTGTTAATATTTAATACCCAGTCTGAACAAGCAGGACAAAGCGGTTTATAAAAATAGTAGTGCGGTATGTGTAAGCTCGAAATCTTTGGGGGGCCCTTAGAGCGTTCTCGTACTCGCACTGTGACCATTTACATGAAAAAGGTTGGAGATCCACTGCCCTAGGTGAATCTTCACCCTTGTGCTTCCCCCTCCCCTCTCCCAGGGCAGCTGGAAACCCTACCACTTCCCCTCCCACATAGACCAGCATCTCTCCTTTCTCTCTCTATGCCCGCCCCCAGCATGCTCCCCCCATGGCCAGTATCTCCCCTTCCTCTCCCTCCCCTCCACCCAAAGGTTGCCAGTATATTCCTTTCTCCTCTAACCCCTCCTAAATTAGCTGCTTCACTATTCCCACCCCCATCCACTTTCTTTCCCCTATTCTGAGCTGCTACTGATGCCCCCCATTCCCATGCTGGCCCAAGCTTAAAAATGATAGAGTACTACATGGGCCCTCTAAGTACTTGCCTGCACTGAAGTGCTGCCATGTCTCAACCCCTTTCCCATAGGAAATCTGTTTCAAAGGGGGGGGGGGGGGTGGGACTAGGGTTAACAGATTTTCCAAATGGAAAATCCAGACCCCCTAGATCTGCCCTCAGGCCTGCCCAGTTCCACCCATCCCCATCCCATTACGCCCCTGTCCCACCCTCATAAAGACAAAATAGTATCCTGTCAGGGTGAACCTCCCGTGCGCGCATTTGTCGTGCATGCAAATGGGGCGCAATTGTCAGCTCGTGTTTGTCCTGCACGTATTTGATGGGTCACCATGCATTTACGTGATGTCATTCTGTTGACATCCACATATGCACAGAGGGGAAGGAGACAGGAAGTTCATTTGGGGGTGGGGCTGGGGGCAGAACAAGGCAGGGTCAGGTGTCCTCTTTTTTTTTTAAAGAAGAAACCTGGTAACCCTATTAAAGGCATGGGGGCTCATAATCAAAACGTCTATAAACCTGCCCAAGTCGGCACTTGGATGACCTAAAAGACAGGTTGTCCAAGTGCCGATAATCAAACCAACTTTCTGGATGTGCTGTGGGACCTTTTATGCCTCTGAATGCCACTGTGCGCCCAGAGCTGAAAGGGGTGTAGCTGGAGGAGTGGTTAGGGCAGTATGTGGGTGGGATGGGGGGCTGACCTAGACTTAGTCATCCTGCAGGGATAATCAAATGCTTTACTAGACATCCTGGACAAAACTTAAACATTGTGAGATGATGTAAAAATAGGTATTAGTGCCAAAAAGGTATCCAAACTGACCAGATAACCACCGCAGAGACAAAGACGACCCCCTCCCCCCCCATGCACACACACTCCCCCAGTGTTCACTGACCCCCTCACACCTCCACTAAGATCAGAATAAAAAACGTACATATCTGTCTCCAGAACATCAGCACCTGGTATAGGAAAGTCTAGTAGAGCTGCACACAGCAGGTGCCTTAAATAGTATGGGGGTGGGCTAGTGAACCATAGAGTGGAGGACCCAGACCCATAAGCCACTCTAACCAATACATTTATGGTGGAACCTGTGCACCCACCAAAACTCCTCCAAACCCTACTATACCGCTATAAAGGTGCCACTTGCAGCCAGAAGGGCTATTTGAGTTGTAGACAGGTGGGTGTAGTGATTTTGGGGAGTGTGTGTGGGGGGGGGGGTCTCACCATAACAGCTCCTACGC
Organism: Geotrypetes seraphini; assembly: GCF_902459505.1. NCBI lineage: Eukaryota > Metazoa > Chordata > Amphibia > Gymnophiona > Dermophiidae > Geotrypetes > Geotrypetes seraphini. The sequence continues at coordinate 38,949,314 of NC_047089.1, forward strand.
TCATAGGGATTCTATGAGCATCAGAGATGTTACCACCACAACCTGCACTAAAAATGCTAGTATGGTTTTGTAAAAGGAGAGGTAAGACATATGTGAAGTGTAATTTTATAACAAGGTACGTAGACCTTGCAAATTATCCTGTTTTGTTACACCACTGTAGATATTAGGGCAAATCAACTGAGTATCGGATCATCAAATCTCCTTAATGGTGAAGCCCATAAGAACCTATATATTTTATATTGTCCTTATTAATATACTTTTCTCGAGGATCATCTGTTATATAACTCAGCACATAGCCACATTCTTCATTGATCCTCATTATCTATAAATGATTTTGCTTCCTTATACATCACCCTTTTCATAATTACATTTCAGTGGCGGTGGAGTTATTTTTTGCCAGTGATAGTAAACAAGCAGCTTTGAATCTTAAAACAGCATTGAAGTTGGTTACTGCTGCATTGAAAATTTTTGAGGCTTTTTCTCCACCTTGTTGTGAAATGTTCATCGGGGGGGGGGGGGTGTAGCCCATCTCTGGCGAGTAATATTTTGTAGATTAATTTTTGGGATTTGTTTATTACTCTAGTTTTTTCTTGAGAGATGCTTAAATATCTATGTAATATAAATGCATGAGTCGAGTCTCTTTCATTTGAAAGGAAACTCTGCAATGAGAGGGCATAGGATGAAGTTAAGAGGTGATGGGCTCCGGAGTATTCTAAGGAAATACTTTTTTTACAGAAAAGGTGGTAGATGCATGGAACAGTCTCCTGGAAGAGGTGGTAGAGACAGAGACTGTCCAAATTCAAAAGGGCCAGGGATAGCACTTGGGATCTCTCAGAGAGAGGAAGAGATAATGGTTACTGCGGATGGGCAGCTCTATGACCTCACAATGCAAGTGCACAGAGCCTTAGCCTATAGGAAGAGGAGATGCAAATATGAAGAGCCTTAGCCAATAGGGAGAGGAGGAGATAACGGTTACTGCGGATGGGCAGTCTGGATGGACTATTTGGCCTTTATCTGCCAGCATGTTTCTATGTTTCTATAAGAAGGCTAATTCCTTGTGGCCATGCACTAGCTAGTTCCCCTCGCCCAAAGCTAGGCTTTTGTTACAGTTGGAGTATTCTGTATTGCACACTCTCCTCTTCCATTACCCTTTATCTCCTGGGTTACTTGTGTGGAGTACATCTCTTGAAAAGAAGCAAATTCAGCAAAATTTCAAGAAAGCAGTTCATAGCCCAAACCAGATTTGCCTAATCAATAATAAATATTTTATGTGAATACTCTTTCAGATGGCAACATAATATCTGTGTACAGATACACATTTTAGCATTTTTATGTTGTGTTCAGCTGAATGTAGTGCACTGAAATTTACCACTTTATACTCCGAGAAATAGCCTCTGACTCCTGAAAAGCAGAACCTTGAAAATTATGAATCCATGGGCACCAGAAAAAGGTCCCATCACTCATGTTTTCTCTGTAAAGAAATACAATTTCTTGACATGTCCGTTTTTGTTCTTTTTTATGGTCTGTGCATTTCCTGATGGTTGGCAGGCCTTCCCACATTGCTGCTCTGGGTCAGCCTTCTACAGACCTTGTTATTTCAAAGTTACGTACATCCATGCTAAATTAAAAACTTTTGAGGTTGGTTATGCCACATCTTAGTTCACTGTTACTGTTGCAACATTTAGTACATCTGGTGGGGGTTTTTTCACCTAGTAAAGAGGCCAACATACTCTTGGTTCAGAGCAGATTTTCAGCTTAAGAAAACCTAAATTCACACGAAGCCATGGCAGATCTATTAAGAATCAGTAATTTTTTCTCATTATACCTCCATTAATGCTTCTGTTTCTGTCAGAATATAGTCCAAAGCTATCACATAGAAGTGAAAACTGCCAGGAACACCAATTCACAGATGGCTGATATACAATAGTTCTCTGCCCAAATAATACTACTTGAAACAAACAAAATTGGGTATTCACTAATGGGGCCACCAAAAATAAAAGCGAGGAAGAAAAAGCCTCAGAACCCAACTATCTCCTTTGATATATGGTAGATAGCACAAAGAGGTGATCACTGGCATTAAAAAAAACCTTTACTAAAACAATGTCGGTGGATGGACAATTTCAGTGGCTTTATGCAATGCAAACACATACAAAGCAATATGTGCATATATAAAGCAAAAAACAAAACCCTGAGAGCTAGCACGTTTGTTTGTGCAAAAGATAAACAGAATATGTCTGACCATGTGGTCAATTTAATAATATCTCTATGTACAATACCTACTCTTAAGTTGTAGGGTCCCTAGGCTAATGAATCTTTTTAAAATGATCTGTCCGTGATTAGGGGGGAAAAAAGCCTCAGATTCTGGATTTGAGTAAGACACTGGAAGTTATTGGTGATTTCAATTACTCCAACATTGACTGGATAAATATTACATTAGGGAGTGCTAGGGAGGTAAAATTCCTAGATGTCATAAATGACTGCATCTTGGAGCAACTGGTCCAGGAACCAACAAGAGAGGGAGCTATTTTAGATTTTGTCCTTAGTGGAATGCAGGGAATAGTATGGGAGGTATTTGTATAGGGTCCACTGGGAAATAGTGATCATAACGTGATCAAATTTCAGCTGATATCTGGAGTGAATGTTGCTAAAGAAATCTATGCTAAAATGAGGAAAATGGTTAAAAAGAAGCTAAAAGGATCCGTGGCAAAGGCACAGATGTTATTTAACCAGGCATGGATGTTATTTAAAAATACCATTGTTGAAGCCCAGACTAGATGCATTCCACGTATTAACAAAGGTGGAAAGAAGAGAAAACAAGAGCCGGCAAGGCTAAAAGGTGAAGTGAAAGAGGCTATTAGAGCTCAAAAACAACCTTTAAAAAATGGAAGAAGACTGCGGAAACTCATGGCAGCCATTTCTGATTGCGGCTCTGCATGGGGCAGGAGTGTATAAGATCGCTCCTGCCCTGCTTCACCACTAGACCACCAGCCTTTAAAAATAAGGTGTGAAGAGGTCTGGGAGGTGGAAGGGACGCAGGGTGCTTTAGAGACTCATGAATAACCAAATTTACGAATCCTAAACCTGTAAATATGGAGGGTGAAGTGTATAGGATTTGCCCCTGAATTTATAAAATACATACTTATCTACTAACAATTATACATACACCCACAAATGTCTGTGGCTTCAATCCAGCTGCCATTTCTGTTGGTTTACCACTACTAGGTTATAAAACCACGTAGGATTCTATGCATCTTTATGAAATCTGTGAGATATAATTGAATATATGGAAAATACAAATGGAAAGGAAATGTTATTGGGAAATACCAGGGAGTATTGGTCATAAAATAAAATGTTTTAGCTGCTTGGTCTCCAGGAATGTTAATAAAAATATAAACAATGTTAGGATTGATTATAGGATCTCTACAAAAATCTTAGTTTTCTGCTCTTGTGTAAATGCTATAGTAGGTGCTATGAATTCATTTGCTCCCACCATCATGTAATTAGCTGGATAATTATCTCCATTTATTCAGTGGGCACCTGTCTAAGTTCAATGATTTCAACTGTATTTCATATTCATTTCATTTTTAAACTTGTGCATTTCAAATTCCCAGATGAGAATTTGGGGCTCTTGTTACATGCTCTACCTTGTAATGTCCTATGCTCCCCATCCAAGGAACGCCAACCTCTTTAATTATATACCGGCAGGTGGGACATGCCAGAAATGTTTTTCATACTTTCCACAGGATTTATTTAACTTTAATTAGAGGATTAGACCACAGGAACAGGGAGAAACCTGTAGGGCTTTAGAAATCTTACATCACAGACCAGTGCAGAGATCCAAATTCTGTTACATTAATAACAGTATTATTTGAGTATAATTGGTAAGAAATTGTAAGGAAATACTGTTCTTTTGAAAAGTTATTTTCAGTGACTGTGGGAGCTTGCAAGGCAGTACTACATGACTACCACTAGGGGTCATCACTGCCATTTTGAAGCTGGTTCAGGATGGAAGGAAGACAGCTTCTGCCCATGGACACTGAACTACTAGGTACTACCTGAGGGTAGGTCCCAGAAGTGAGCAGGGGTTTGGGGGAAGTTGTCTTTTGATCATATAGGAGAGCTTGGAGGATCAGATCTGGGAGGTGGTTCTCATGGGTAGTTATGAACAGGGTCTGAATTCTATGGGGGGTTGTAATCAGAGGGGTAACCTCCATGGGGTGGTTGATTTTGTGTTTGGGGGGGAGGGAATTTGCAAGAGTGGAAGATGTGATCAGGGGAGTAGTCAATAAAGTGTGATAAGAGGGTAGCTCTTATGGTACTCTAATAACTACCCCCTTGTGTGATTCCTGTGCTGGGAATAAGCATGCAGATTTGCAAATTGGCAATCCTACATATGTATGAGCCATCACTTACACTTGTAGAGTACCATTTTAGAACCTAAACTCTGGGACCATCCAAAAATACTAGGTCTGGTTCATAAGAGCCAACTTTTCAACAAGATTGGGGATGTTGAACTCAACAATTCAATATGGGATAGAATAAATAACACTTTGGAATCATCAATTCCTCTAACGTATGAGGCAGTTATTTGTGGTACAATATTACATGTTAAGCCCCTTATAGATCAATATAAAAGTCGTCTTTTCCTTATAATGAATGGGATAGCCATCCAGATGATCACCCGAAATTGGAAGAACTGTGATCGTTTAAATTTTTCGTTCTGGTGGGCAAGTCTGTACTCTAGTTATAGATTTGAAAATATAAATGCTGAAAATTTAGGACATGGTAAAAGATTTAATATGGGGCCCATTGGGATCTTATGTTACCTCATTGTAATTGTTTGTTGACATATCCAGGTAGGTGAGGAGAGGGATTCTTTATGTCATAAACTGATTTTTGAATATTTATAATTGGGATGGTTGTGAAGATATCATTATTCAGAATAGATAGGATATTTATGATAATATATGTTTGTGTAATATGGAATAATAATTGTTTGGGTGGGGGGGGGAAATGGATGATTATGAACATGAGAAAGATGAATGTGCTTTTACTATATTATTCTGAGCTGCATTGGTTGTATTGCACTGTTGTAGTTTTGAAAATTAATAAAGAATTTAACAAAAACAAACAATTTCTGTCGGAATTACCTCTCCTTGGACACAGTCAAGGAGTTTTTAAAAAAAAATATATTGAAGGTGCTCAAGCACCCACAACACCTACTGAGCTGACTTCTATGGTCTGGTTACACCACCGCTGTTAAGGCGTTATTTTACTCTTATTAGTAACTACAGTAGGCCGCACTGTATAAAATGAGACCTGTGCTAAAGTAGCACAAGTTAGTGGTAAAAAAAACCCCATGTGTTAATAGTAGCCCACATTGATAGCTGCATCTCTAAATAAATGATAAATAATACTTGGCATAATCGTACGACACAGAGAATATTTTCCAGTTGGAATACTGTGGTTTGATTTCTGACCCTCATTTTCTGAACCGCCATTAACACATCACAATGTGGCTGTCCAGAGCTAATTTTTGCCTTAACTGAGGATGGGGTTGTTTCACACGGTCGCTGCTTGTGTTTCTTACTTCAGCTGCCCTGTTGGAGTCATTCCAGTACATTTGGCTTGTTCATGTGGATGGAGCCTGAAGCAGCAACATAAGGATGCATATTTTATGTGAAAAACAAAGCAGAATGTGACATCTTGGTGGTCCAAAGTGTCATGTGTCCCACTGCCAAGCGCACTGTGCAGATAGGCAAGCAGCTAATCCTGGTGGAAAGAATATTTACCGGTATTCACCGCCCAGATACAACATATTGCTAAAACCTGCCGCTTCTTAGAAACATAGAAATAGACGGCAGATAAGGGCCACGGCCCATCTAGTCTGCCCACCCCAATAACCCTCCCCTACCTGATAGAAACATAGAAATAGACGGCAGATAAGGGCCACGGCCCATCTAGTCTGCCCACCCCAATGACCCTCCATAATATTACCAAAATCCAACTCTTCCTTTCTGAGCACAGGACCAAAACACTTATCCACACCCTCATCGCCTCGCGCTTAGACTACTGCAACTCGTTACTTCCGTATAGCCATCTCACTCCCTTCTAATCTGTCCAGGATTCGGCTGCACAACTCATTCCAGAAGAGCCACATTACCCCTCTCCTACAGTCACTTCGTTGGCTTCCCATCCATTTCCGAATACAATTCAAACTCCTCTTTACTGACCTACAAATGCACTCATTCAACTGCTCCTCACTATCTCTCTTCAATTATCTCCAACTATGATTCCCCCTCCCCCCCCCACCGTGAGGTCCCCTCAGATGGTAAGTCCCTCCTATCTGTGCCCTTCTCTTCAACTTCCAACTCCAGACTCCGTCCCTTCTGCCTTGCTTGGAACAAACTGCATGAATCCGTACGGCGGGCTCCATCTCTGGCAGTGTTCAAGGTAGGTTTACCAGATGTCTGGTGCCTGTGTGCTGCACTACTGTCGATCTGAGAGAAGATGGTGGTGATCGGTAGACCAGTCTGGGAAGTGGCGGAGGAGGAGGTGAAGGAGGAAGGAAAATATATAGCTGCGTCAGGCACCATGCACCTCTTGCGCGCATGTTTTGTAGGAAAGATCGCAGCTCAGAGTTGGACACCAAGATAGTGAGATGCTAGCAAGGATGGCTTGTAGCAGGTATCAGAGCTCTGTTCATTGCAGTGTGGAAAAATGTACAGTCAAACCTTTTGGGTTGAGCTCCTTTTGAGGACTTGTCCATGGAAGTCCTGACATCTGGTAAACCTACCATGAACATGTCCTCCTGTTGAGGACATGTCCGAGGGTCCGGACGGCTTTTCAAAACCTGGCAGTTTGTCCGGGTTTTGAAAAGCTTTCCTCCGCATCGCGTCAGGCAGGAGGGCATCCGCGCATACACAAATGCCACGTAATAATGTTATGCGCACGGGCGCATGTGCATGATGTCATTGAGTGGGATCCGCGCATGCGTGGGTGTCCTGCCCCACGAGAACAGGTGGCGGGGGTGGGATTGGGGCGGGGATGGGATGGGTGGAACTGGGCGGACCTAGGGGTCCGGATTTTCCAAATGGAAAATCTGGTAACCCTAGTTCAAGGCTCAGTTAAAAGCTCACCTCTCTGAGAGCGCTTTCATCTCCTAACTGCTCTCAGGTGTCAGGTCAAAAGCGCGCCGGGACAAAGGCGCGCCCAGACAATTGAGCGTAGCGCGCGCCGCCGCGCCACTCTAAATTACTGTTTTTAGTGCTCCAACAGGGGGGCGTGGGGGGAAGCCCCCCACTTTACTTAATAGACATCGCGCCGCATTGTGGGGGCATTGTGGGGGGTGTGGGGGGTTGTAACCCCCCACATTTTACTGAAAACTTCACTTTTTCCCTGTTTTTAGGGGAAAAGTTCAGTTTACAGTAAAATGTGGAGGGTTACAACCCCCCAAACCCCCCATAACGCCGGTGTGATGTCTATTAAGTAAACTGGGGGGGTTCCCCAACAAAACCCCCCATCGGAGCACCTAAAAACTGTAATTTAGAGCGGTGCGGCAGCGCACGCTGCGCTCAATTGTCGGCGCGCGCTTTTGTCTTTCGCGCCGTTGTCTATGAACCCTCCTCTCATCTTGGGTTCTGCATTCTCAACCCTATATGTCATGTCTGTCTGACCAAGTTAGATTGTAAGCTCTTTTGAGCAGGGACTGTTTATGAATGTCAAAAAGTACAGCGCTGCGTACGCCGTTCAGCGCTATATAAGTGATAAGTAGTATTTTTTTCTATTGGCAGTCTGAGTAGTAGAATTTTTATTAAAACCCAGTTCCATTGTTTACTTCACTTCTGAAATTTGATTTTACAACATTGAGCACAAAGAGTGCCTCTGACCTCGAACTGCGTTCTGCTGCCATAAGATGAGAGAGGGCGTACCGCTTAGTTAATTAAGCTGAATTTCTTCGTTTTGCTGCTGCAGTTTCTTTGCAAAGGTTAAATCTCAGCTAAAGTTCTGCTAATCAAGAGGTTACTTTCCATTCTGTAAGCATCTCTGCTCCTGGGGTGTTTGGATTAGCTTAAAATACCTCCCGCTTTATTTCACATGGTATCTCAGGCTGGAATTTTTCTTTCAAATTAATTGTATCTCATAATCCTCCCCTCCCCCCCCCTTTTTTTACAAAACCGCAAAAACACTTTTTAGTGCTGGCTGGTGTGCTGAATGCTTCTGATGCTCCTGCATCCATTTGGTTAGAGTGCTTTTTAATCTCTATTTGTAGACAATGTTCAATTGTTAAAAGGACTGACTTTCAAAAAAGGACGAGTGTTATTTGGCTTCAGTGGTGTAGCAAGGGTGAGAGGCACCAGGCCAGTGGCGCCCTTCCCCGCCCTCTTCTCTGCCCCCCCCCCAACATTATCCGCTCCTTCCCCGCCCCCTCCTACCACACGCACACCCCTCCCTTCATACCTCTTGAATGTTCCGGGCGCGAGCAGCACCCCCAACCCGCTGCTTGCAGGAAGTGACATGAGAGGTAGAGCCAACGCTGGTGCGAGCAGCAGGTTTGGATTGCTACTCGCGCCCAGAATGTTAATGAGGGACAGGGGAAGGGGCATGTGCACGTGGTAGTGGTGGTGGTGGTGGGGGGTGAGGAAGGAACAGGGTGGGGGCAGACAGGGTGACGGGTGCTGGCGCCCTACCAAGAGGCACCTGGGGTGGCTCCCCCCCCTCCCCGCTTACTGTGCCACTGATTGTTAAAAGGATTGACTTTCAAAAAGGCTTATTTTATTTTTAGAGAAACTTATACATTAAATTATATTTTAAGAACTCATGGCCACAGTGTATTTAGAGAGTAATTGTGCCCAGCAATAACATTTAGGCTGTCAGGGGAAGGGGGAGAGAAAGTGATGCTGCTCTAAAGAATCCCAGGGCTCCTTTTGACACCATAGGGAGTGGATCCTAATATCTATTCCAGGCCTTAATTTAGACTTAATCAACTCTCAAGGAAAATTAGGCCCTGAAGATCTGAAGGTTAGCTTAATAAATACTAATTAGTCACAGGGAAAGTAAGTATTAAATGTGATTTAACAACTGAGGGACAGCTGGATCTCTTGTGAGTCTCAGCGACGGGGCTTTCTGAGAGCGAAGACACTGTCCTGTCACAGATATGTCCTTCGGATTATTCTGTTAGTGTCACTCAAGAGGTGAGATAAAGGATAGCAGAACTGCTTTGATAAGTCGCTGCTCACTCCCTCTATTTAGATCATCTTTACCGTATCTCACTGAATGTGCAGATCAGTGAGTTAAACTGAGACTTTCATGGCTCATTATGTATTCTGATATCTTAGGTTTTATGGATTTACAGCACCTGGTTTAATGACAGTCGATATCCAGATAAATGTCTTTGCTGGAACAGGCCGTGATTATTTAGGGCCCCTTTTACAAAGCCTCGGCAGTGATTCTCACTCGGCAAATGCGACACAGGCCATTCGATTTCTACGGGCTGCATCCCATTTGCCACTACCACAGCTTTGTGAAAGGGGCTCTTAGTGGTACTATCCGGATTATGGGGCTGAATATTCTTGCACACCACCTTAGTACAATCTGGCAGAATTGGGTGTCATATATTACTTTTATAAGTAACTAGTCTTTAAACCCGTTACATTAACGGGTGCTAGAATAGAGTGTCTGTCTGTCTGTGTTTCTTTATCTCTCTCTCCTTGGCTGCTGTCTGTGTCCTTCTGTCTCCCCCCCCCCCCCGAGCAAAGCTGTCTGCCCCCAGCACACACCTCCCACCCAAAGCAGCCCCCTTTCCCTCTCCCTATCTCTCCATGGCCCCTTCTGTCTCCCCCTAGCACACCCCTCCCCCAAAGCAGCCCCCTTTCCTTCCCTGTCTCTCCATGGGCCCTTCTGTCTTCCCCCCAGAGTAAAACTGTCTGTCCCCAGCACACCTTCCCCCCAAAGAAGCCCTCTTTCCCTCTCCCTATCTCTCCATGGCCCCTTTCCCTCTCCCTCTGGCCCCCTGAATTAATCCCCCTGCTTATCTGGCCTGCTCCTTTTCAAAGCAGGCTGCGATCGTGGTGGCCGGCCCCAGCGAACTTCGCAGGCCGCTCCCCAACCCGGAAGCACGCTCCCCCCGACGCGATCCCTTGCGTCAGAGGGAACGTGCCACTGAAGCCGGAAAGCGGCCTGCGAGGCCCGCCAAAGCCGGCCACGATCGCAGGCTGGCCCGAAGAGGAAGATCAGCGGAAGCGACAGCAGCGGTGAGCAAGGGTGGGAGGTATGGTTTCCAGCTTGGTGAGGTGAGGGCGGGAGGTCTGCTGAGCTTCCTTCGGGTTGGTGAGGGCGGGAGGAGGGGGGTGGCCAGAGTGATCATTGGCCAGGTTCTAAAATGGAACACGGCCACGGATCACCCACCACGACCGCAGTAATCACGCTTTTTTAAAAGCGCATGCGCCATTAACCTTTTATTATATAGGATACATTATTTTTCACAGTAACCTGCTTAGACTAGTAACTGTAATTCTGTATATTCTTGATTCCTAATGAAACAAGTGACTGTTGAAAACTTATCTTTTTGCACAAGCATTTTTCTGCTAGCTGTACCTTATTTTATATTGAATGTCTAATCATTTATTAGAATGAGGATGAGATAATGTTTACATTTAGACCTGCGTCTCCTTTTGATCTTGTCTGTGATGTGAATTTTAAGATTTTTCGTGTACTCTAAGATTGTATATGTTAGTTGTGAGCCTCTTTGGCTAAAAGTGAAATACAAATGTTTTAAAATATAATAAATAAATATTACTTTTGGAAGGTAACTTACTCAATGGTGGTTACTTATACTCTTAAAATTAATACTGTATATTATTAGTGATATGGTGCCAGTAATATATTACTGCTCCTAGTACTTTTCTTACCCTTTCCTTCAATTTATTTTCTTTCATTTGACAATTGGCGTTCTTTCCTCTCAGACTTAGATTTATTATCTGTCATTCACTGCTTTATCTCCTCAGGGAAGATGGTACTGTATATTAAATTATAATAAACATTAAAGCATGCAACATATTACTTGCCCAACTCTGCTATCTGGATAGTGCCAGGGTGATGCCTGGGCCGAGCAAGGAAGGACTGGCAGTTATGCGGTTAGTGGTGATATTCAGAGCACTGAGCAGATAGCTGTCCTGAATGACACAGGGACAAATTTGTCTGCAAGCCTGTGGGATCTCAATATCCCCATGCCCACGAATTCCTGCAAGCCCTGCCTTAACCACACAAACCTCGACATCCCAGGATCCAAGATGGCGGACGGACCTATTAGTTGAGCGGTTCGCCGCAGGCTACCCCATCAAAGTTTGTTTTACAAACATTTACCTGTGAGCCATGCCGAAAAGGAGAGGCCGAAGCGCCGCTGGAGCCTCGCGACGCCCCGGCCGGTCCAATCTTGGCACTCTAGATGAGCTCCTGCGACGAATGCAGGAAGTATCGGCGGCGTCGATGCACCCGCTGGAGACGCTCCGTGGTGAGGCGAAGGTGACCTCCTTGGGTCTAGAGACCACCCTGAGCCCTGACGCCAGAGCACCTCCCCCTCCTCCCCAGACTGCCAGTTCCCCGCGGGAAGAGGAGCGACTGGAAGGCGGAGTGCACTTCTCCCTAGAGGCTGTTGAAATCAGGAAGGGGAGCTTGGAGCTGGACTCTCTGAATTCACAGGAGAGTTCCATAGAGCCTGGGATTCCATCTGCTTCGAGGGTGGATTGCGAGCAGGAGAGCCCTGATCAGGAGGAGATGCTGGTTGGTGAGAATAAGAATATTGAAATTCAAAAGATTTCCTTTGCATTGCAGAAGTCCCGAGAGGTAACGTTGGATTCTATTTGGGACCTCATGGCAGACCTAACAAAATCGATTAAGCCCCAGCTGGCTCAGCTGGAGCAAAAAGTTAATAGCCAAGAAACTGATATTAAAAATCTCAGAACTGAGTTACAGGACTATAAAAATTCCACTGTAGTACCCAAACAAATTACGGAAACTCTAGTAAGAGATAACATGAATTTGAGAAGGAAATTAGAATCTTTGCAAAATTTTTCGCGTAACAATAATCTTAGATTGATTAATTTTCCTCGAGTAGCGACGATACCACCTAGAGATATGTTAAAACGCTACATGATGGAAGTTCTGCAAATATCAGAGGATCTGTTACCACCATTTTCTCAGGTGTATTATCTACCTAGAAGAGAAGGACAATTAAAACCACAAGAAGACGATCAGCGATCATCTAATATTACATCGATTTTGGAACTTTCGGATAGGGAGGTGGCGACACCGGCAACACTTCTCCTTACATTAGCCTTAACGCCAGATAAAAATTGGCTACTTAGACTTTTCTTTAAAAACAAACAAAAGGAATTTCTTGGATTCAAAATACAAATGTTTCCAGATCTGGCACGAGACACACAAAAACGTAGACGTGAATTTCTCATTATGAAACTGGCTCTTGTGGCAACCTTCTTTCTTCGTCACCCATGCCAATGTGTGATACAATATCAAATGCAAAAATATGTCTTTTTGATCCTAGCCAACTGACAACCTTCTTATCAGCGGCTCGACTGAAAGCTGGGATAACATGAATGCTCACTGAAGTTTGAATGCTCACTAATGGATTTTTCGGATTTCTTATTTTTATTTATTTGAGTTATTAATTTGCTCACTGATTCTATGTCTTGGATCCCAAATTGAGGACTTGAGTTTAAAGTTAAATATCCAATTCTTAATATTTTGCTAGATCATTACTATTTGTAATGTATCTTCTATTTATTTTTAACTTTATCTTTCTGTACAAGTGTATACTTGACATGTTAATGAAAATATGATAAATAAATCAATCAAAATGTAAAAAAAAACCAACAAAAACCAACCACACAAACCTCAAGCACTTATGATTTGAAAGTGTTTGAGGCTTGTGCAGATGAGGACGGAGTTTAGGCATTGGTGGAATGAGGCATTATGACATCACAATCTGAACTCTAGAATGTTGCTACTTATGATACTGGCCTGGTCAGGTAGGCCTTTGAGTAGCTATACACACTCAAGGCCAAACAAAAAACTTATGTGGCTGGGGAAGGGGAAGGTTTTTAATATCAAAGATTTATCTGAGTCATTCCTGAGAATGTACAGTCAACTGTTTCGAATACTAGCTTCAGTGTAATTTATTACTGCTCATATGAGCATCTACAACACCAGTCACTTGATTAAAATCTCTACTCCTTAACATGAGCATATTAAAAACATTAAAGCATAAAACATTTGTGATTCAGTAAAACTTACCATGTATGCATCTAGAACAGATGGCAAAATGACTGATAGTGCTGATACAGCCCCAAAACACTGCAGACAAAACCCCACAATTGCACAATTTAATTACCAATAAAGAACAGGTGGAATCAAAATTATAAAGAGATAAAACAAAAATGTAGAAGACAGAAGTAGAACAGGGACTATCACACAAACTTTAGGAAATCATCACAAGTCTGTCCCAGATGTTTTTATGAAGTTCCATCAATAAAATGCCAAAAGTTTTGCAAAATGTCTCAGGAAAGCCAAATATAACATTCAAAATTGCTAACGTAAGCCACAGAACTTTTTTAAGCAAAATACAAAATAGACAAATAAATAGAGCATATATGTCCTATCAATTTTTCATAAAGGCTTGCCTTGAAAATTGTAAAAAAAAAAAAAAAAGCTGCTCCAAACAAGGCCCAACAGAGGCTTCTTCAGTGGCGCAATGCTAAATGTCTAATTAGCAAACCAATAGTTTCTGTAGTGGTTAAAGTTTTGTTTATTAAACTTGATATCTTGCCTTTAGGGGTCTTTTTATTAAGGTGCGCTAATTGATTTAGCACACGCTAAAGATTACCAAGCGCAAAATGCTAAGGCATCCATTATATTCTATGGGTGCCTTAGCATTTAGTGCGTGTTAATCTATAGGATGCCACCTCAGGATTTGAAGACTGCCTTCTATATGGAAGGATACCTCCTAGCAGTAGGTGTTATCCAAAGTACACTAGTCTGCATAAAAAGAGGTATCAAATCTTAATCTTTCTTAACAATTTTTTACCTAACCTATTGTTTTAGCCATTTATGTTCTGTCTATCCTATATCAATTGTAGTTCTTACCCCTCCGTCCTTTTGTTGCCGTATGTCTGTGCAAGTCACTTGTTTTTCCTGTTTTAATATACGTCTCAATGTAATTGTTTAACTTGTTTTTATGTAATTTTATTATGTTAACCGCTTAGAAATTAGATTAAGCGGTCAAACAAATATTTTAATAAACTTGAAACTTGTATAACCAGAAGAAGAAAGGAGATATTTTACACTTCTGCATATGTCATTGGTGAGGTCTCACATAGAGGATTGTGTTCAATTTTGGAGGCCAGATCTCTTCAATGACTTAAGAAGACTTGAAATGATTCAGAGAAAGGTGATAAAATTGGTATGAGAAGAGTCTGAAAGGTAATATAAAAACAAACCTCTTCCAGTGATGTAAGGGCGATAGAACTAGAGGACACAAATGGAAGTTACAGGGAGGTAGACTTGGGAGCAAAGTCAGGAAATACTTTTTCACAGAGAGGGTAATGGATACCTGGAACATCTTTCTAGGAGAGATGGTATAGTAAAAAATGGAGAACAAATCAAAAAATATTTGGCATACACAAAGGGAATGCCTAAATAGAAAGAGAATGGAAACAGAACATGGCTGCTGAGGTGTTACATTGGGTAAGAGTAGTGGGAACTGAGGTCGATTCTGGATAGACTTTCAGAGAGAAGAGAAGAGAACATTTTTCTTTATGTGAGGAGAAGAGGACAATTCTCTGGGTAAGTATACATTATTTTGCTCTGAGTTTTGATAATTATGAGGATAAAAGCTAAAGTGTAAGCTCCTTTATATAGACAGCTTATATCTTAAAAGAGCAAACTTTACTTAGCTAGTTTCTAAATTATTGAAGCCTTTTCTAGTTTTACAGTTTTTAAGCTTGAACTTTCTGCTAGAGATAGTCTTTGGCAGGCATAGCAGAGTCTGGGTTAGTCTTCATTCCCTCCCACCCTCCCTACTCCTAGCTCATTTCTTAATGTATAGTCTTAATTTATTGTCATTTATTCTAATTAGGACCACATGAGAACTGCTTATTATATATTCTTATTATATTTTATCACTTGCTAAGAATCAAACGCTAAAAAAGCATACAATATAATCCTAAGGCTGTCTATATTAAGCATGGAATAGGGAATATAAGAACATAAGAATAGCCTTACTGGGTCAGACCAATGGTCCATCAAGCCCAGTGGCCCATTCTCATGGTGGCCAATCCAGGTCACTAGTACCTGGTCAAAACCCAAGGAGTAGCAATATTCTACGCTACCAATACAGGGCAAGCAGTGGCTTCCCCCATTTCTTCATCAATAATAACTATGGACTTTTCCTCCAGGAATTTGTCCAAACCTTTCTTAAAACCAGCTACGCTATCCGCTCTTACCACAACCTCTGGCAACGCATTCCAGAGCTTAACTATTCTCTGAGTGAAAAAAAATTTCCTCCTATTAGTTTTAAAAGTATTTCCCTGTAAGTTCATTGAATGTCCCCTAGTCTTTAATTTGTGATGGAATGAAAATTCCTTTACGAGCGAGGCCCATTTGTGTTATTTCACTGTCCAGAGTTCTAAAGTTTTGCAGCTTTAGCATGCAGAGTGAGATGCATAACTGTGGCAGAATTGTGAATCAGTGATTTTGTCCAAACTGTGTTGCAATTCCCCTTCTCAGGTTACTCTGTCTCATTTTCTGATCATGCTCCATTCTGTGCATCCTCTTGTCCCCACTCTAGCATACCACAATGCTCTATTTAAATGAAAATGGATGCTATCTTGATGGAATGTCTCAGCTAAAAGTACAAGTATAACTGGAGCAAGCTGTTACATTTGTGCTGTAGAGCTTACATTTGAATAATTTTTGATATTAATCATCCAACAGAAAGTAGATGATCGTTCCAAATTTGGAACTTAAGTGCTATGGGGTAAGAGTAGCGTAGTATACACGAATACATGAATGATGCATTATACCTCAACTTGACAAGTGAAGCACTCATTTTGTGTTAGTAGGACAATAGGGAATGAGTCCTTTGGGCAGTGGATTAACGAGGGTGGGAGGTATCCAGGGAGGTGGCACCCTTACACCTTCCCTGCCCCCACAACATGCACATGCCCCTTCCCTTTCCCTGTACCTCTTTAACTTTGCTGGCACGAACAGCACCTCCAACCTGCTGCCTGCACTGGCCTTGGCTCTCCCTTTGATGTCACTTCCTGGTCTCGTAACCAGGAAGTGACTTCAGGAGAGCCGAGGCCGGCGCAAGCAGCAGGTTGCAAAGAGTTAGAGGCACAGGGCGGGGGTGAGGAGAGGAAAGGCATGTGGAAGGACAGGGGTGGGGAAGGACTGGGAGCAGAGAGGAGGAGAGGTGCCAGCACCTGAGGCAGTCTGCTCCACCCCTCTACACCACTGCCTTTGGGTTATGCCTACGTGTGCAGTATATCAGTGATTCTAGTGTGACAGACACTCTATAGACACTCTGTTCTTGAACTTGTGGATAATTAATCCTTTCTCGTGAGAATTCTTGTACAGAGCCTCATTAGCATTCTTTTGCTTTGCCTCCCATCCCTCTGGGCTGACTTTCAATTTCTCAGTTGTCTCTCTACAAGTGGCCTATCTTTTCTGCTCGTGTTTATTTTCAATTACATTCAGGGGTTGTTGTTTTTTTTTGCTAACAGTATGTGCTGCAGAGGATCCCACTCTTGGGACAGCTCTGGCTGTGGTAGAGCGCAGACTCTGAGGCTGAGGGTCTGCTTTCAAGGGGCAAACTGCTTTACAGTACACCCACTTGGACAGCCTGCACTAACAGTTCGGGGACTCAGGGACCATTTCCTTGGGAGTACGGCTTGCCCCAGTTTCATTCGCAGTGGACTTAAACAGGATGAGTGACTCAGTGATGTTTTTTTTCCAGAATCAGGACTGACTACTTTCCTCCCCCTAGTTGCATTTGCGAAGTTTGGTGGGGGTTGAGGTCTCTGGCCAGTTTGTTGGGCAGTCTGAAGATACAAGCAGTCTGGATTCCAGTCTTGTTGAGGCAGAGGTTCTCTCTGTAAGCTGTTTGCAGCTCCCAGCACACAGCATGGCACAGTGAGTAACAGGCTGACAGCCTTGAAAACAAAATTGGAGGTGGGGGTCTTAAAATCAATTTGTTTTGTGTTTTGTGGTCAGAGTTAGGTTCCATTTCCATTGTTCCATTTCCACCTGCAGGATGCTATGGATCAGACAGAGGAAGGAGGACTCCCCATCCAAGGTGACCTTAAGTAATTTACTGTTTAAGGGACATTTACTCTTTGGGAAAGGTCTGGATGATCTTATGGTCATTGTGCAGGATCGCAAATTGAAGTCTTTACTGGACAGCAGGCCTCAAGCCTCTAGGGTGTCAGGTCACAGTAATTTTTGGACTTCCTATTTTCAGGAGGGTCTTTGAGCCAGAGATATTTCTAAAACTCCAGACAAAGATTAAGAGGAACCAGGTGTCCTCAATCTCCAGGATCCTGCTCCACCACAACTCCCAAGAAGCAGTTATGACACCAAGCCATCAGTCGAGCCTTGGTGCATCAGAGGGAGATTATCGGCCTATTGGGGAGTATGGGTGGAGATCACCACAGATCGCTGGGTGCTGGACATTATACAGGAGGGTACAAGTTTGAGTTCTTTCATCCCCTCCCAGACCTTTTTTTAGATTCTCCAGCTAGGAAGCCAGAAAAAGCAGTCAAAGTCCAAGCAACAGTCCAAGCGGTCAAAGTCCAGCAACAGTGATCAAAGTCCAAGCAACAATATGGTCTGGAAGCCATAGAGCCCGTACTAGAGGAAGACTCGGGCTCCGGCAGATACTTGATATACTTCATAGTGCCAAAGAGAGGCTCAGAAGACTGGAAGCCGATTCTAGACCTCAAAGCAGATCTTGGAGTATCTGGGAGTCCGGTTTGACACAGGGGAAAACAAAGTGTTCCTTATAGAAGCTCGCAGAGAGAAGATTCTGCGTCAGATATGGGAGTTTAAGACCGAGATTGCTCCGACGACCCGGCATTATTTAAAGGTGCTGGGATCAATGGTTATGAACATGAATGCAGCGTCCTGGGCAAGGGTGCACTTGCATCTGCTCCAGGATGTGCTCCTCTCCTGATGGTGCCTGCAGAGGGATGCGCTCCAGCAGCAGCTGCCTTAGACAGTGGAAGCTCATCAGAGTCAAGCTGAGTGGTTGAGGCCCCAAACTCTCACCAGAGGAGTTCCCCTTCACATCTCTGCATGGGTGATCCTGATGACAGATGACGCCTGTACGGTGGGGGGCGCATTGCGAGATGTATCCGATTCAGGGATGCTGATCCCCTTCCCAGAGAAAGTGGTCGATCAACTACTTGGAACTTTAAGCCATCCACCTGGCACTTCAGGCATTCGAAAAGAGGTACGAGTTTTCTCAGAGAAAGCAATGGTGGTATCCTATGTCAATCACAAGGGGGCACTGAGTGCTGCTCTGTGTTTGGAAGCCCTGTTATGATGATTGGAGGCCCATCTCTTGGCACTCTTGACAGCACATCTGGCAGGAGTGGGCAATGTGCAAGCAGATTTCCTCAGCCAGAAAATCCTAGATCCAGGAGAATGGTCACTGTCTCAGGAAGCTGACCCATGATAGGCAGACTTCTGCAAAGATTATGGCACACCAGGGACTGGTGATTCTAGTAGCACAAGACTGGCCAAGATGACTGTGGCATGCAGACCTGGTCAATTTACAAAGGGATCAAGGTCTCAAACTTCCATGTTTTCCTTGACTGCTCACACAGGATCCAGGACACTTTGGTCTTACAGCATGGCTCTTAAGCATATGGCACTAGCGCATAAAGGCTATTCAGATGGAGTGGTCTCCACTCTTCCAAGATGTAGGAAGAAGGCGGATATAGCAGCATACGTGAAAGCCTGGAAGTGCTTCCAACCTTGGAAGGAGTAAGGACCTGACCTTGGCACCAATCTCTGTGGTGCTCACCTTCCTGCAGGAAGGTCTGGAAAAAGGCCTAGCGGTTGACTCCCTGAAAGTTCAGATTGCAAGGCTCTTATGTTTTGGGGCTAGGATTAATAAGAGCACCGTAACCACATATCCAGATGTGACTAGGTTTTTGAAGGGCTCTTTACACCTCTGTCCTCCAATGCAACAGCCTTTTCCAGCATGGTGTCTTAATCTGGTCCCATGGGCGCTGGCTAGAGTGCCCTATGAACCTCAGAAGCACGCTTTTCTGATGGACCTTACCATCAAAACAGTGTTTTTGGTGGCGATTACCTTAGCCCAATGAGTGTTGGAACCACAGGCTTTGTCATGCAGAGATTCCTTCCTCAGAATTTCAGATTCAGGTATGATCTTACGCACAGCTCCTTCTTTCTTACCGAAAGTGGTTTCCATCTTCCATATCAGCCAAGAAGTACACTTGCCTGCCTTCACTCTCTTGGGATCGAGAAAAACTGATCAGGTATTGAAATTGTTGGATATGCGCAAACTATTACTGTGGTATCTGGAGGTTACGAATGAATTTCGACTGTTGGATCATCTGTGTATATTGGTGGGGGCTGCCTGAAAAAGTCGACCTGCATCGAAAGTTACTATTTCAAGATGGATCCATATGGCCATTTCTTCAGCTTATAGTGGAAAGCATCTGCCTATATCTGTGAAGTCATACTTCACTAGGAGCGTGGCTTCCTCACGGGTGGAATCTTTGGCGGTGTCCCTGGAAGAAATCTATAGAGTGGCCAAGTGGTCTTCTCTCCATATGTTCACAAAGTATTACAGGGTGGATGTGGTGCCCAAACAGGACTCCGCATTCGGATCTTCAGTTCTGTAAGCAGGTTCACCTGTCCCACCCTAAGCTCAGAGGACTGCTTTGATACATCCCACGAGTTCAGGAATAGAGTGTCATAAGAACATAAGAATTGCCGCTGCTGGGTCAGACCGGTGGTCCATTGTGTCCAGCAGTCCGCTTACGCGGTGGCCCCAGGTCAAAGACCAGTGCTCTAAATGAGTCCAGCCTCACCTGCGTTCCAGTTTAGCAAGAACTTGTCCAACTTTGTCTTGAATACCTGGAGGGTGTTTTCCCCTATAACAGCCTCCAGAAGAGCGTTCCAGTTTTCCACCACTCTCTGGGGGAAGAAGAACTTCCTTACGTATAGGAATGCCACAAAAGGAAACACACACACGCAGTCTTAGAATCGGGAGGAGGCACTGCAAATGAATGGTCTCTCCCCCTTTTTATTGAGAATCATAGTTCCATTAATTACTTTCATAATGCATTTACAGTGAGGATTAAACCAAGGTAACTTATTGTTTATCTATTTCATGTGCTTCACAAAGCTACTATCTCATGTGACATATGAATACATAATAACAGTTACAATAAAGTGATTCCCAATGTGTACATTTCTGATATGTCTCCAATCTAATATAATAAAACGGTAAGCCGCGCATGCGCACTTCCTAAGCGTGCGTCCGTTTTCCGTGAGCTGTAGCTAGGAAGTGCGCATGCACGACTCACCACCTGCCCTCTCCGTCGTCTCCTGGCTCCAGCGGCGTGACAGTTTTCAAAGAGGCGCGGGATTGTTTCAACGCGGAACCACCAGCTGTTAAAGCTCCTGGCGCTGACTCCCGATGGTGGAAGAGAGGCAAGGTAGAAGAAGATTTCCGCCGCCCCCCTCCCTTCCCTTACCGCGGCCCCGACTGGCGATTTAAGCAGCGTGTCCAGCAGTCTTCACATACTGCTTCGGGCCCTTCTACTGCCCTGATTTGCTCCGGACATGCCAAAGTAAATCAGGCCAGTAGAAGGACCCGAAGCAGCGTGTAAAGACTGCTGGACACGCTGCTTTAATCGCCATGTGTAGTCGGACCTGCGGGAAGGGAAGGGAGGGGGGGGCCGGCAAAGGACTCTGGCCCGCGTTTGTAGTCGCGACTGTGGGAAGGGAAAGGGGGTAGAGGAAACAATAATGCTGCTGCACAGGGAACTGGTGTGGGGGGAGGGAAATGGAAGGGGGAGGGAATGCTGCTTTGGACAGACAGACAGAGGGAGGAAGGGAGACAGAAAGACACAGGGGCAGGTGCACAGGGAACAGACACAGGTGCAGGGAGATATACAGAAAGACAAACAGACAAAGGGGGCCAGGGACAGGGACAGATAGAAAGAAAGACAGCGGGAGTCGAGTCAGGAGGGGTCTGGGATGCCGCACAGGGAACTTTTCCAATGGGTGCAACTGGGCGGCTGTCGGGAACCTCTGATCAGGGGCAGAGCAAGGTAACTGTATCATAGGGATAAGAAAGAAGAGGGGGGGAGAAAAAGGAAGGGACGCCTACTGCTGGACAGGGGGAGAAGAAAAGAGGTGCTGATGGACAGGGGGGAGGTAAAACAAAGGGAGAAGGGCTGCTGCTGCATAAGGAGAGCTGTGAAGGGGTGGTGGTGGACACAGGGGAGGTAAAAGGAAGGGAGAATGGACAGGGGGAGCAGGCAAGGGGTGGTGATGGACAGCCAAGGAAAAAGAAAGACAGAAAGAAAGAAAGCGGCTAAGGAGAGAGAGAGAGAGAAAAATGTAACGGGCTATAAGACTAGTCTTACTATAAAGCACTCAAATAATGGCTATAATAATTATATTACTCCAGCCTTAATATCCGTCCACACAATACTGTAGTTCAATAATCAAAAGTAGGACTAGATAACAGATCCTCTTATAAAGTAGTAAGTGGTTAAATGTAGAAGCCTCAGTCCCACCACTCCACCGCTGTTATCGTTTAGAACCGCGGGAAGAAATTATGTGGTGACTTTCATCATTGGCTCTTCTGCATTAACCGGTGACCAAATACTAGTGTCTAGTTTTAATGCATTTGAATTTACAATTTCTATTTTTCTTTAGTTATTTTGTTATAGATAGTATGCACTTAAGTTATTTTGTTATAGATAGTATGCACTTAACTAAAGAAAAATAGAAATTGTAAATTCAAATGCATTAAAACTAGACACTAGTATTTGGTCACCGGTTAATGCAGAAGAGCCAATGATGAAAGTCACCACATAATTTCTTCCCGCGGTTCTAAACGATAACAGCGGTGGAGTGGTGGGACTGAGGCTTCTACATTTAACCACTTACTACTTTATAAGAGGATCTGTTATCTAGTCCTACTTTTGATTA
This sequence comes from Geotrypetes seraphini, assembly GCF_902459505.1. Taxonomy (NCBI): domain Eukaryota; kingdom Metazoa; phylum Chordata; class Amphibia; order Gymnophiona; family Dermophiidae; genus Geotrypetes; species Geotrypetes seraphini. Next base: position 38,971,589 of record NC_047089.1, read on the forward strand.
TTGAACTCCAATCTTACTATGGCATGTGACAGTCCAAAGGTTATAATGCATATTTCTTAAGCTTTCTTGATTAGCCTTAAGTCAGGGTCTGCTTTGGCACATAGGCAAAGTCTGATTGTTGCCCATATAAGGGATGCTTAAACAAGATAAGAGATAAGATAAGGGTAAACCTGTGTCAGGTTAATATGTGGCAAAAGTCTTGTGACAAGATGCTAGTATTTTTCTTTACTTAAAATGGCTGCATGGCAAGAAGGGAGAGGGAATGGGAATAATTCATAATTCTTTCCCAGGAGCTCATAATTCTTTCACAGGGGCGCTGAAATCAGTGTGCCGATTTCGGCCTGTTTCAGAATGGTAGAATGGCGTCCCTACACTTACGTTTGTATGGAATCTATCCCCTTTCAACTTTAGAGAGTGCCCTCTTGTTCTCCCTACCTTGGAGAGGGTGAACAATCTGTCTATCACACTAGAAGGAAAGATTATGTTCTTACCTCGGTAATCTCGGTAATCTTCTTTTTAATAGTTAGATACTCTATTCCTAAAGCCCATAATATCAGATTTTCATTTGTTTGCTTACTGCCTCAAATGTGTTGGGGAATCCAGACATCTTGTTTTTTTCCTTTATCCGGCCTTGATAAGGATAGAGGATGCAACTGCCACACTGAAGAATCTAGGGAGTATCTATAGGATCTCCCACACTTTTAATGCAGGTTGCACTCAGGTTGGTGACTTGTTTGTTTTTTACCTTGTTATGTATTGCAAATGGTTCAGTTTTGTTTTATCTGTTATATGTTTAATATGAGCAGAACAGACATGTTTCTCGGGGAGCATCCCCATATCCCTCCCTATTCTATTTCCTCTCCATGGCTGACCATCTGCTTTGGTACAAACTGAGGATTTGGAGGACAGCCCAGAAGGATGGGAGGCAGAACAAAAGAATGTTAATGAGGCTCTTTACAATAATTCTTGCAAGAAGGGATTGACTACCCACAAGTTCAGGAATAGAGTGTCTCTCTGCTAGAAAGAAGATTACTGAGGTAAGAACCTAATCTTTTCCACTCATATAAGTAAAGATGGTAGCCTTGGTATAAGATCAAATAAATGAGGGCCATCAGAATCCATCAGTTTATAGAATATGTCCTTTATTTAGAAAAAGCTGAAATACATCAGAACTTGCAAGTCATGGAAGCAGCAAAGACACCCCCTATGCACTGAAGGGCTCTTGTGCCTTTAGTAAATCCTGGGCTGAGGATTATCTGTTTTTTCTTTATATCATTGGTTTTATTTTCAATGCACATTCCCCAAGAGCCAATCCTTCATGTTGATTTATGCAGTCAGCATTCCGTTTCCAATCAAAATTTGTTTCATGCTTTTAGTTACAGCACAATTGAAATTACTTATGAGTTGTCAACTTTCTCTTCCAGGGTTTCCCTCCAAGCTCTAACATCAGTGAGTTACTGATAGAGCAATCCTTTATGTCACAAGAAACGCAGACTTCTTCAAGTTATAACGGGCCTAGAGAAAAATGCAAATTCTTTGCAGGTTGGTTTTCCTATTATTGGGCTAAATGGAGAAGGAAAATACGTCTCTTGAGTTTCAGAGGTAAATTGACTTATGCTATAATTACATAGAGGAGTGTAATATAGATTTCAGTCTACATTTATTTTAAGGGTAGTTGATTATACTCAGGCCAATGCCAGGGAGTTAGGGCAGCTATCACAACAGGAAAGTCTGTCAATCCCCTAACATGCAGGTGATCTGTGTCTTCAAAGGTCTCATAACTAATATGTGCCATGATTCCCTATGTTGTGGTACAGTCCAGCATAAAATACTGTTCTGAGAGTGGTGACATCATTGGAAGATCATTGGAAGATAACTTTTTCTATACAGAACCCTTTCTGTCCTTTATTGTTATGGATGAGCGCAAATGGAATGCAATAAATGGATGGCAGCAATTTCTGTGGCAGATCCAAGGTTATAGAATGCAATGTATGGTTCATTAACATTATGTTCTGATATTAATTCTTTCAGAAAATCTCTAAAAACTCATCTGTCAGAGCTTTTTTTTTTTTAAATGATGTCCTTATTTTTCCTGTAAAGATTGACCACACCCCTCCCCCCCCCTTTATATAAAACTGTAGCACGGTTTTTAGCGTCGGCCATGGCGGTAACAGCTCTGACACTCACAGGAATTCTATAAGCGTCAGCAGTGTTACCGCTGTGGCCGGTGCTAAAAACCACACTACGATTTTGTAAAAGGGGGGCAAATTAGAAATGGGAGCCTGATGTATTTTACTTTTTAAGTTAGTTTGTTTAGATTTGTAGAGTTTGTAAATTTTATGTATTTGTTATATTTGATCTAGTTATGTATGTGGATAAGAACATAAGAATAGCCTTACTGGATCAGACCAATGGTCCATCAAGCCCAGTAGCCCGTTCTCATGGTGGCCAATCCAGCGGAATAGAAAATTTTAAAAATAAATAAATAAATGCATTTTATCATTTCTGTAGCGCTGCTAGATTTATGCAGCGCAGTACATTACTTCACTAATAGTGTGCACTGTTTGAAAATAGTGCACATTTTTTTACTACAGTACTCCCCCGAAATTCAATTTCAAAAACTCGCGAATGTGGTTTTTCACCTGTCACAGAGCAGGGGAGGCAGGAGAGGGCAGCTGGAGCACTGGCGGGTGAAGAAAATCACTCGCAGTCTGCTCCGATCACCTCTTCCTGTAGTAAAGTCGGGCTACACCAATCATGAGCTGCGTTGACACGCAGCTTCTGATTGGTGTAGCTCAACTTTACTACAGGACGAGGTGGTCGAAGCAGACCGCGAATGAGTGAGTCTGTGATTTGTGAATTCGCGGGGGAACACTGTACATTGAAAGAATAAAATTTCAGGTTTTTCCTTTTACTTGAAAAAGGGTGCACCCTATTTGCAAGCAGTGTGTACTACTCGTGACATTGCCTCTTACAAAAAAAAATCCCATGTCATTTCAAACTGTTGTCTTGCTGCCAGTGAACGAGCAAAGCAAATAATTATCAGCCTCAATTTTACTCTTCAGATTCTGCCTCTATTGCAAATAAAATTCTGGGAACGAGTGCAATTAAGTCTTACACTTAAAGAAATATATGGGCACAGTATTGTGAATTCTACTAAATTATTGAACTTTAGCTTTAGGCTCCTTCTGAAAAATCTTAAAACTAATTACGGAAGTACACGACTCTATTTTATTTTCAGCTCTATGAAGAAGGCAAACAAAAGACTTGGCTGGTGGGAGAAGGCGTGAGTTTATATTCCATCACTTAAAAAGCAAGACTTGCTAATAATGACAAATAAAAGGAGGTCAATTTAGAAGGGTTAGGTGTCATATACATGTGTAAAAAGCTGGTTGATACTTGGGAATGGATATATCGTAGGCAGTGGAACACGTTTCTGTTTGGGGGGGTAGGGGGTGGAGTGGCCCAAGGGCTCTGTCCAGTAGGATTCTGTAGCACGTCTCTCTCCAGCTTCCGACTCCCCCACCCACCTCCTCTCGGTCTCTGTAATTTTACATCTTCAGGCGTCCGCTGCGCAGTACCAATGAGCAGGCCTGCCGCAGAAGTGTTCATTCTGCAGTCGTGGATGCCTCGCGGCAGCTGCCCAAAGACTTAAAATTACAGCGACCGGGAGGAGGTGGATGGGGGGAGTAGAGCCACCCACAACTGACTCCTCTGATCTCCAATATTTTGAGAGGCCACGGCCTCCGTGGCCTCCCCCATTCCGACGCCCATGGGATATATAATATGTAAGCAGCTAGAAAAGCCAGTATTTATGGGCATTTACCTAGAACGTGCCCCCTTGAAATCTGGGCATGGTATAGGCATGGTTTGGGTGTATTTTTGAAAATGAATTTTATAAAGATTGCAGAAAGGTCGCCTACAGATACAACTGTGTATTATAAGGTGCATGTAGAGGACCATACATACTTTATAAAATATGCATTTAGATATTCCTGAACTATACCCCTTGTCCTTAAGGCTCAGCTGCCAGCTTCTAAATTCTTGCCCTTGCCATTTAAAGTTCTAGCTACGCTTTCTTCCTAATGGCAATCCCACCTGCACTCACTTCGTTACACCTTCATCAGCTCTAAGAAATCATTCTATTTATGGGCTCCTTTTACTAAGTTGTGCTAGTGGTTTTAGCATGCGCGCTAGACACTAACGCCAGCATTGAGCTGGCGTTAGTTCTTGGTGCATAGCGCGGGATTAGCGCACGCTAAAAACGCTAGCGCACCTTAGTAAAACAGGGGGTATGTCTCATCTCTTTCCAGCGCATGGCTTCTTTTCCCGTTTCTGTTGCACGTCATTCTGTTGGACATCCAACTAAATCATTAGTAGTCATTGAAGGCTCTTTGGCCAGTGCCTTAATCTAAGCCAGCGTCTCTCAAACTGTGTGACATGGCACAGTGGTGTGCCCTGAAGAGATTCCAGAATTTTCCCTTCATAAGTATGCAATAGAATAGATGACATGTACGTCACATATCCAAGAGTCTGTTAATGTTATGAGCGTCTGAGTGCGTAGGGTTACAGCATCATTCTTTGACGTGATTTGTCCTTGACAACTAACGGCAAGTCATTTCGGTTTTATTTTTTATGCAGCGACAAAGCGACCAAGGCTTTGTTACCGTTTGGATCTTCTTATCTTTGAAAACTTGGATTTCTGACAGAAATCCAAGTTTTAAAAAAGAGAACAACTGCAGATGGTGGCAGATGAAATATGTGTTTTCTTGTTGACTATTGAGCCACATTTTGAGTTAATTTGCACTCAAAAACAAGCTCATCCATTGCATTGATTAGCAATTCTATTCTATCTACTTTAGTTTCACCATTGTTACAATTACCCACACATAGCTTAAAGAACTTTAAATAAATAATTCTCAAATTTAATTTTTTGTTGGTTTTGAAATTTTATAATTTCAGTTATAATGTGCCGTGAAAAACATTTGCTCCGTTTAAGGTGCCAGAGTTAAAAAAGTTTGAGAGACGCTGATCTTAGCAAACCACTTGCTTTCTGTCTTTTTTCCAGCAGCCCAACCTTCTCCAGTGAGGCAACTCAGGACAGGCTATACCATCCCCACCAGCAGCAGATGATGTAGCAATATTAACACTCTGACTTGCCATCATCCACCCTCCTTTCTGTTCCTTTTCCCCTAGATTCTTCCCTATTTTACCTCAGGGAAAGAAGAATGGGGGTCTGGAGGAAGTGGGAGCTGCTGGAGCTGTGGTAGGAACTGTGGAAGGAGCTGCTGGAGCTGTGGGAGGAAATTCATGTCCTTTCTCAGGGCTGAAGCACTGCAGCAGATGGCTGTCCTGGGACTGCAGTTCCAAAGACTGGATAGATATTATGGTGCAAATAGCATCTGCCCTTGAATATGAGGGCCTTCTTGAACCCCTGTTCCTCAATTCCTTTGAGTCTTCAGCATTCTCTACCTTGTTTAATCTATAATGTTCCCTCCCCCTGCCTTTTCTTATATGAGTTTACAAATAAATACTGTACATGGTCCAATATTCAAAACCATTTTTTCCGGACAGCAGCAACCACTATTCAGGCCCTAGGTGTGAATTTTTAGTGGCTCTAGAACAGGGGTAGGTGATTCCGGTCTTCGAGAGCCACAGGCAGGTCAGATTTTCAGGATAACCACAATAAATATGCATGAGATAGATTTGCATCTCAAGGAGGCAGTGCATGCAGATCCATCTCATGCATTTCATTGTGGATATCCTGAAAACCCGACCTGCCTGTGGCTCTCGAGGACCGGAATTGCCTACCCCTGCTCTAGATGGACAAAAGATATGCTGCTGATGTACAGCCCCCCCCCCCCCCAATTGCTGCCCTGCTGTTCCAAACTAGAGTTTCAGCTGTTATAAGGGCAATTCCATAAAAGGTCTTTTATGTTTAGGTACGTGTTTGGAGTCTATTCCGTAAAAATAAGAAAGCAGCTCCTTTCCTTTTTGGAATACTAGGGTAACCAAGTATCTGTGCATGTACTTGATTAGGCATGAAACTTACGCCAGGCTTAGAGCCAGTGCAAATCCTTGCATCCAGATTGAGGAGCTGTGCACGTAAATGTCAATTGTGATGGGAATTCACCCATTGGGTTCTTGTACTGTGCAACATTTGCTGTCATAGTTTTCAAGTGCTGGTTTTCTGCCGGCTCTGTTTTTCTGCTTACTTTGATCCTGGTTGTATGTCCCTTTGCAGTTGCTAATAAAGACAATTAAAAAAAAAAAAAAAAAGATAGTATTTTATAAGTTATAATATCCAAAACTAGTCTGTCTACTTGATGTATCTAGTGACTAAGGGCTCCTTTTACGAAGGCGCGTTAGGTAGGGCCTTAATGCGCGGAATAGCGAGCGCTAAAATGTCACGCGCGCTAGCCGCTACCGCCTCCAGGTGGTAGTTTTTCAGCTAGCGCGTGCTATAGCGTGCGCTAATCCGGTGCGTGTGCTAAAACCGTTAGCGCACCTTTGTAAAAGGAGCCCCTAAATTTCATAATATTAAATTGGGCCTCAAAGCTCCCAGATTGATAAGTCACCAGGACAAACTATACAACCTTTATCAGGAGTCCCTCACTGGCAGGAACTCTGGCAGCTGAAAGTTGCTTAGTGATAGGGTTACCATATGACTCCAGAAAAAGGAGGACGGATTGAGACATCCGGGTTTTCCTTCTACTGTAAGCAATGGAAGTAAGGAGCACACATAGAAAGCAATGGAAGTAAAACCCGGATGTCTCAATCCGTCCTCCTTTTTCTGGAGCCATGTGGTTAGTGAGAGCCCTGAACAGAAGTCAACCCATCAACAACTCCAGGAAAATGTAGTCCTCTGACAGGAGAGGCAGCAGAGGCTGCAATGATTCTCAAGGGCGTAGCTCTCACCCTGACTCCATCTTGATAATTCAACAAAACACATTCAAAAAAGCAAGTGCTGGGCAACATACTTTCTTGGGTCCATTTCACTACAGCTTATTGGGAAGAATTGGAAATGTTTAATCTTGATGTTTCCAATTATTCCTATACTCAGCAGCACACACATATGCGGCCTCCAGATATTTAGAAGCAAAAGAAGCAGTTATACATTTAGCAAGGCACCAAGTGTATGATTGCTGTTTGAATATTGACCTCTCCATTTCTACACAGATCTTTATTAACTGGATTTGCTCAGGAAAATGTCAATAATGATATCTGAAGTCCAGCTGTGCCTAATTACTGTTGTCTCTGAACTCTATTCAGTGATTTCGGTTGATTGCTTTCGAAGGCTGCGTATCATTTCAAGGGTATTTTGTTTCATTCCAAGGTCACGTGATGCCACAACATTCAATTATGCAACCGTGATTGTTGTCTAGCACATTCTGCAGTGTCCCAGCAGTTTCAGATGATCCCTCTTAAGATGGCAAGGCAAAGAGTTTGTATACAGAACAGAATTGTCCGTTCCATTGCTACAAATATTATTGATTTGGAGGGCAATTTTCAGACTCTAAACCCACAGGACACAAGTTGATTTTTAAACTTCCCTTTGAAAATCCTGATCCTAGCAAAGTACAGGTATAAATGTATTCATGTAAAGCAGTGCCCCGCAAACTTTCGAGCCACGGCACACTAAAGATAGTGGCCATGGCTCAAGGCACCTAGAAGTGGGCGGATATCGTCATGATGACATTACATGCATGCTGCTGAAGCCACTTGTGCTTGCAAAGATTTTGAGCAGGGGTGTCCAACCTGCGGCCCAGTGAAGTATTTGGTGCGGCCCCGGTCGAGGGCGACGCAGTGTTTTCCTCTGGTGTTTACCGTCTTGCTGGCTCCTTCCTCTGTCTTGCTGCAGCGTTTGCATGTTTGTGCAGCCCCAGAAACATTTTTTTCGGCCAATGTGGCCCAGCGAAGCCAAAAGGTTGGACACCCCTGATTTACAGGTACGTGAGGGTGGGGAGGGAGAGCACAAGTGTGGAATGGGGGGGCAGGAGGGAGCAGGGAGGCACAAAAAGAGTGGAGGTGCAGGAGGGGTACCACCGGCCCGGGCGCTTCCTACCCTTACTGCAGCCCTAACCATTAGGCCACTCCTCCATAAAGAAACACCTCCAACTCTGTATAGGTATTTATCATTTTTATCTAGTTTTGCTTTCACTTCTTTTTTTATAGTGTGGAAAATGTGGGCTTGATATTCAGCCAACGGTGATCGGCATGTTGCTGACCACTTTTGGCTTTAAACTGGATATAGGCTGCCAAGCCATGTCTAGGCACCAGCATTGAATTTCCGAGCTTCAGAGATAGTTAATACATAGCTGGTTAAGCACTTAACTGGCTATGGGTTACCTCATAAAGTGCCCCTTTTACAAAAAGAGTGGAGTGATTTGTGATTTGCCGTGGCTTATACACTGAAGCTCGCCCAACTCCTCTACGCATATGTCCTCTCCAGAATGGATTACTGTAACTCCCTATTTAATGGACTAACCAAAAATAATCTCAAACGCCTCCAACGTGTCCAAAATGCAGCTATCCGCCTCCTACACAACCTCAACTACCATGATCCCGTCTCCCCAGCACTCCGCGCTGAACACTGGCTCCCAATTAGCCAGCGCTGTGCTTTCAAGGCCCTAGCAGTAGCCCACAAGAGAATTTATGCCACCACCCCCTCCTACATAAAATCTAAGCTTCCCATCTACACCCCCACTCGCTCCCTCCGCTCAAAATCGGAAATACGCCTATGCATTCCCCCTGGAAGGTCCCTCCTCTCAGAAACTGCCCGCAAACGATCCTACAGCCACTTCATCCCACATCTCTGGAATAAACTCCCCCCCCAACTCAGGCAACAGAACTCTTTATTGACATTCCGTAAAATGGTAAAGACCCTCCTCTTCAACTAAAGATCTCCCTCAGTCTACACCCCCCCTTAAACCCCACCTCTCTCCTCTCTCCCCTATTTAACTTCTCCTAAATTTCAGTATAGTCCTCTCTTAGTCTGTACTCTGATAAATTGTCTGTACTCTGAAAAATTGTTTGTACCCTGATAAATACTGCACAATTTTGTATGTCCAAGCACCTAAACCTATTGTACATCTTATTTGCCTAATTACTTCTACTGTGTATGTTTACTTGTAGACCGTTCTGAGCTACTGGGAGAACGGGATATAAATCTAAATAAATAAATAAACAAATAAATAAATAAATAAAAATAAAAACTGAAAGGGCTTTTGGCGCATTTGCCGCGGGATAACCATGACTGCGGCTTTGAAAAAGGGGCCTAAAGATAGGACTGACTTTTATGCAGTCCTATTTATGCCATTAACCTGCTCAGTTAAGTGCTGAATATTGGCACTTCACTGGCCAAGTGCTGCCGACTCCATCCACGGAACATCCTCAAAATAGCCGGATTTCATTTCGGTGCTAACCGGTAATTTTCAGCATCACTTAACTGGCTGAGTACTGCTGAAAATTAGTGATTAGCCTTGAATATGTTTTCTGTTATGGGCCCACAATGGTGGAACTCTTTACCACAACATATTACAAATGGAAGAGATCTTCTTTCTTTTAAAAAAATCTTTAAAAACTCACCTTTTTAAAGATGCTTTTAATATTCAATATTAAAAATTTTTTTTAGTTTTTAATTTTTTACCTACCCCTGTTTCCTTATGTTTTTTCCCGTATTTGTTTTTCTAGATATAACAGATGTAATCTTTGCCCTTCTTTCCATCCCATTTCAAGTCTGTCTTGTCTTAAATTGGATGTTAATGACTTTTAATTTGTATCTCTATAATTTTATGCTTTTTTTACTTGTGTACATCACTTTGTAAACAGATTCAGCGATACATCAAATATTAATAAACCTTGAACCTTGAACCTTGAATAGGCAATTTAACCGGCCAGGAGCCATTCTTTTTGGTGTTGTGCTTTATTCGATAGCTGTTCTTTGTTTCCCTTTGCTTTCCACTGGTATTTTGATCTACAGTTCCAGACTCCAGCTAAGATATAAACAGCTGCCGCTTCAGTGAGATAAAGAACAGGAAAACCGTGATCTCACGGGGCAGAAGGCTGGCGAGCATCTCTCTCGCAATGGATCTCATTCAGTTTTTATTTTTTTATTTGTGTTCTTCAGAATGCCCCGTGGGGGACTGAACACCATTATGGTGGTTTATTATTTTATTAGACCAATGGTTTCTTTCTTCTTCTTTTTTTGGACTTGTGGGTTATTTCCTTGATTACAGGTGAACGTGCAGAAACTTTTTATATATCCAAGTGTGTCAGAGAAACGAAGCAAGCATTTGCAGGTAAAGCTGATGTCTAAATGATCTGCACTTTCACATATGAGTAGACACCTATTACCATCTTTTCTCCATTTTGTGTCCACAAGTTCCAATTGCAACACATTTCCTTTTATTCATTTTTTCTTTGATTTCTTTTTATGAGCCCATTTCTGGATGAATCATTTAAAACAGGTATATTCTGCTTGCCAAGGAACTATTCATTTACAGAAAAGGATGGTGGATATGTGGTATAGTCTCCCAGTAGAGGCGCTAAAGACAAGGACAGTATCTGAATTTAAGAAAGCATGGGAGAAGAACAGAGGATGTCTAAGGGAGAGGTTTACGATTAGGTTTATTTATTATTTGTTATCCTGCTAACGGGTAAAGCCTTCTAAGTGGTTTACAGAAAACTAAGATCGTCTCAAACAAGTGGAGAAATAAAAAGTTCACAATCATAAAAGAAGAAAATCATAGATAAACGGTATAAGTCAGTGGTCTCAAACTCGCGGCCCGGGGGCCACATGCGGCCCGCCAGGTCCTATTTTGAGGCCCTCGGTATGTTTCTCATAATCACAAAAGTAAAATAAAATAGTTTCTTGATCATCTGTTGGAGCTACAGCCTCAGCACCCTGGGGTTGTGGGTTCAAACCCCGTGCTGCTCCTTGTGACCCTGGGCAAGTCACTCAGTCCTCCATAGCCCCAGGTACGTTAGATAGATTGTGAGTCCACCGGGACAGAGGGAAAAATACCCAAGTACCTGATTGTAAAACCGCTTAGATAACCTTGATAGGCGGTATATAAAAACATAATAAACTTGAAACTTTAGCTATAAATTACAGTATTATTATTAAAACTTAGCCAAAAGAAAAGATTTATCAAGAGTTTTACCTCATGCAAAATTGTCCTTTCTTTAATAAGACATTAACTATTTTTTTTTTTTTAGGCCCTCCAAGTACCGACAAATCCAAAATGTGGCCCTGCAAAGGCTTTGAGTTTGAGACCACTGGTATAAGGGAATGTGTCCATTTTTTTCAGTAACCAACCCTGCTCCTTTACGATCAAAAGGGACTGTAGTGTGTAGTAACTGGTGTGGACTGGGCAGACTGGATGGGCCATATGGTTTTTATCTGCTGTCATTTTCTCCGTTTCTGCATTTTAAAATATTTCCCTCAAAGACACAAACTGAAAAGCTCTTTGGCACATCAGGTGCCTTTTGGGGCAGCAGCGAACAAATTAATGGCAAAATGTCAACTACTTTCACTTCTGAAACTGCCTGAGAATGCAAAATGATTTTGATGATGGATGAATGCTAAAACTCTTTGACTTGCTGTTACTTCTTTATGGCCAGAATTCCCACTCCACTGTCCTGCAATTAAAGTGTCTTAACGATGAAGCCTTGATATGCTGTGCTTTACTTTTATTACCAATTGGGATTCAGTTGGCGAGAGTGGCAAGACCGCCATATGAGGTCGCACCATAAATGATTCTGTCCACTGGCCTTTAACAGAATTATTCACAGGGGAAAATGGGCATGTCTTCCCCTTCTTCTCACCATCCCCACCCACAATTTCACATCCAAACAATTAAAAGGGTATGATTTGGGGCACATTATCCTCTTTCCATGCATCTTCCGTCTCTGCAGAGCTCAGCGTTTGCAGCTCATTTTAAATGCAAACGAAGCTTCAGCTAAAGACTTCAGCTCAATTAATGAGACTCTGGGCATTTGTAATATCTTACGATAAGTGCTCCTTAGGCAAGGGCTCCTTGTCATAAGTGACAGCGATTCTCCTCCCCTCACTCCTCAGAATCCCTAAGCTCAGTGGATGAAGCCTGACAGAAGTAATCTCTTTTTATACGCAGTCTTGACAATGAAAATGGCAAACCTCCAACCTCTCCTGGAGAGAAGCTGAACACAAAAAATGAAACATCAAGAAAATGCATATAAGAAAGACTTGTGAGAAGAATTGTGTTAATGTACTTCCCAGATTTTGAAGGCATTTATAACTTTTTAGATTTTTTTTTAAAATTTGTAGCCCGCCTTTCCAAATGACGTAGGGGGGGGAAGTTATCAACATCAATTGCTGTTAAGACATGTTATTTACCTGTTAACCCCCATGATATATTCAACAGATATATCACCTAAACATTAACTACACCAAACACTAATTCCATCTCTTTTTTTCCTAATATGCCCCCTCTGAAACTCTTAACATACTGTATTTTGTAATTCACTACTTCTTTTTAAAAGGGCCCCTCTGAAATCCTAAACAAACTGTATACTGTAATTCGCTACTTTTTAAGATTCTACATACTGTAATTCCACTGACTATCTGCTTATTGTAACTCGCTGATTGTCTAGCTCTCTTCAATGTAAACCGTCTAGAAGTCGCACGATTATGGCGGTATAGAAGAATAAAGTTATTATTATTAGTAGTATTATTAGTAAGGCAGGAGAGGGGAGATATGGCCCTGGGTAATGGGAAAAAGGTATATGGGGTAGCAGATACACTACTCTATCTAATGTATGAGGGGGCCACTGAAAAGTTCTTGGCCCAACCAACAAAGTTGGGGCAGTCTCCATCGAGGGCTATGCACTAACCCCCTCTTCTACGAAACTGCGCTAGCAGTTTTTAGCATGGTGAACTGCGCTGAATGGCCTGCGCTGCTCCCGACGCTCATAGAGTTCCTATGAGCGTCGGGAACAGCGCGGGCCATTCAGTGCAGCTGTCTGCACTACAAACTGCTAGCGCAGTTTAATAGAAGAGGGGTTAGTGCATAGCCCTCGATGGAGACTGCCCCAATTTTGCTGGTAGGCCGAGAACTTTTCGGTGGTCCCTCGTACACTCGCTCTCAGTTGCTTTCACACGTACAGTAATTGTGATAAGTTTATCATCATATTCCAGGCACTATTGCAAGTGATGGAACTGTATTTTATATATCAAATCTAATTTCTCTGGTTTTTAAACCTACTTTCAGAAGCTGTATTTTTAAACCATCGGTTTACAAATCATATTATCTACCCAATGTTTATAATGCCCGTATTCAGTGTATTTTTCACAATATCAACATGTCTGTTCCCTATAGCATTAGATATGAATAATAATAATAATAACAGTTTATATACCGCAATACCGTTAAGTTCTATGCGGTTTACAAAAGATTAGTGGAGTACAAGTTGAGTTGACGTACAAGTTGAGTTAACTTAAGGGATATGGGAACAATGGGGAGAAAGGACAAGAGAGGGGAAGGAGGGAAGTGGGTCAGCTGTCTAGGTATTTCAGGAATAGGTGAGTTTTGAGGCGTTTCCTGAATACCTCATAAGTGGTAGGCAATAGGAGTTGTTCTAGGTCTTTACCCCATAGAGCAGCCTGATGTGAGAGAAGATGCTCATGGTGTTTTTTTAGTTTGCATCCTCTAACCGGGGGAGAAACGAAGTGCAAATGGGAGCTTCTCTTGTGTTTGTTGGCTGAGAAGGAGAATAGGTCAGTGATAAATCTTAATCCTATGCTTGTTTTCTTTTTTTGAGTTAAGTAGATTTGCTGCAAGTTATGATAGTATCAATTGGCCCATCATAATATCTAATGATGGCATTGCATATGACTTATTGAGATCCTGTAGATTCCTTCTGAAGGTTTGAAAAGCTCATGGATGATGTTATCTTTTTTTTAAAAAACAACAACCCCCAAAACACCAGCAAAGAAGCCAATTTAAATGAACAGCAAATAAAGCGATTTGCAAACTGACGACTTAAAATCCAGCTTATGAAAAGAAGTTATAAAAACCCACAGAGAAATTAGATATGGTATATAAAAAAAATAAAATACAATTCAATCAACTGAAACAGTGCCTGGCACATGATGGCATTTGGATAAACTTCACACAATTGCCTATGAAAATAATTTGCTTTAAACAATGAATAAAATCACTTTCCTTGAGATGCTGGAGTTGAAGGTGATTGTACAAATAGATCATGTTTGTGTAACAAAGCTAGATAATGCTGAAATATACAGCCAATAAAGATACCTCAGAGGAGAGAAGACAGCCTGAAACATATTATTAGAACGGCCATACATGATCAGCCCATCAAGTCCAGTATCTGGTTTCCAACAGTGGCCAATCCAAATACCTGGCAAGATCCCTAAAAGTAGCTATATTCCATGCTAGTTGCCCCCAGAGATAAGCAGTGGGCTTCCCCAAGTTTCCTTGTAAATGAACATGTCTTCCAAGAGCTTGCCTCCCAAATATTTTATACCCAGCTATGCTGTTTTTTACCACATTCAGTGGCAATGAATTCCAGAGCTTAATTGCATGGTGAGTGATCAAATAGGCTTTTTACTAACCGCAGTTTCTAGCGTGGGGAGCCGCACTGAATGGCCCGCGCTGCTCCCGACGATTAGAGTTCCTAAGAGCATCAGGAGCAGTGTGGGACATTCAGCTTGGCTCCCCGTGCTAGAAACTGCTAGCACAGTTTCGTAGAAGAGGGGGTAAATGTTTAAAATATGCTACTTACCCCTCTTCTATTAAACTGCGCTAGCAGTTTTTAGCAGAGAGCTACGCTGAATGGCCCATGCTGCTCCCAACGCTCATAGGAACTCAATGAGTGTCGGGAGCAGCGCGGGCCATTCTGCGCGGCTCCCACACGCTAGACACTGCTTTTTTTTTTTAACTCTTTATTGATTTTCAAATGTTAATAGTGCAATACAATTAATTTGAACATAAACACTACATAGAACACACTTTAAATACACATATAATTTAAAAAACAATAATTTTCTCCCCCCCAACCCCCATAATTAATGCAAGAAGTACATATTGATTCCAATAATATAGATAATTAAGTATAGCAAAACAATAATACATTCCCTCCTCCCACCCATCCCACCCTGGATGTGTATGGAAGTCAAATAAAAGGAAAGGTACCCGACTGTTATTGTGACTCAACAAATGCAGTCAATGGGCTCCACGTCATTTTAAATGCGTTACTATGTCCCAAACACTCCGCAATCATTCTTTCGTATTTATAACTGGAACATAAGCTTGCCCACCAGAAAGTGTAACTCAGTCGATCATAACTCTTCCAGTTACATGCAACCATCTGGATGGCTATTCCCGCAGTTTCGTAAAAGGAGGCCTTAGTATCTTCATGGAGTGTTCCCTCATCTTTTTAATTTTGGAAAGAGTAAACAACTAATTTGCATATACTCAATCCATTCCAAACTTGAGTTTATAGACATCTTAACACGTTTCACTTTATCTTTCTCTTCTGACCCCTAACCCCTTTGGCCTTTCTTCACCTTAACTCAGCGGTTATTATTAAAGTCCTCTCTCTATTTTTTTTTTTTTTTTTTACGCGGCAAGTGGAATTGCACATACTATTCAAGATACATTTGCACTATAGATCAATAAAGAGACATTAAAATGTTCTACATCAGGGGGTCTCAAAGTCCCTCCTTGAGGGCCGCAATCCAGTGGGGTTTTCGGGATTTCCCCAATGAATATGCATGAGATCTATGTGCATGCACTGCTTTCAATGCATATTCATTGGGGAAATCCTGAAAACCCTGTTCTACATGTTATTCTTTATTCCTTTCCTAAAAATTCCTAACAATCTGTTGGGGGTTTTTGTTGGCCGATGCTACACATTCAGCAGATTTCAATTTATTCGCCTCAATGACACCTACAGTATTTCCCTGGGTGGTGACTCCTAATTTGGCTATAGTTTGGATTATTCTTCCACAAATGCATCATTTTGCATTTGTCCACATTAAAATTAATCTGCTTTGATGCACAATCTTTCAGTCTTGCAAGATTCTCATGCAATTTCTTATAATCCGCTTGTGATTTAACTTTGAATTATTATTATTCTTTTGTAATCTACAAATTTGATTATGCCACTTGTTCCCATTTATAGATCATTTCTTAAAATGTTAAAAAGCACCAGGCCAAGTACCAGTCCTTGGGGCACTGTATTATTCACTTTTTTCCACTGAGAAAATTGACTAGTTAGTCTAAGGCCTCATTTTACGAAACTGAGATAGCAGTTTCTAGCGTGGGGGGCCGCGCTGAATGGCCCGCGCTGCTCCTGACACTGAGTTCCTATGAGCTATCGCAGTTTCGCAAAAGAGGGGGTAAGTCTCTCTTTGCTCTCTTTTAACCGGTTTCCAATTCACAAAAGGACATTTCCTCCCAACTTGTGACTTTTTTTTTTTTTTTTACGAGTCTCTCATGAGGGACTCTATCAAACCTCTTACCTTTATCTACATATTTATTCATACCTTCAAAAAAATGTAGCAGATTATTGAGGCATGTCTTGCCTTGGTTAAATCTATGTTGGTTCTGAGCAATTAAACCATGACTATCTACTGTATATATGTTGGGTTATTTATACTTTAGAATAGATTCTACCAGTTTGGCCAGAGCTGACATCAGGCTTACAGGCAAGTAGTTCTCTGGATCATCCCTGAAATCCTTTCCAAAAATTGGCATTACAGTACATTAGTCACCCTTCAAGCTACAGGTTCCATACACAAATTTTAATGATAGGTTACAAATTGCTAATAGTAGGTCTCATAGGAGCCAGCTCTATGGGTGATGTGGCTGCTTGAGTATCTCCAATATTGAACAAACCCATTGTCCAAGGAATGTGAGCATTTCTATTGGGTTTAACAAACCCAATCATTTTGAAAAGTTGGCTCCTATAGTAGGTCTGCAATTTTATTTCTAATTTTTCTCAGTACCTTGGGGCACATACCACCTGGTTCAGGTAATTTTCTTTAATTTATCAGCTTTCTCTATTATATCTTCAAGATTCACTGAGATTTGATTCACTTCCTCTGAACTGTCACCATTAAGGGCTCATTTTACTAAGCTGCGATAGCGTTTTTAGCACGCGCTAAACCCGTGCTACGCGGCTAGATGTAACGCCAGCCCACTGCTGGTATTAGCGTCTAGTGCGCGAGGCAATTCTGCACGTGCTAAGCATGCGCTAAAACTGCTATCGCAGCTTAGTAAAAGGAGCCCTAAATATCACTTCCAGCATGGGTATCTATCTCCCTTACATCCTCTCAAATAAAGATAGAAGCAAAGAATTTTTTCAGTCTTTCCGCTATGAATTTCTTTTTGAGTGCTCCATTAACCCTTTGGTCATCTAATGCTCCATCTGACTCTCTAACAGGTTTCGTTTTAATCTTATACGGCAGTATGGCCCCTAGCAGTAGTAGGGTGAAACTACCGCAAGGTGTTGATGGCACCATTTTGAACCTGGTGTTAGCAAGGAGTGACTGGCTCGTGCCATGACACTATTAGAAACCAGAGATTAGGCCAACTGGGCACATAGAGAGGGCTGTTACTGATGAAGGACTTTGAAAGAAGGATCTTGACTTAGAGGGGAGAGACTTTGGGAGAGGATTCTTGAATTTAAGGGCTTTGGGCGGGAGCTCTTGACTTGAGGGACTTTGAGGTCAGTTGTGAGGGGCATGTAATTGAGGGAGCCATCATGGGAGCACAGAAGGATATTGCATGCAACTCAGTCAGGATATTACATACTGGCCCCAAGTTAAGAAGTTCCCAGGAGCATCAGGTTGCGGCTTTATGGTATGATACTCCTGAGGTAGAAAAATGCATCCAACTTTTTCCTGGTAGTATTTTTCTAGGCATAGTGCAGCTTGTGGAATTCATTGCAGCCATGTTATTTATTTTTCATTCTATTAGTCTGTACTGCATGAATTTTCATGCTTTACATCTCATTACTATGCAACCCATGGTACCTTACATATTAACATGTATTACCATAGTATTATGGAACAATTATAGTATGTTAGAGGCCCTAATGTACCTTAATAACTACCTCACTTAATCTGATAGAAAAGGAAAAAGAAAGAAATAGAAAAATATTTGTCTACTGGGCAATCACTAGCATAGTGTAAGAACCTGATAAGAGATAGTGTGGGACATTGTGGTCTGTCCTTTAGTCAGGTTTTCAGGATATGCATCTCACGGAGGCAGTGCATGCAAATCCATCTCATACATATTCATTGTGGATATCCTGAAAACCTGACCTGCCTGTGGCTCTCGAGGACCGGAAATGCCTACCCCCTAGCCCAGTAAAAGTAGAAAAGATCCCTAAGGGAAAGGAGAAAGCTGCTATTACATAAGAACATAAGAACATAAGCAATGCCTCCACTGGGTCAGACCTGGGTCATGCCCAGCAGTCCACTCACGTGGCGGTCCAACAGGTCCAGGACCTGTGCAGTAATCCTCTATCTATACCCTTCTTTCCCCTTTTCCAGCAGGAAATTGTCCAATCCTTTCTTGAACCCAAGTACCGTACTCTGCCCTATTACGCCCTCTGGAAGCACATTCCAGGTGTCCACCACACGTTGGGTAAAGAAGAACTTCCTAGCATTTGTTTTGAATCTGTCCCCTTTCAACTTTTCCGAATGCCCTCTTGTTCTTTTATTTTTTGAAAGTTTGAAGAATCTGTCTCTCTCCACTTTCTCTATGCCCTTCATGATCTTGTAAGTCTCTATCATATCCCCTCTAAGTCTCCTCTTCTCCAGGGAAAAGAGTCCCAGTTTCTCCAATCTCTCAGTGTATGAAAGGTTTTCCATACCTTTTATCAGACGTGTCGCTCTCCTCTGAACCCTCTCGAGTAACGCCATATCTTTCTTAAGGTACAGCGACCAATATTACCTAAGGAGAGAAGTTAAAGTCAGTATAACTCTCCAACTGGAAGAAAAAAAAAAAGAGTAGTAGATAAAAATAATTCTGTCATAATGAATGCTTTCCAGGAGTTCTCAAGGCATTGTAGTTGAGAAAATGCTGGCATAGCAAATTCTTATTGAGGACTAAAGAGTGTTCTTGACTAGTTCCCTAGAGTACTGAGCTAAGAAAAAAGCAGAAATCTCCAACAGAGTTTGATTAGTAAAATATAAACTTTAGAAATCTTGAAACTGATATTCAAAAAGTTTGTCCTCCTAATTTCCCCCCTCTTTTACAAAGCCCAATAGCGTGGGCTGCTGTGGTAACTGCCCCGAAGCTCATAGGGATTTATAGGGCTTCGGGGCAGTTGCTGTACAGCAGTTGCTAGCGCAGCTTTGCACGAGGCAATCCTAAATTTATAATCGCATCGTATCGATTTTATGCTGATGATATTCAGGTTTTCCCCCCCCCCCCCTATTGAACCTTCTTTGGCTGCAAGTTCTTTGGTTGAACTTAGTTTTGGATTTGATTATACATTGAATGAGTAAGTTATAAGTTAGTGTTGAAATTTTTCGACAACTGAGCTTCTTGGGGTCTCTAAGAACTCTATTTCTGATTGTCCTGCTGAGGTCATCTTACTTGGTACTAAAGTGGAAATATCTCAGGAGGTTCGGGGATTAGGTGTTTTGCTGGATTCCCAGTTGACATTTTGACCACATGTGCAACATGTGAGCCAGAAAATTTACTTTAAGATGCAGATGTTAGGTAATCTGTGTCTTTTTTATGTCAGGGTACGACTTTAAACAACTTGTGCCATTGCTAGTCCTCTCTGGACTAGATTACTGTAATATTGTATTTCTTGGGTTGCCTGTTTCTAGTTTACAGGCATTGCAAATTGTTCAAAATTCAGCTGTTTTATCATTGTTTGGAGTACCTAGATTGGAGCATGTTTCTTCTTTTCTGATTTTGCTCTACTGGTTATATGTTGAATACCGTATTAGGTATAAATTGTTGCTATTTTAGTGTATTTGAGTCTTCATTAGCAGTCTTCTTGGTAGGTATATGAATATGTACCATCGAGGAACTTATGTTCTGCACATACCTCTGTATTGGTAGTGCATACTCATCAACAGTTGCACTTGGATGTTACAAGGAAAAGATCTTTTTCATGTGCTGGACCCACTGAACAAACTGCCTTTAGCTCTCACGGCAGCCATTTTGAATGAGTGATCTGCATAGGGCAGGAGCGTAGGAAGATTGCTCCTGCCCCGAAAGACCGCTAGACCACCAAGTGAGGTCCGGGATGCCGGGGGGAAGGCGGGAGGGAGGCAGGGTTGGATCAGAGCCGGCCCAAAGGTTATTCATGAATTTTCAATATTTGCAGGCCGGCTCTGCCCCGAACCCCCGGCGACTATTGAGGGAGGAGTGTAAAGCTGTGCTAAGCCAGTATTCTGCAGAGGTCAATCTCCATGGAGCGCCCTTTACAGAATATTAGCTGAGCGCAAATCTTGCGCCTAACATTGGGCACAGTACTTAGGCCTGCTGAAACCCAGTGTAAATCCTGGCACACAACTAATGGCAGGTGTGTGATGTTGTGATCCGCCTTGTATAAAGGCGGAATATAAATAATAAACTATACATCACCTTTTCTATAACATCATGCCTAATTTCAGGGAATGCCCTTGATCAGCCTATGCCCCTCCCCTTTTGAATTGCACACTATATAATTTAGGCACACATTTTACAGATTGGGGTACAAGACAGTTCTGTATGTAACCCAAATGATTGCCAATCAATACCGGTTAGTGATTGTTAATGCCCAAATTTGCGCACCCACTTTTGGGCGACCTGTATACAATCCGGAAATGAACTTTTAAGCTCCTAAATTGAGATGAAATTTTCAGCTGAAAACTTAGGGTCCTGTGTTTGAAAATGAAGACATGTTTAGGAGCCCAGCTTTTTTTTTTTTTTAATATTAGGTCTTTTGTGTATTTACTGTGCATTATTTTCTTGTTCTATTTTTATAATTGCAATATGCTATTTTCAGTCTTTGGAGAGCTTTTACAAAGGTGCACTCCTGAGCAGCGCAGGCTACATGCCGATAGGAATAGAAAGGGCGGCTCGGTATTTAGCGAGCACTGCTTGACAGTGCGCCTTTGTAAAAGGACCCGCTGGTGAGAAGAGTAGGGCATCAATTTTAAACAGAAATAGAAATTTTGTCATTTCAAAGTGAGAGTAATAGGAATTTAGATAACTTGAAGAAAGAGTGGAGATAAGGAGCATACAGCCCCCCAATTTGTATTTCATGTCATCTCCCCAGTCATTTATGAGAAATTTCATTTCTGGACCGGGGGGGGGGGGGGGGGAGGAGAGTTCTTCAATTATCTTTGTTACAGAAGCAAAATTGCTGGTAGAGTGCTCCCTTTTTAGCAAGAGTGTGCTCATTTTTGGAAGAGTGCAAACTTTACCAGTAGTTTGCACATGTGTGCACTATTCATGCATGCATGATGGGTGTGTGCGCATGCATTTACACTGTAAGAAAAGAGCGTACTGTCTTTTGGAGAAAGTGCAAACTTTTTACTATAAGTGGGCACTCTTTCAAAAGACAAGAAGCTTCGAAAAGAGGGTGCAGTCTTTTTTTTTTATATAAACTTTATTGAATTTTCAGACATTGGCAGTGCATTACATACATTACATATAACATTAAAAGTTTGCATAAAATGCACCTTAATACATAAAATATACATGAAACAACCATTTTCCCCCTATCATCCAATTATTAATACATTAAATCATATTTTTCTTACAATAATTTACTCATATATTTTAGCCCCTCAAAATATCTCCCTCCCCCCCGGATGTGTAAGGAAATCTGAGAAAGAAAAACAACAAATACAATATCCTTATTTTAAAAAAAAGAGGGTGCAGTCTTTTGGAAAAATGTGCAAAAATGTTTATTTTCTTGCCACTAGCAAATGTCATTTCAGATGAATGCACAACCATAGTGAAGATGTACATTTGCAATCAAGACAGGAGGCCAACTGTTCTGCATAGATATTCTAGTGCTCTTATTTTGGATGTGGCATGTTTTGTTGGAAAGCACTGGAAGAAGTGATATGCATGCAAGAAATTCATATTATTAATCTGAAACCGAATTGCTTTCCAGAAGAGAAATTCTAAAGTCATGACTGATTAATTGCTGCAGCCTGCAAAAGGTACATTTCTGTTTCTGAAATCCTTCTGTTTCGTAAGTCTCCTCGCTCACTTTTATATTTGCATTAACTGTGAACTCAGCGGATGATATGTGTTGACTGCAAAGGTGCTGTTTTAACTGCTAGGTCATATTAAATACCGTGTTAAAATATAATGAAGCTTAATAATTAGATCCTCTAATGTTTTCCTGTGGTAACTGTATATTTTCTTTCTCATTTGTGGAATGAAAGCTTTAATTTTTGGAGAGAAACTGGATGAGTGACATGGCAGTACACACCTACGTACTTTCCCCCCGCACTGATTCCTGGAATTAAAACAATTTTGTTTATATGCTTTCTCTTTATTCTGGAAAATGTCTAATGTTATATGGGTTATAATCATTAGTAGTGATTACAAGGTTTGATAGAGAAAGGGGATGGGTTTTGATGTACCCTCTTTCTGTGGTTGCAATCAAAGTGTTTTACACACTGTATGCAGGTACTTATTTTGTATCTGGGGCAATGGAGCAGGGGTGTCAAACTCAGTCATATTATTGGGCCAAGATCCAAAACACAGGCTAAGTCGCAGGCCAGATCTCGCCTAATCTCTGCCCCAGACCTCGCCCTCATAATAGTATTAATCGTATCACCATTTTTCATATATACACACACAATATAATCTTATTAACAACACAAAGCACACTGTATGCTTCTCAACATTCATTCCTACCAGAACACAGATTACCCGTTTGCAAATCCGGGACCAAAAACCAAAAGTACTAATATATATATAAAGGAAATCCTAAGATTCAAGAATCTGCATGCAGTACAACCCCCAGAGAAAAAGAAACAAATGCCTCATCCAGAAGCATTCCCATAGACATTGCGACGTCAGAGAGAAGACTTCCGGATCAGGCGTGAGATGCGCTTAGGAGCCGCCGCCCACAGCTTTTTGCACACTGCGGCAGTGAGGAGGGAGCCGGCCAGACGATAACACTGGGGGGAGAGGGGGGAGGCGGCAAAAAAAAAATGCTGCATCACACCGTGGGTCGCATAAAACGGCCAGACTGGCCGGATTCAGCCTGCGGGCCTTCAGTATGACACCTGTGCAATGGAGGTTCAAGTGACTTGCCCAGAGTCACAAGAAACTGCAATGGGAAAAGAGCCTGGTTCGCCTGCTGCATTAACCAATCAGGCTAGGGATGAAAGTGAACAGGTTTTCATGCTTGGGTACAAAACCCAAACTAAATAAGTCGGGGACTAAAAGGCATATAATACTATGGGACAATTCTACATACAGTACAATATAGAAGGAAACGCTATGAGGTGAGTGCACTCAGGGTATGGGAGCGTGCTCCACCCCTCCCCCTCGACTTTGCACCGTCGGGTTTCGCTTGATCTGTTAACTTCTACTCTCCACCTCCCAACTTGGACCAGGAGCAGCGGCAGAGGCAGAGCGGGAGCAGTGCAGAAGGCACTCAGGGTGTGTGAGCGTGCTCCACCCCCCCCCCCTTGACTTTGCACCGCCGAGTTTTGCTCAACTGCTACTCTCAACCATAGCTTTCATTCCCAACTGTTACGCCCAACCACAGTTTTCACTCCCAATATATACTCACACACCACTAAGGCTCTCTACAGCATCTACACTAAAGTACTTCTTACTCCTACCCATCCAGATACAACACAAGAAGAACACGTGATTACGTGTGCAAATGATTAGAATAGCATATCTGTACATTTGCACATAAATATCAAAATTCTGTAAATACATATTTATTTTAGAAACATAAAAAACATGTTGGTAGATACAGGCCAAATGGCCCATCCAGTCTGTCCATCCGCAGGAACCATTATCTCTTCCTCTCTCTAAGAGATCCCACGTGACTATCCCAGGCTTTCTTGAATTCAGGCACAGTCTTTGTCTGCACCGCCTCTTCCGGGAAACTGTTCCACGCATCTACCACCCTTGACAGGTACATATACACATAGGTGGAGTCTGAACAGAGTGAGGGTAGGATGAGCACACATTTAGGGGAAAAAATTTCTATAAACAATGTTCAAATATTGTCACTCATGGGCACTTGCAGCATGGATGGCAGGAAGACACCGTGGGAGCGACTCAATAAGATGCCTGAGGATTGCTAGAGATACCTGGAGCTATGCAGACTGCAGGGTGTCTGACAGTTGCTGATAAGTGCCTAGTAGTGGATCCAGTTATCAAACATGTCGTTCAAGGTGGTTCCAAATGTGCTTGATAGGGTTAAGGTCTGGGGAATTCAGAGACCAGGGAAGTAGCTGGAAGACTTGGTCATGCTCTGTAAACCACTTGCAAACAATTCTGGTGGTATGACATGTCGCATTGTCCTGTTGAAAGACCCCATTATCCATAGGAAAGGCCATCAACATGTATGGGTTTACTCGATCTGCAAGAATGCAGAGATACCCATATCAGTTGAGAGGTATCAAGGGACCCAGACCATATGAAGAAAACATTCCTCATACCATAACGCTGCCACACCCAGCTTGCGTACGTCCAACAATGATTACTGGGTGTTTGTTCTCGGTGATTTCATGCCTGACACGCCAATGCCCATCCATTTGATGGAGCTCAAAATGTGACTCATCGGAGAAGGCAACCCTCTGCCAATTGGTGCAAGTCCAATGTTGGTACTCCTGTGCACATTGCAGCCATTTTTTGGTGATGAATCCTCGTGAGCATGGGCGCAGTCACCAGCCATCTGCTCCGGAACCCATTCACAACAGGGTTTGCTACATAGTCATTTTGGATACACATCTGGAAGCCCCTGGTAGCATGCTGATCAGCTCACACCAACCTGCATCGATGGTTCATGTTGCCCCACTGTTACTATGTCAGGTTGTCGAAAAGGTTCCATTTGTCCACTCATGGACACAGGAGCCCGTGAACAGTTTACAAAACCACCGTTTCTGAAATGCTGCCACCCTTGGCCTCGTAGCCAATGATCATGCTTTTTTCAGTGTCTGATTAAATCATACTTTTTTCCCCATGACAGCCATGGTTGCTGTATTGGCAACTTGCTGACCTCCCACCTTACATACCTATGTAATGGCACGTGCATTCGTTCATTGGCAGTGCATCCCTGACGACGTCAAAGTTAGGCAGTGATCATAATAATGTGACTCGACCTGGTAGAATAGCATAGAGCAAAACATGCGTCCAATTCCAAATGGATAATGATTAGTGCCAGTTAACACCCAATTATAGGCACTTTGGCCATAATTGGATGCATATTTTAGATTGGTGCTCAAACATCAGAGCACATTTTGGGCACCATATATAGAATCTGGGAATAACTTATAGAATGGTATACGTTATTCGTGTATCTCCAGCATTTATAGGTAAGCACTTCAACCAGCTCAATGGTTGGAATAAGTGCTCACGCCTAAATTATAGGTATGTATTTATCTGTTACACTAGTATTCTATAAAGGAAAATACGGTCCAGATTCTGTAAATGGCACCTACAAATTAGGCATTGATTAGTGTGGCACTTAAGTACGATTCTATAAAAGTTAGGTTCACTTAACTTAAATGGACTTAAGTATCGATAGGTATCCTAATGTTAGGCATACTCTATTTATGCCAAGGTTTTCTAGGCCTAAATTAGTATACCTAAGTCCAAAACAGATGCCTACAACTACTAATCATTTCTATAGCAGACATACACAGCACTGTACATCGTAACATAGAACCAGGGAGGGGCCTTATGTCAAAACATAGAACCCTATGGGAGGGGCCTTAGGTGCTTGGGCCAATCAGGGCCTTAGGCCCCTCCCTGGGGGGTGCCGGCAGGAGGGATTGGGTATGCCTCCTGCCGAGGATTGTTTCAGGGTTTGCAGCAGGAGGGATTGGGCATCCCTCCTGCCAGGGGTTGTTCCGGGGGTTCCAGCAGGATGGAGTGGGCATCCCTCCTGCCACAGACAGTGTGTGTGTGAGTTTGGTGGGGGGGTGGGGTGGCGGGAGAGAGTGGGCATCCCGTCTGCTGGCCGATTTGCAGTGGGGTTCCCCGCCGCTGCCACTCTGCTGATCGTGGCAGGGAGATTCCCTTGCCGCGATCAGCTCAACGGCAATGTGATTCTCTAAACGGCACCTGGGACATGGACTCGGTTAGAGAATCAGGGTGGTTAGGTGGGGTTAGGCATCTATTTGTTAGGACAGATGCAATTCTGTAAAGGATGCTCATGTGCGATTCTCAAAAACTGCTTAGGCGACTACTGAGACCGGACGTCCTATACAGATTTCGGCCCTTTCTGCTTAATCTCTGTCTGTGAGCATGCCCACTAGCAGAGCATGTGCCATTAAATCACATTGCATATTTTTTTGCTAGTCTTAATTCAAGGAGGCCACTTATATGTGTTTATGGTTTATTCAGACTTGCTATGTTGCCTCATTTGCAAGGCAAGTTGGAATAATATCCATTTATGTTTCTAAGCTCACAAAGATAATTGCTTATGTGCTGGTTTTGAGCCCATCTATTTATTTTGTTTGATAACATCTGCCTTGTCCTCTTTCAGCCATCTCTACCCCAAGCTTGTTAGCGGCATTAATTAAATCACTGGAGTCCATTAAATAATTATTTTGGGCACCGATCTGAAATCCGGATTCAATTTTCATGCCCAAATTTGTTGACCTTTATAGAATTGGGCAGGGGAGAGTATATGCTGGGTTTTTTTTTAAATGCTTAAATTGCCTATGTCTCATCCTAAATGGGGTGTGGGACATAAATTTTCAATTAAATTAAATGAGTCATACCTCCGCAGTTTTGGGCCACTCCATGTAGGCTAGCTCAGTGCTTCTTTACCATTTTCTTTGCTATTAGAGATCGTCTGTGCTTAACCTATACTAGTTGAAACCTCTGATCTCCTTTGAAAATCAGTTTCATGTGCCCTGCCACCATATTGCTCCGGACTCCTCTCCTGAGCCTCCTACCCGGACCTATTTGAGAGCAGGTGCGCCTGAATTTGGTATCTTGGGGGGTTACGAGCTGCTCAGGCTTTCAGGATTTCCACAGTGAATATGCAGATTTGCTTTCAGTAGAGACAAATAGATCTCATACATATTGTTTGTGGAACTCCTAGAAACCCAATTGCATTGCGACCTCAGGGACCTGTTGTAGAGCATACAGTACTCTGGACCAGGTTTGCTTCTTGTGGCTGATTTACGGCTATAAAGTAATTTTGTCTTATGCTTAATGCATTCTGCTATAGATTTGTTACTACTGTAGTGCCACCACTTAACCTTCTTTACAGTATGTTCTGTTCAGTGTAGATGTTCATCTTGTATAAAAAAAATTAATTCGCTTTTTCCATTATAAGATTGATTGCCAAATGTACCAGTATTTTCTGGTTAGTAAGGCCCTCTAGTGTATAGTTAAGCATAGTGCACTGTGAAGCAGCAATGGTGACACAGTATTATATGTCCTTAGGTATGCATAGCACTTTTTGTTGCCATTAAAAACGAAATAAAGTTTATCTTCTCGATCATATCAGACTGTTATATCAATGTCTGCTGATGTCATAACGCACATACCTGTAATATTTTAGTATGGAATATGTTATATTATACCTTATCTCTCTCGACACTCTTCAATATTGTTTATATTTCTTGCTCTCTTACTTTTACATGATTTGCATACATAGATGATTGTTAAAAATGTTACAGCTCATCTTTTCTTGATAATGCCACTTCTCATTCTGTAATTAGATATACTTGATGGGTGTCATCACCCGGTTTAAAATCTTTGCTTCCTTGGAAGCTCTTGTATTTGTCTTGGTATTTTTCTGTTTTCTAAAACCAATAAAATTTTCTTGAACTGAAAAAAACCCCAAAACAAAACAAAAAAACAAAACGAAATAAAGTTTAAAAAAAAAAGGTTATGCATAGCCAAACAACCCCTGTCTTTATTTTATCTTTAGGGTTTAGATCCAGGTCTGTAACAGGAGGCAGAACTGATTCTGGATCTCTGTCCATTGTGTACAGTGGGCCTGCAGATCTGTTTTGAAATGAAATGACAGTGAAATTCAGACTCAGCTTCTCTAGCTATAAAACCATATAGGTCTGTGTGGTTTTACTGAAAGCAAAATAAAAAGGTACGTAAAAAGGAGAAGAGTTGCAAACTTTAAATTATACTGATCATATATCTTGTTTACAAGGTCAAGGTGAGAAAATAATTCTTCAAAAGTTACGGATTGCTCTGTTTTCAGGATAGCCAGGATGAATATGTATGAGATAGATTTGTATGCACTGCCTGCACTGTTTGCAAATCTATCGCTTGCATATTCTTTCGGGCTGTTCTGAAAACCAGACCCATTTGTGGCTCTCAAGGCCTGGAGTTTGCCAGCCCTAAATGAATACCAGATGGCAGGAATGCCCGTGGGCTGCAGATTACAGCGGTGAAATTCCGTACCTGTTGTTTTAGGCCTTTGCCAGAGGATTTAAAAAAAACAAAACTGTAACAGGCAGCTGAACTCTTCATTTATAATGCGAAAATAAAAGGACAAGTATTATTTTACATTAACATTATTTTACATTAAGTATTATTTTACATAACAATACTAGAGTAAATGTTTAGTGAGATCAGTTTTGCATCTCCTCAGAGCAAGCCCCTTCCTATTTCCAGTTGCCTATAAGTTTCTTACGGAGCAGTTCCATGCTTAGAACCGCAGCTGGAAACTAGAAAAGTTAAGGTTCAAATTCTGTTTCTATTGATGCTCCTTGTGACCTTTGGTACCTTCCATTGTCTCAGTTACAAACATAGGGTCCTATTTATGTACTGGTCAATAATCAGCCAGTGGTGGTAGTGGATTTTTAAACACTGACTGCTGTGGGCAGAATTGGGCCCAGATATTCAACGCAAGGCTGTGTCTGGGCACTGGTGCTGAATATTAGCATCTGACTGGACATGGTCAGGCCACCAGGATGGTCTCGG
The DNA here is from genome assembly GCF_902459505.1 of Geotrypetes seraphini. Lineage (NCBI taxonomy): Eukaryota > Metazoa > Chordata > Amphibia > Gymnophiona > Dermophiidae > Geotrypetes > Geotrypetes seraphini. The sequence continues at coordinate 39,000,724 of NC_047089.1, forward strand.
GACTCAAGGAGCTCCTATACGAGGAGCGGTTAGGGAAGTTGCAGCTCTACTCACTCGAGGAACGTAGAGAGAGGGGAGATATGATCGAGACATTCAAGTACCTCACAGGTCGCATCGAGGTGGAAGAGGATATCTTCTTTTTCAAGGGTCCCGCGGCAACAAGGGGGCATCAGTGGAAAATCAGGGGCGGGAAACTGCACGGTGACACTAGGAAGTTCTTCTTCACCGAAAGGGTGGTTGATAGCTGGAATAGTCTTCCACTTCAGGTTATTGAGGCCAGCAGCGTGCCAGATTTTAAGGCCAGATGGGATAGACATGTGGGATCTATCCGCAAAGATAGATAGGGAGGGTCATTGGAGTGGGCAGATTTGATGGGCCGTGGCCCTTATCTGCCGTCTATTTCTATGTTTCTATGTGGGTCCTGACCGATATTCAGTTGGGATTAGGGTTACCAGGTTTTATTTATGTAATATCTAGACCCCTAGACCTGCCCCCAAGCTTGCCCAGTTCCACATGTTCCCGCCCCTTTATGCCCATGCCTTGCCCTAGCCCCGCCCCCTCAGCCTGCTTGTCTCAGTCAGGAGGGCATCTGCGCATGAACGGATGTGATGATGTCACCGCATTGTGTCTGCATATGTGCGGGTGCCCCTCTAAAAAGAGGGCGTGTCCGGGTAAATCTGGATGACTGGTAAGCCTAGCTGGCACTTACATAAGACACTTAAGCAGGTCCAAGCTGCATTTCTTCTGGTGCCCACATTAGTATAGTGTGCGTGTTCCCCACCCCCAACTATCCGATCATACTTCTAACTCCACATTGTCTCTGATCACATTCCCAAGCCCCCCTGGCACAAGGACCAGCCCTCCCTAGTTAGAGAGGTCCTCCTGCCTTATTTTCTGGTAGTCCAGTAGGGCAAAACTTACTCCTGCCCCTAGCAAATGCATAATAGCAATGGCTACTGTGACCTCTAGTGAAAATCTCACGGTAACTCGTACTAGCTAGCTAGAGGTGATGGTGGCCATCTCTACTACAGAGAAACTAGGATCGGGAGTGACTGGATTTCATTCCTTCCCCTATCACCCCGCCGGACCAACAGGGAGTAAAGTAGGCCCAGGAGGGCCTCTTCTATCCGAGGGTGAGGGGGTGGGAGATCAGAGCTGGTGCACAAGGTTGGGAGTGAAATCAGAGCTGGAGGGAGGGAGGGAGGCCGGGACAATGTACATTGCAGGTGGTACCCAGAGATTATATGTATCCTGGCCAACATCCAGTGCTGACATCTGCATAGCTAACCAGGCAAAGTTTGCAATGCTCTTTATGAAGTCTTTATGGGGGCTGGGCATTGCATATTTCCAATGCCTGCATAACTCCTGGCTTCTCCTTGGCTCTGCTCGCTGTAACATTCCTGAATTGCCCATTCGGGACATGTCCAGTGAGTGCCAATGTTCAGTGGCACGGACTGCTTAAGTGCCACTGAATATCAAGATATTTAAACAGGCAGGAGGCTCTCCTGCTCGTTTACCCCTCTCCCCCTTTTACACAACCACGTATGAGGTTTTTAGCACCAGCCGACATGCCGCTCTGATGATCATAGAGTTCCTATGAGTGTTGGATCAGCACAGAGCATTCCGTGCGCTGGCCGGTGCTAAAAAAACCTCTTGCGTGGTTTTGTAAAAGGAAGGGTTAATTCACATTGGATAGCGACCACTGAGTGTTTTCCCCCTACATACAAAATGGTAAAAAAAATCATCTGTAAAGAATTCCTTTAGATTGTAATCTATCTAGGGGACAAGAAATACCCATTATACATCACCTTCAAGCTTAAATTTGGAAAGGTGAATAATTAAATCCAAATCCAGACTCATTTTCTCTCATAGAATTTCTCATTCTCTTCCATCGTAATGTACATTCTTGTGTTTCATTTTTGTAAGCCTTTCTAGCGTCTAAATTTTTAAATACTTCTAAAAAATTAAGTTGAAGGAGATCTGACTTGAATGTGCAATGGCCAATGGGAATTTTACTGACTTTCCATCAAGCAATACTGTCTGTTGCTTGCTTGGTTGAGAGACTCTCTCAGAATTAAAAGTACTTCAATAAAAGAACTTGTGCACCATTAATTTTTTCAACAGCAGTCAGTTTCAGAACTAGAATTATTTAAGAATTATTTGGTTGAATGCCTTTTGATAAAGAAAAGTATTGTCTTTGCTAAAATGTATTATCTTTCATAATCCAAGTATGTATTGTCCTATCATGTCATGATTTAAAATACAGTCATGCTCTACCTCACTATACCCTGTTATGTTCTATTATGTATGTAAACTTGTAACTCGTTCTGAGCTCTTTTGGGAGAATATAATATAAATCCATATAAATAAATAAAGGTAACCCTCCTTCATTCCTGCTGCAAGAATCAGGAAGTTTCAAGAATTCATTTTCTTCCATAATCCAGGAATAATCCAGAGTTTTGGCTTTACCCTGACATTTTTTTTTTTTCTTAACACAGATTCTGTTTGAGGAGGTGATTAGAAGGGGATCACGAACAGATCGGAGAGGGTTATCATGCCGCTGTACCGGGTCATAGTGCACCCTCACCTGGAGTACTGCATCCAGCACTGGTCGCCGGATATGAAGAAGGACACGGTACTACTCAAAAGGGTCAAGAGAAGAGCGACTAAGATGGTTAAGGGGCTGGAGGAGTTGCCGTACAGCGAAAGATTAGAGAAACTCTTCTCCCTTGAATGGAGGAGATTGAGAGGGGACATGATTGAAACATTCAAGGTACTGAAGGGGATAGATTTAGTAGATAAGGACAAGTTGTTCACCCTCTCCAAGGTAGGGAGAACGAGAGGGCACTCTCTAAAATCGAAAGGGGATAGATTCCGTACAAACGTAAGGAAGTTCTTCTTCACCCAGAGAGTGGTAGAAAACTGGAACGCTCTTCCGGAGTCTGTTATAGGGGAAAACACCCTCCAGGGGTTCAAGACAAAGTTAGACAAGTTCCTGCTGAACCTGAACGTACACAGGTAAGGCTAGACTCAAATAGGGCACTGATCTTTGACCTAAGGGCCGCCAAGTGAGCGGACTCCTGGGCACGATGGACCACTGGTTGGGCCAGCAGCGGCAATTCTTATGTTCTTATGATTTCTATGCATTAATGGAGAGCTAGTGTGAAGTTACAAGAGGGTGCTGAAAGGTTTTCAGCCCAACCATGAAGAGAATGATGAATATATGGTTCAAAGATCTGAAACATTGTCAAAACATAGAATTTCATTTCTGCAAATTGGCACTTAGCGAAATAACACTCATAATTTAGGAAACTGGTTGGTTGGGCTGAGAACTTTTCAGCACCCCCTCATAGTGCTTGAGGAATGTTAGAGTTACATGGATTCTGACCTTTTTGAATAAGCCCTTAAGAGTTATTACAGTGCTCTCAAACGTGAAATAATAGAATATTTTGGTTCCTGTTATTTCATTTTGAAGAGGAGCTACATCTTTGACAGCATATTCTTTTGTGTTTAAGAAGAGGATTATCCTTGTTAATAGCTGTCTTTTTGTATTATTATTATTGGGGTGTTTTTGTGATTGAACTAATGTACATATTTAAAAAAAAACAACAGTGGGGGCATGCTATTTTTTCATTAACATATCCAGTTAAATATAAGGCTTACTTCAAAAGGTTACAAAAATATTTTTCTGGAATCCTGGCTAGCTTTCTAATTTTACTTTGAGATCATAGCAGTAACATCTGAATGAACTTCCTTCTTTAGGTGATATTAGGGGGGCCCTTTAACAGAGAATGACACAGGGACAAATTTGCCTCCATCCCAGCAGGATCTCAATTTCCTGTCCCATCCTCATGAACTCTGTCCCTGTCTCTGCCCCATTCCTGCAAGCTCTGTCCTCATCTGCACAAGCCTCAAACACTTTAAAATCATAAGCAGGATCATTCTAGAGCTCAGTTTGTGATGTCATAATGCCTCATTCCACCAATGCCTAAACTCCGTCCTCATCTGCACAAGCCTCAAACACTTTAAAATCATAAGCAGCATCATTCTAGAGCTCAGTTTGTGATGTCATAATGCCTCATTCCACCAATGCCTAAACTCCGTCCTCATCTGCACAAGCCTCAAACACTTTCAAATCATAAGTAGCAACATTCTAGAGCTCAGACTGTGATGTCATAATGCCTCATTCCACCAATGCCTAAACTCCGTCCTCATCTGCACAAGCCTCAAACACTTTAAAATCATAAGCAGCATCATTCTAGAGCTCAGTTTGTGATGTCATAATGCCTCATTCCACCAATGCCTAAACTCCGTCCTCATCTGCACAAGCCTCAAACACTTTAAAATCATAAGCAGCATCATTCTAGAGCTCAGATTGTGATGTCATAATGACTCATTCCACCAATGCCTAAACTCCGTCCTCATCTGCACAAGCCTCAAACACTTTAAAATCATAAGCAGCATCATTCTAGAGCTCAGATTGTGATGTCATAATGACTCATTCCACCAATGCCTAAACTCCGTCCTCATCTGCACAAGCCTCAAACACTTTAAAATCATAAGCAGCATCATTCTAGAGCTCAGTTTGTGATGTCATAATGCCTCATTCCACCAATGCCTAAGCTTTGTCCTCATCTGCACAAGCCTCGAACACTTTAAAATCAGAAGTGTTCGGGGCTTGTGCGGTTACGGCAGAACTTGCAGGAATGGAATAGGGACAGGGACAAAAAACTTGCGGGGATGGGACGTGAATATTGTCCCTGTGCCATTCCCTACCGTTTAAGTAAAGTGTGAAAAGATTTGCACTTCTAGTACTGCAAGGTAACCTCCTGATTCTCTATATATAGGCACTCAAGATTGTGTGCAGGAAACAACAAATAGACTGCAGATAATGTACAAGATGCAGGCGTTGTTTATTAATAAATGCAGTAACATATACAACCTTATAGCCAACCAAGGGACCTGACACGGTCCGTGTTTCGGATAACACGCCTTCCTCAGGGGTCCATGGTGGTTAAGTTATAGAGCAAACTGCATAAAAGATAACAAACACACGCCAATCACGATCAAATGGGGGTCAAACAAGTCTTGCACAATAGCAAAAAAAGATTGTGTACCAAAATTTGGCACCCATCAAGCGTATTCCATAACTGTGTGCTCAACTTAATAGACAAATAAGCAGTTAATTGGTAATAATTTGGCACTAACAATTATCGGTGTTAATTGGCAACAATTTGTTTTTTAAACATTTTTATTATTTTATTTAGTTACAATAGTGTAATACATTTAGATTGAAAATAACAAAATATAACAAAGAATACACTATCTCAAACAATAATATTACAGAATCATTGCTATACCCAACCCCTTTCCATCAATTATTAATATTGACAATATTAAACATCTTTAATATGAAGAATTAATATCTATATTTTCATTACCTTTCCCTACCCCCTCCCCATCCCATTCCAGATGTGTAATGAAAAACTCAGAAGGGAACATATTATCTTTTAATGTGAAACAGCAAATAAAGCCAATGGACTCCATATTTTGTTAAATAAAACACTAAACCCTAAACATTCTGTGTTAATTCTCTCATATTTGTCCACCAAAATGTATAATTTAACCTGTCATGATTTTTGCAGTTTGTTGTGATCATTTGAACCGCAATTGCAGTTAAAATCAAGAAAAGGCGGCTTTTAAATTTATCAAGGGGAGGTTTAACATGTAAAATAGTACCACAGATTATTGCTTCGTATGTTAACGGAATATCTGATTCTAAGACTATATTTATTTGTCCCCAAATCGAATTCCAAAAACCAAATATCAGCGGACAAAAAGATAACAGATGATCTAAAGTCCCTAGGTCAGCATGACAGTGCCAGCATCTATTTGATCTAGAACTATGTAATTTTTGCAACCGAACTGGGGTCCAAAAAAATTCTATGCAATAAAAATAACCATGTTTGTCTCATAGGGGGCATGGCTTGCGAGTGCCGTATATGGACGTGTGATTGACAAGCTCCTCACTCCGGGGTTTTTTTTTCATTATTTTATGAAAGATTTTGAAATAGATTTCCTTTGAAAATGGCATCTACGTCTAAACAATGTGGCTAATTTGGATTTACAGATGCTTCTTGCTAATGCTATTCTATAAAGACGCACACAGTGGCCTAGCGAGAGTGAGAGGCGCACAGGGCAGTAGTGCCCCTCCCCACCCTAATCTCTACTCTCCGCCTGCCGCACGTGCCCCCTTCCCTTGTAACCTCTCGTTGAAGTTGTTGCTCACGGTGGTCAACAATGTGCTCCTTGTGACCCCGTCGGCGTTCCCTCTGATGCCACCTGGAAGTGACATCAGCGGGAGAGCCGATGAGCTCACGAAGAGCATGTTGTTGACCACCGCGAGCAACAATTTCAACCAGAGGTATGGCAAAGGGAAAGGGGGGGCGCACACATGGAGGGGAGAAATGGGAAGAGGCGGAGAGGAGGGCAGAGAGGTGAAAGGGTGCCGGTACCTCCACCAATATGACATCCAGGGCAGACCGCCCCCTTGCCTCCCCCTTATTATGCCACTGGATGCGCATGTAAATCTTTTAGCGTGCAACTGAAAGAGGGGGGCTTGGCCACAGAAAGAGCATGGGCGGGTCAGGGGCATTCAATAGAAATGAGCAGGCTAGTATAGAATTCGGGGGAGGGGGGGACGACCCACGCCTAATTTTTGCATGAAGATTTGTACCAGGTTTGAGTCCGTTTAAATCCTTGTGCCCACAGTTGGGCATGAATCCTGGCGTTACGTGCTGTTCTCTCAATGGAACCCGACTCTGAGCACTGTTTACAGAATAGTGCGTCATGCTCATTTTATTGGCCTCTAAATTTGGGTGCCATTTAGATAATGTAGTCCTATGTGGGTAAATCTAGTGGTCACCTCTAGGTAGGCATCCTGTATGCCATGCAGTGCGAGCCTTTTCTATAGTGGCTTCTCACTGCCCAGATTTCTTTATGGGCACGATGGGGGCAGGAATGAAGCCCATTCGCTCCTGCCTCTTGCAGCTGCTATAAGAAAATGGCTGCCACACCCATTTCCTGCCCCATGGCATATGATGCATTTAAAGCCTGAATTAGACCACAATGTGATGCCAGCACAGAAACAGTTACCTTGCTCGTATGCTAACAGCGTATGCTAATTTATATGCTAAAGGCACCCTTTAGTTTGATTGATGAGGGTCCATGAAAAGATCTTTTCGTTATTGTTAGCTATTACCATGGAAGTTTTCTAGAATGCTTATTAGCCTGACTTTGACATTTTCTGTTTTGGGTCATTTGAATTCTGGCTCCTTTTTGGGGACTTATAAGCCTGAATAGAAGCACTTCAACACTTCTGGGCAGATGGCTGAAAGCAGGGCTGGCTCAAGTCTTTCAGAAATCAAGTTGGAAATACACTTTATTTTATATCCATCAAAATGAATCATTTCTTGGCTCATGTATCATTTAACTCCAGCAAAATGAATCATATCCAGAGCTTCCTTTCAATTGAAAGAGGCCTGCCTATAGTGCTCTTATCCCATGGAGATATTTAAAGTATACTTAATTGAAATCTTTAAGTCTGTCACCATAGATTTTTATAGTAAACAACACTGACACAGAGTTGTAACACAGTATTTTAAATCATGAATTTGTCTCTCCAGAGACTTCCAATATGAGGGGCTGCTGAAAAGTTCTCAGCCTAACCAGCACAGTTGAGGCAGTCTCCGAGGGCTATACACGTAGTTCGGTGATTTTACGCTTTAATCGTTCCGTCGGAAAACTATGGAATGAAAAAAGGTGGAAAATCGCTGGACTAAGGGCTCCTTTTACAAAGGTGCGCTAGCGTTTTTAATGGACACACCGGATTAGCGCACGCAATAGTGCGCGCTAGCAGAAAATCTACCGCCTACGGCTCTAGCGCGGTTTTGTACAAGGAGCCCTAAGTGTATAGCCCTTGATGGAGACTGGCCCCAACTTTGTTGATTGGGACTGAGAACTTTTCAGCAGTCCCACGTAGACAGAGACATTATCACTTCCATTTCCCTGCTGACTAATAATAATAATAATTTATTTCTTGTATACTGCTATACCAAAAATTCGAAGCGGTTCACAACAAAAAATACATACAGCCAATAATTAAATACAGAATAAACAGTCGATATCAAATACAGAGTAAAACAATCAATAAAAGAATACATCAAGTAAAATTAGTAAAAGTTAAGAAGGTATGTAAAAAACTGTTAAAAATTCATGATAGATTTGACAGTAAACATGACTAAGAGGAAAACATGTCAAACAGGTGTGTTTTTAGTGATTTTCTAAAGTCAAACTAGGAAGTGGCCTCAAGTATTCCTTTTCCTGTGCACCCAGCCAGTGGCGTACCAAGGGGGGGAGGCGGGGGGGGGGGCGGTGCGCCCCGGGTGCCAGCCCTAAGGGGGTGCTCCCGGCCTTGCCGTTCAGTCCCCCCCACCCCCGAAGGACCGCTCGCCCCACTGACCTTCCTGCACCACCTGTGAAGCAGCCCGCAGCAGGATCGCGAAGTCAGCGTCAGCGATCCCTGCGCTGCTTAGGCGCTGCTTCCTGCGCCGCGATCCCGCCCCGCCTCTGACATCAGAGGAGGGGCGGGACCGTGGCGCAGGAAGCAGCACAGGGATCGCTGACGCTGACTTCGCGATCCTGCTGCGGCTGCTTCATAGGTGGTGCGGGGAGGCCAGGGGGGCGAGCGGTCCTTCGGGGTGGGTCGGGGCATCAGGCCTTCAGGGTGGGGCGGGCGGGCAGGCAGGCAGGCTTTCAAGGGGGAGGGGGTGACAGGCAGGCAGGCAGGCCTTCAAGGGGGGACAGGCCTTCGGGGGGGGTGCAGACCTTCAAGGGGTGCAGGCCTTCAATGGGGAGCAGGCAGGCCTTCAGGGGGGGTGCAGGTCTTCGGGGGGGAGTGTAGGCCTTTGGGGGGTGCAGGCCTTCAAGGGGGTGCAGGCCTTCAAAGGGGGGGGACAGGCCTTCAAGGGGGGAAAGGCAGGCAGGCCTTCAAGGGGGGGACAGGCCTACAAGGGGGGGACAGGCCTACAAGGGGGTGGGACAGGCCTTCAAGGGGGGGACAGGCCTTCGGGGGGGGGCAGACCTTCACTGGAGTACAGGCCTTCGGGGGGGGGGGTGCAGGCCTTCAAGGGGGGACAGGCCTTCAAGGGGGGAAAGGCAGGCAGGCAGGCCTTCAAGGGGGGACAGGCCTACAAGGGGGGGGAGAAGCTACAAGGGGGTGGGACAGGCCTTCAAGTGGGGGACAGGCCTTCGGGGGGTGCAGACCTTCAAGGGGGGGACAGGCAGGCAGGCCTTCAAGGGGGGTGCAGGCCTTCAAGGGGGGACAGGCAGACCTTTAAGGGGGGGACAGGCCTTTGGGGGGGACCATGATTTAGAAGTACACGGAGGGAAGGGGGTGTTTAAAGAGACATGCATATGCCAAACTTTGGGGGGGGGGAAGAAATAATGGGTCTGAAAATAGAGGAGAGGGAGAGAGATGATGGACCATGGGATTTAGGGAGGGAAGGAACAGAAAGGGAGAGAAATTGGACACAAGGGATGGTGTGGAGGAGGGATAGAGATACTGGATAGGAGGGTAATTAGGAAAAGAAAGGGAGAGATGGTGGACTCTGGGGTGGAGGGAGAGATGCCGGATGAAAGGGTATTTAAGAAAAGGTGGATCTGTGGAGGGAGATGAAAAAAAGGAAAGATACCAGACTTCCTGGGAAGGGAAGGGAAATGGAAAGGGAGGACAGAGTTGGCAGATGGATGGTTAGCATGCAGAAAGAAGGAGACTCTGGCAAGCAAGTTATCAGAAGAAAACCAGAGCCTTGGCCCAACAAGATTTGAAATATAACCAGACAACAAAAGGTAGAAAAATTAATTTTATTTTCTGTTTTGTGATTATAATATGTCAGATTTGAAATGTGTATCCTGCCAGAGCTGGTGTTGGACTGCAAACGTGAGCTAGGATTTAACAGAGAGAGGAAAAGTCCTTTTTGTTTCTTTATTTTATTTACACCACAGCGCCAGTGTGGTTAGGAGAAGCCAAAGGGGGTGAAAAAGCTATAAAACCCACCAGGAGTTTTGAAAAAAATCACCCAACTGGGCAGGAAAATCGAATTGAAAAACCAGGGCTGAATCGAATCAAAAAATTTTTTCCTGTATCTGGCAGCATTAGTTTGCGCTACTGTCTTAGACTTTAGGACCTGGGATTGGGGAGAGATGGCATCCTCAGTACTTTATAATGCAAGTGAAACGAGGATTTGGTCAGACTTTTGAAGGGTCTGCAGAAAAAAAATATTGTATAGGCCGGGGACATGAGACAGCAGGAAATGGGAACTTTTCTTCCTTCTATTTTTGTGAATGGAAAGGCTGAGGATGTCAGAGAGTTCAGTTAAAATATGTGCTTTATAAGAAAATATAATAATGTGTTTTATAAAGTTTATAGCATAGCTGGCCTACCCAGTGAGGTGTTCCTAGTGGTGATGGTGGCAGCGTGTCAATGTGTTGAGAGGAAGAGGTGGTCTGGGAAATTCTGCTGAGCAAACTCCGGGCCCATTTCCACCCCCCAGTTAGTCCACTCCACTCAACTGGTTCACACACTGAGTGGGTCTTTGGGTGTTGTTTTGGGATCTCTTCCAGTGGTTTATCTCCTTCTGGTCCAAGGAAGGAAACTTTGTTATCCTTAGCATTGACCTACAGAATATGTTTGTAACAGCACTGCTTGTGTGGTATTAGGCTATGTAGTGATCGAAAGAAAAAAACAGACCTTTGCACATTTTTGCACTATATGGTGGGTGTATGAGGAGATTCACATTTCCTGCACAGCTAAGTCCATGTGAAGTTACCTTGTGCTGTATTTGACATCTAGCAAGGTCTCTGTTTGAAAGGAAAGATCTAAACTTAAAAATGAAGTGGCCAGAAGTTATGGTAAAAGCAGATAGTGTAGCTGGTTTTAAGAAAGATTTGGACAAATTCCTGGAGGAAAAGTCCATAATCTGTTATTAAGACATGGGGGAAGTGTCTGCTTGCCCTGGATAGGTAGCATGGAATGTTGCTACTCTTTGGGTTTTGACCAGGTATTAGTGTCCTGGATTGGCTACCATGAGAATGGGCTACTGGGCATGATGGACCATTGGTCTGACCCAGTTAGGCTATTCTTATGTTATGTTCTCATCTGTAGGGGCCTTTGTTTTCACTTCTTATTTTAATGTATTTTTTTTCTGGGAACTTATCAGTGTTTTTTATAATGGGAACAAAAATGGAAGAGAATTAATGTGTGTGGGATGAGGGGGTAACTAATTTCTTCAGCTAAATAATTCAATCCACTTCAAACAGACATAGGAGAACTCACGCACCATTCACACTCCCTCCAACCAAAAACGTCAAAAGAAAAAAACTGTTCGACAACCTCCTAGCCATTCGAGCTGCAACACTCGACCCCCAACTCTACAACCAATTGACATCGACCACAGACTGCAAAACCTTCAAAAAAAAATAAAACCCTTCTATTCAAAAAACACATAAAACCGAACTAACACAATCAGAACTGTCCCAAGCATCACCTGCAACTACTCCATATGTACTTCTGATGTCATGACAATTCAGACATAATTTATGTTATGTTATGTTTGGAATATAAGAAAATTTTCACTGCCTGTTTCTATTCTGACCATTTATTCTGTTTCATGGTTATTACAAAAAATATTTTTTTACATATGGGGGGGGTGTCAAAAAATGATGGGCCCCGGGTGCCACATACCCTAGGTACGCCACTGCACCCAGCTTTTGCTGTCACCTTTTCTACCTGTCTGGCCACCTTCGTCATGTTCTTTTGTGCACAGAAGTACTTCAACCCCCTACTGTATCTCTATCGTGAGTTTTTGCAGCTGAAATGCATGACCCAGCATTTTTTTTTTAGCATTAGATATTAGTTGCTAAATTCTAGACCAGGGGTGTCAAAGTCCCTCCTCGAGAGTCGCAATCCAGTCGGGTTTTCAGGATTTCCCCAATGAATATGCATGAGATCTATTTGCACGCACTCCTTTCATTGTATGCTAATAGATCTCATGCATATTCATTGGTGAAATCCTGAAAACCCGAATGGATTGCGACCCTCGAGGAGGGACTTTGACACCCCTGTTCTAGACCATTCTTCAAGCTTCGTTAGATCCTTCCTCATGTTATCCACGCCTTATAGCAAATTTTGAAATCAACCACAGAGACAAATCTTGCCAGCTGGCATTTTCACAACATAGAAACATGATGGCAGATAAAGGTCAAATGGCCCATCCAGTCCGCCCATCCACAGCATGCACTAGCTCCTCCTCTACCTAAAAGATCCCACATGCCTGTCCCTTGCTTTCTTGAATTCAGATACAGTCTTTGTCTCCACCACCTCTACCAGGAGACCAGTGGCGTGGTAAGGGTGGGAGGCGCCCCCTCACTCTCTTCTCTATCCCCCTTCCCCCCCCGCCATGCGTACTCCCCTTCCCTGGTACTTGTTTAGCTTTCCCAATGTGAGCGGCATCTCTAGTTTGCTGCCCGCGCCAGCATCGGCTCGCCTTCTGAAGTCACTTTCTAATCGCGGGACCCAGAAGTGATGTCGGAGGGGTGCACCGAGGCTGGCATGAGGAGCAGGTTTGTTCCAGGCATACAGTGCAGCAAGGTAGAAGGGATGGAGTCTGCAACTGGCTGTAGAGGAGAAGGGTACAGATAAGAGAGACTTATCTGATGAGTGGAATGCCTGGGGGGGGGGGAGTGTGGGGAGAGAGGAGAGATACTGAGGAGCTGCAGAGCAAATACACTTGTAGGTCGGTAAGAGGAGTTTGAACTGTTTGCGGAAACGGAGAGGGAGCCAATGAAGTGACTTGAGGAGAGGGGTAATGTGGGCATAGCAACGTTGACAGAATATGAGGCGTGAAGCAGTGTTCTGAACAGATTGAAGGGGAGCGAGATGGTTCAGTGGAAGGCAAGTGAGAAGCAGGTTGCGGTAGCCTAGGTAAAAGGTGATAAGAGTATGGATATTTGACTCTAAGTTTGTTTTTTTGGGGTTTTAAAAAATACGTATTCTACATATCCTACAATTCTATGCGGATTACAAATTATTCGGTTCATAGACAAAATTGCGCAAGACAACGGCGCGCCGACAACTGAGCGCAGACAACTGAGCACAAGGTTGACGGCGCACCGAAGAAAAGCACTATTTTAAAGGGTGTTGGTGGGGAACCCCCCTATTTTACTTAACAGACATCGCGCTGGCGTTGTGGGGGGTGTGGGGGGTTGTAACCCCCCTCGTTATATTTGAAACCAAACTTTTTGCCTGTTTTTTAGGGAAAAAGTTCAGTTTTAAGTATAATGTGGGGGGTTACAACCCCCCAAACCCCCCCACAACGCCAGCGCATTGTCTGTTAAGTAAAGTGGGGGGTTCCCCCCCACACCCCCTGTCGGAACCCTTTAAAATAGTGCTTTTCTTCGGCGCGCCGTCAACCTTGCGCTCAGTTGTCTGCGCTCAGTTGTCGGCGCGCCGTTGTCTCGTGCGATTTAGTCCCGTCACCAATTATTCAGGTACTCAAGCATTTTTCCTTATCTGTCCTGGTGGGCCTTCAAAAAAAAAAATAGGCGCTATGCTTGTTAGGCGTGGGCGTGGCTACGTGTTAGGCACCTTCTTACAGAGTCGCCGCTCTTAAGCGTGCTTAAGCGCTCGCATGGGAGCCTAACTTTTAGTTGGGCCTAGAGCTGGCCTATTTTTTGGGCGCCTCCAAAACAGGTGCCCAAATAGGCGCGGCTCAGCGCGATTCACTAAACGGCGCCCAATTTTACTTGAATCGCGCTGAATGGCGCCTAACTTTTGGCCGCTTCTTACGGAATTTGCCCTTAAGTGATTTGGCCAGGCTCACAAGGAGCAGTGCAGGATTCGAACTCGCAACCATCAGGGCGCCGAGGCTGTAGCGCTAACCGCTGCGCCACACTGTGACAAGTTGAAGCCCAGTTATCCCATATTGCTTGAGGCTCTGCTTCCCCACACTAATACAGTAAATTGTGCTCCAAGGCTGCAGACATTCACGAGCAGCTTCGGGTTCTGTTCCGTCTGTTCATGACGGGACTTCAGCGGGGAAGGGCATTTTATAAGCTGTTACATTCAAACAGGCACCAAAGACCTGATTCACTATGCAGGGTTGGTTTTTTTTTCTTTCTTTTCTTTCAGGTCTGTGTCTAAAATGCAGTCAAGTCAGGCACTGCATCTCAAACTGCAAAAATCTCGGTGAGAGAGAGACCATTTTAAATCAAATCTCATCTGCCTCTCTCGCTCTCCACAGATGAGTTTGGGCCATAAATTGCAGCGGAAATATACAAGGCTGCCGAATCCTCTATATTTAGCCTGATGATACGCATGAAAGGGAGACCTGAGGTGATACAGTCCGAACCGCCAGTTTAATAGACATCTTGGGCGTCGCCAGTGAGGTGCAGGGGGTGCAGTTGTACCCCCTTAATTGACCAAAAATGAATGCAATGCTAAATGCTTGTGACCAGCCCCACCAGGGCCTTTCCTCTGCCATGTCAGAAGTGGAAGGACTGGCCGCATGCAGACTGTTATAGTGCTTCCTCTGTTGACCTGTCGCTGCCTGTGGGTAAGAAATACCGGCTCCACAGGGGGAAGGGGGGGGGTCGATTGGAAGCAAGACCTGCATGGGGGAAGAAGGGGGTTGTTGAGTCAGGAGCAGGATGGCAAGGAGATGCCACTAGGAAGGGGGAGGGGGGTTGGCAGAGAGTGAGAGAGGGCACACCCACAGGAGCAGGGGAAGGGGACAGATGGTGAACTGCAATTGGGGTGAGAGGAGGGGACATGGATGGTGAACCTAAAGGGTGAAGGGGAGGGGAGCGGATGGAGATAGAGGGCGGACCCATAAGTGGGGGAGGAAGAGCATATTAACTGCCGTACTGGGACAGCCCAAAGTTCCATCATGCCCAGTATCCTGTTTCCAACAATGGCCAACCTAGGTCCCAAGTACCTAGTTAGATCCCAAGTAATACAATAGATTTTATGCTGCTTATCCTAGGAATAAGCAGTGGATTTCCCCAAGCTATCTCAACAATGGCCTATGGCCTTCTCTTTTAGGAAATTATCCAAGCCTTTTTTAAACCCCGTTAACTGAGTTCACCACATTTTCCACCAACAAATTCCAGAGTTTAATTACAAGTTGTGTGAGGAAATATTTTCTCCGGTTTGTTCTAAATCTACTACTTAGTAGCTTCATCGCATGTCCCCCTAATCCTAGTATTTTTGGAAAGAACGAACAAGTGATTCACATCTACCTTTTCCACTCCACTCAGTATTTTATAGACCCAGAACAGAAAGGAAGGTGGGAAGGGAGGAAGAGATGCGAGCGAGAGAGGTGGTGGGATGGGGTGAGGAGACATGGATGCTTCTACGCTTTGGAAACATATAAAACTAGTGCTCTCTGCCTCTGTTATTCAGTTTCAGTGTTCAGTTAGTGGGTCTAAAACCAACTTTGTGAAGTGACTTACAGTAGTTCAGTGTAATTACTTGGTTTTTGGAGTTGTAAGTGAAAGGATGGATATAAGTTTAAAGTTTATTTAAAATTTATTATACCACCCACTCAAGCCTTCTAGGCGTTGTACAAAAAATGCCATAAAAATATGCCAATTAAAATGCAAAATAATAAAAACAAACCGAGGGAAAAGACAATTTTAAGAACAAAGACGAACGGGAACGAAAGGGAAGAAGGGATTGGAACTACAATTGATAGAAAGAAAGAGAACACTTAAGGAAAAGAACAAGAGGAAGAGGAACTGTAAGTAGAAATCTTTCTTAAATCTAAGTCATCCTTAATAAAAAGTCCGAGAGCTAGTCTCGACGGACGGCTCTAACGCGGAGCTGGGAGGCCCGCGGGGCCGTCCGTCGGGTAGGCTTTAGTGAAGGGGGGTGGTTAGGTAGGAATAAAAGTTTAAATTGGGAGGGTAGAGGCCTTCCTGCTGAGGGATTGGCCTCTGATAGGGTAAAGTCACGGCCGTGGGGGAGGGGGGTGGGAGGTGTATTTAAGGAGGGCTCTCGGAGGACCTTAACGGTTTCCGGTCCTCCGAGACAACTTTCCCGCCCTCCTGCCCGTTGGTACCTGGGGGTGAGGGTTTGCTTCGGTTGGCGGTATCCCGAGCTACTGGCGGCTGGTCTCATCATGGGGATGAGCAGTGGGCCGGTTGGGAGCCGTGCCTGGTTGGTCGGATGACCTTGGACAATGGGGCATGTGGGGACATGCCACCCCTCGGACCCTTGCTTAGATGGCAGGGTCGGGGCCCATTTACATCTGAGTCAGCAGCTCGTGATCTGGGTCGCATAGGTGATACCATTGTGAAGGTTTTAATGGATAAACTGTTATTTAAGGTTGTTTGTAATGTTATTTATAATATGTAAATGTTATTTAAATATGTTAATTTTTCAATAAACAGGGCTGTGGCCAGGTTTCTCCACGCAGGTTTACGTGTCTTCTTGGGGATTTGTTTAAACTTTAAGGGTTTGATGGGCAGGAAGATGTTAGCATTAAGAAAGCGGGCATTCCAGCTTCCGCTGTTAAAGGACAGTTTAAGTTTCAAAGGCCTCAAGGAAAAGAAATGTCTTTAGCTTCACCTTAAAATTGATGTGTTGTATTTTCACACAAGTAGTTAAGGATACTGTTCCAGAGAAAAGGGACAGAAAAAATTGTAGTCCTCATTCTACTAATATGTTTCAAAGAGGGAACACTGAGGGAAGGGGTAAAACGTGGACCTCCTGGATCTAAACCCGCACGGCCTTAAAAATCTGAGGTTTGTGTCTGTGCCACTTGTCGTTTCTGTCTCTGACAGACCTCGATGATATTTTAGCGCTGACGGATCCGTCTCAGCATAAGGAGAGAAAAGTATTAGGATCCGTCAGCGCTAAAATCTCGAGGTCTAGAGGCCCACGTTTTACCCCCTCTCCAAGAAAGGCAGAGCAGAGGGGTACATCGAGCTATTCAGAGGAAGGAAAGCAGCCGAGGCTCTGTCTCATGCCTACGATCCTCGGACTGAACCCCGGCAGCACCCAGCAACGTTTGGAGACTTCTTTTCCGTAACGCACGTCCGAAACCTATGTCCCCGCTGCCGCTCCCAACACTAGTCTCTGGCTCTGACAGACCTCGGTGAGATTTTAGCGCTGACGGATCCTAATACTTTTCCCTCCCTATGCTGAGACGGATCCGTCAGCGCTAAAATCTCGTCGAGGTGACAGAAATTACAAGTGGCATGGACACGGGCCTCAGATTTTTAAGGCCGCGCGGGTTTAGATCCGCGAGTTCCGTCAGGTCCATGAGGTCTGCGTTTTACCCCTTCCCGAACAGTGAGAAGATTATGAGCAGAAGATCGTAGGGTGCTAGTTTGATTATAGGGGATAAGTAAATGATTAATGAATTCTGGCTGGTTATTTTCTTTACTTAGCTTACACCCAGTGGGGAAGGGGTAAAACACGGACCTTAAGGACCTCACGGATCTGAACTGCGCATCCTTAAAAATCTGAGGCCACTTTTAGTCTCAGCATAGGTTAGGATCTGTCAGAGCTAAATTGTCCTAGAGCTCTAGGACAGGGGTAGGGAACTCCGGTCCTCAAGAGCCTATTCCAGTCGGGTTTTCAGGATTTCCCCAATGAATAGACATTGAAAGCAGTGAATGCAAATAGATCTCATGCATATTCACTGGGGAAATCCTGAAAGCCCGACTGGCACGGACCTCAGATTTTTAAGGAACTGCGGTTTTTAGATCCGTAAGGTCCGCGTTTTACCCCTTCCCCATCCAGTGTAGTAGTTCTCTCAATGTAAGATCGGTTACACCCCCTTGGCTCTTCCTGGCTGCGCCCTATGATAGACAGGTGCGCACTACTTGTGTCATGCACTAAACTTTCAAGGATTCGATTTGTAGTGTGGCACAAATGAGGAAACTGCTGGATGCAGACTCCCTTTTGCTCTGCAAGTCAGACCGAATGAACCCCCTGTGAGCGAAGAGAGTCGATGGCCATCCCACTGAAAAGACCCAAAGAAGCTTGAGCGGAGACGGGCTTTGCCAGCAAAGCAATCTTACCCCGCGCGCGCCCCCAGCAGCCGGCGCCGTTCTGCGTGCTGGGACTTTGACGCAGAGCCCGAGCCCGGTCACTGGCTCTGTGACGTCAGCCTCGGGCGGGCCGGCGATAGGCTGCTAGGATTAGGAGCGATCTCCCTGAAGCGGAGCTCGCGCTGCCCGCGCGCTCATTCGGCGCCCTTTGCAGCCAGCGAGCCAGTCGTGCGGGGGGAGGGGGCTCCAGCACCTGCACTGCACCTCCGGCATCGAGGCGGCCTCCACCCCCAGGTAAACAAAAAAAACAGCGAGGGCAGGGTTAAGGATCACGGGGCACCCCTGAGATCCGGAGAGTTTGGGGGAATCGCATTGCAGCTCTGAGCTCAGGCTGTTCTCAGTTGCTGATGAGCCATCCGCTGTGCTAAGGGGAGAAGGAGGGGGTGGGGTGGGATTGGCTAACCACGCGCGTCTCTCACGAGCCCTCGTGTTTCGCTTAAATGCAAGATACCCACTAGGCAGAAGTGGAAAACGTGAGTTCCTACTTTCACTCGAGGAACTTTTTCCCGGCTTCTTTTTAAAGCAGAATTAAGCCTGGGGTTTTTTTTTGTTTTTTTTTAACAGTTGCTTTCTCGCTCCGTTCCCACGTTGGTCAATCGCTGCTATGGAACGGGATGCGGAATTCCACTTGAGTCTCCAGGACGGGCTCTGAGATTGGAATGCAGGGAAGGGGTAATGCTTGCTTTTAAAAGGTTTTAATGCGTGAGCCTTGCTTAAACTTGCTAAAACCTACGCAAAACGGATGATGAACGAGGAAAAGACTTCGGATGAGCTTTTCTTTCTTTAAATTTTTTTTTATTTTTGCATGTCGTTTGTTTCATAATGAACACTATACTAACACAACTGGGTCCATTTTCAGGCTGGTCCTTAACGCCAGAGAGCGTCCCCTGCATCACGAGAGGATCTATTCCAGGCAACACATCTTAACGTAAGAAAGGAGGGAAACCCCCCACCAAAAATAAGCCTTTGCGCTCCCCCCCCCCCCCGAATCCAGTGTTTTCGGTGATCTGTGAAAAGGAGCCACTTTCATCTTCACAAACCTCCTAAATGAGTGCCAGGCGGTCCCAGAATTCAAGACTTTCCCTGCCACAGTGTCTAATAAACAAGACCTCTGCCTCCAACGCCACCGCCTGCGTTACCGAAGTGGCTCGGCTGTTTCAGTCCTTCTCCTCCACGTTGGTTTTAATCGTCTTGGTCGCCGTCATCTTCTGCTTAATCGCCCTTTCGCTCAGCACCTTTCACGTCCACAAGAGCAAGATGAAGAAGCGGAAAATGCAAAAGGCGCAGGAGGAATACGAAAGGGATCGCCGCGGTTCTAAAGCGAGCGCGGACAGACTCCGCGGGAGCGAGAAAGGAACGCTGGACGGAGGCGCTCAAGACTCAGCCTACTGCGCGTCCTTAGGCGCCCGGAGGGACGCGGAGAGCGCGGCGGATCCGGACTCCAGGGAGGCTGGCGAGAGCTTTCAGAAAGGAACCTCGACGTTGGACGCGGCCAGCGACGATCTATTGCAATCGACGCTGTTGTCGTGATTGTGGATGACTGAACAAAAAAAAACACCGTGTTGTAAATATTTAGTCTCGGAAAGTAATAACGAACAACCGAAGCGATCGAGTTAACTGTTCTAAGGAAAGCGCCGTACTTTTTGTCATGCACAATGCTACAAAAAAAAAATATATATGCCATCTGCCAGGGAAATCACATTTTGTGCAGCATGCACATAAAGATAATAAAGACCGATGCAGTTTATTTCTGGGCTATATACTTTATTACTAAAAACAATTTAAATAAATCACCAAATGAAACAATGGCAGCTGAGTTAGGAAAAAAAAAAACCTACTGCGAAAGGATTGTGAGATTCAAGAACTGGTCGGACAAAAGCGATAGGTCGTGACTCGTGACCTTTGCTATTTGCAGAGAAGAAGAAGAAAAAAAAAAGGCTCGGTATTTCTGTAAAGTCATTTTAAAATCCAAAAACGTTTTCACTGCAAGGAGCTGGATTATGGTCCTTTAGAAATGCCCATCTAGTTGGAACGTAAGTAAAACGCTAGTGTCCCCGTCCCAAGCAATGCACCTATGCTTCTAGCTGTCTGCAACGCTCCTTCGCCTTTGGAGGAACTGTCCAACCTTTTTAGTGCTGAAATCAAGCCGCAAAACCTGACGATTGCATTCATGACTTTTTGATGAGACATCTGAATGTTTTTCTTTCTTATTTGTTTTTCTTTAGGCTGACTGGGACTTTTTGTAAAATAGTACTGGGTGATGTGCAGTTCTGAAGTGCAGTTCTACCTAATCCAAATGGTATATTTTTGAAATAAGTATAAGATTGTTATACTTTTTATTGATACTGAAGCAAGCCGCAGCTCTGTACTATGCATTCCATACTGCATCTTCTTGCTCCTAATCTACTGCTATTGGTCTAATTATTTGCCAAATGAGTTGAGTAGTACAGATCTGACATCTATTGCTTTAGTTATTTTTGTATCTTATCTGTTGTAGATTTGTCTTGTACAGATTAGGCATTGGTTTATTTTGCAAACAAAACCCAATTGATGAGGAATAATACTTCTATTAAAATCTGGTTACAGTTTCCATAATGAATGTTCTAATTGTTCCTAATAAGTTACTAATTAGAATCTGGAGATTTTTTTTTCTTTTTCCTCTGGGTAAATCTAAGCAAGTGATAGTATAGGTATGGGTAATGTATTTGCTATACTGTCTTTATGTGGTACAACCAATATGCATATATTATTATACAGACACTTCTCTAGTGAGCTCTCACTCTAAGGTTTTGTACCTGGAGCAATGAAGGTTAAACACAGGATCATAAGGAGCTGCAGTGGGGTTTAACCTAGCTTCCCTGGTTCTCAGTCCACTGCTTTAGCAATGGCTAGTATTCAAACTGCAGTAAACGTTGAGAAATATTTCCTAAAGTAAATAAGAAATAAGTACTTAAAAGTGAAATATTTTGTGAATGATTGAAGCATAATTCTAGTACTTTGGGTATGTAATTTGATAAAGGGATTTTAGCGCATATATGCAGTCATACACATAAAATTCTATATATGGTGCAAAAAATAAAAAAGCAATACCAATAAAAATGAGCACAAAGTGCTCAGAGTTGGGCATCATTTGTAGAATTTTTTTAGCATTGGAATCTGTGCCCAATTTTGGGTACAAGGATTTATACCAACTGAAACCTAATGCGAATTCTCATGCTTAAATGAGGTACAGATCGTCCTTATTCTGTAACATTGCACACAAATTCCAGGAATGTTCCTGATCTGCCTATGCCCCTCTCGTGGCCATACTCCCTTTTCGGATCCATGTATAAAAGTTATGCAAGGAGCCTGGTATCTAAAGATGTGCACATAAATTTAAATGAATGCCAATTAGAGCAAATAATTATTAGCACCCTTTTCTCAGAGCTAATTGGCTTATTTGTCAATTAAATTGCACGTGCAAATTGGGTGCATGCCAAATTTGTGTGCACAATTTTGAGAACCATATATAGAATTAAGATAAACATGTGCTTATAAAATTACCCCATCTACAAGTACGAGGTGGTGCTGAAAAGTTCTCAGCCCAACCAAGAAGAGAATGACATGGATATGGTTCAGTCAATGATCTGACACAATGTCAAGCCATAGAATTTTGTTTCTGCAAATTGGATAACATTCTTTTCAGCTACAGTGACAAAATAATGCTCAGAATTTAGGAAGTTGATAGGTTGGCCTGACAACTTTTCAGCACCCCTTTGTACAAGCAGTACTTCAGGTATATGCATGTTCAGGGGTTGATTTGCGCGTAGCATGGATAGAGTTATGATTGACCTGCAGTCTTTATAAAATCCATACATTTGAATGAATGAATTGGATGCATTTTAGCCAGCTTTTGTGTTATAGGGTTCATTTAAAAAAAAAAAAAAAAAGATGCCCAAAAAACAGCATAAACTGGCATGTGGACATCCTAATCGCCAGGACATCCAAGTGCCAATTTTCAAAACTGACTTTCTGGAAGTCTTGCTAGGCTTCTTAGCTGCTGTGTGTCCAAAGTTTGAGGAGGGTATGTTGGAGGTGTGTTATGGGTGGGCTTTGGGTGTGCTTAGACATGGATGTCTTGTGGCAACACTTAAACCTTTCTCAGGATGTCCAGGTCAGATGGTCAGAGCTAAACCTGTTTTAAAAGCATTTAAGTGCCAAAAAGGAGCCCAAACCCACCATATGACCACTGAATACATGAAAGTATGACCTAGTGGTCATTGACCCTCCCCCTCCCATCCCAACAAGATCTGAATGAAAGAGTACATACCTGTCTCTACAGTAGCACCTGGTATGGGAAATCCTAGTAAAGCATCACACAGGTGTCTTAAGTAGCCTGGAGAATGGGCTAGTGAGCCATAGGGAGGAAGACCCAGGCCCATAAGCCACTCTAACCAATACATTTATGGTGGAAAGTGTGAGCCCATTAAAATCCTACTAAACTACCATATAGGTGCCACCTATAGCCGTAAGGGCTATTGGGGTGGTAGAAAGGTGGGTATAGTAGGTTTTGAGGCAGTTGTGGGGAGTTCACCATAAATTATAAGGGGCTTATAGTGACATGTATACCTAGCATCCTTTATGTGAAGTTCACAGAGGTGTCATCTAAGGTGCCCCACTTCTCTGTTGGCATGTCTGTTGGCCAGACCATTACAATGCTGGTCCTTCCCACGTCCAAGTGGTCTGGATTTGGATGCTTATGTACTTGAAAATGGCCATAAAAATTAGGTGTCCTAAGGTTGGATGTCAAGATATCCAAATAGATGAGTTATGAAAAAAAAAATTGGACATTTTAGAGCCGGATTCTGTCACTGCTGCCCAAGTCGGTGGCCACCTTAAAAGGCCTACATTTCAGCTGCTTAGCTTGGCTGCTAGACCGCAACAGGGGGATTCCCCCCCCCCCCACGCCCAGACCTTGGGTGCCAAATACAGAATTGTAGCTTTGGGGAATCCCTGATGCTCAGCTGATAAGAGAGGGGAGGTTTTCCCTGCCGTGATCAACTGCTGTGGTCTAGGCAAAGATAGGTGGCTGAAATGTAGGCCAGGGTTTCCCAGGCCTACATTTCAGCTGCCTATCTTTCAGCCGCCACTTCGGGGGTTGGCAATGCTACTTTGTTGTTCTGCAGCCTAAAGCGGCTTCCTAGCCATGATTCCAGCAGCTATTTCAGCCACCTTTTATATAGGCGTTGGTAGGCGCTTCAA
Organism: Geotrypetes seraphini; assembly: GCF_902459505.1. NCBI lineage: Eukaryota > Metazoa > Chordata > Amphibia > Gymnophiona > Dermophiidae > Geotrypetes > Geotrypetes seraphini. The sequence goes on from NC_047089.1 coordinate 39,024,142, forward strand.
CCCTGCCTTTTCTGACCATTGGCAGGGTACCTACTGATGCCTAAATTTAGGCCCTGGTTATAGAATTTCCCCCTTATTGGTTCCAAAAATGGAAATTTTCCAACCCTGACTTTTGAACGTCTTGCAGTAAATATCCTAAGTTGGACTTGGACAAAGAGAATGACACGGGGACAGATTTGTCCCCATCCTTGCAAGAACTCAATTTCCCTGTTCTGTCCCTATGAGTTTTGTCACTGTCCCATTCCTGTAAGCTCTGCCTTAACTGCACAAGACTCAAACACTTATGATCTTAAAGTGTTTGAGGTTTGTGCAGATAAGGACAGAGTTTGCAGGGTTGGGGCAGAGACAGGAAAAGAACACATGGGGACGGGACGGGAAAATGAGTTTCTGTGGGCATAGGGAAAAATCTGTCCCCGTGTCATTCTCTACTTGGACACACAATCAAAAATGACCCTCTATGTGTCTTTATAAAATAGGTACCAACTTGGCTTCCCAACTTAGTCAACCTGTTACAAAAATTACTCTCCATGTTTTGGGTTGTGTCATTTCACGTGTGATGTTTCATGCATTTATTTATAGCTACATTGAAACAATACTGTACAGTATATATCAAGAGCAATACAGAAAATATATCAAGCATGAACTTATTTTCAAAAGCATGGAAGTAAGAATGTATGTCTTTTTACAAAGGACCATTTGTAGTATCCACATTTATCTAAAAGGAAAAAGTAAGGCTATTGTTTTACAAGATGAATTCAAATTCATTTTTTTTAATGACTAGTGATCATCTTTGTCTTTTGCTCTCAGTATCATATTGCTCTGTTTTAAGTGACATTACAATGGTTCAAATTTGCAAAGAGAATCTAGGTTTTTATATCCTACATTTCTAATTTATTTGTTTCCTAGCTACATGGGAAAGGAGTTGCTGAGGGCCCTCTCTGTTCTGCTATCTATTGGAGAAAGCCCAAGAAGGTTAAATCAGCAATAAAACAGAGGGACTATCAATTTCTTGCAATAGCTCAATCATCTCCAAATTAAGTTGACAATTTCATTAGATTTAGCTAATCTACTCCCACTTGAAAGACTATTAGTCTGGCATGCACCCTTTTGTAGTTTAGTTTTAAATTTGATAACTCACTTTTGATAACATCTCTAATATCTTTAAGCCAGGTACAATGCAATGCAAGCAGAATAAAATTAATTATCTTAAAAGAACTAGGCAACTGATCAGTCCTTAGGTATTAACTGGTTTGTAAAAAAGCATCCATGGCTCTGATTTTTATGAATATTAAGTTAAATAATGTTCTTTGACATTCAGATTTACTGGAATTATGTTCCAGAGCTGAAGTTCCACTTATGGAAATGCTGAACGGTGGATCACTGCCAGATTTATAACAGAAGGGAGAGGACTATAAATGCAAATTCTGCTGAGAGAAGTGATCTTGCCAGGATGTAACGGCAAACACAGTTCTCAAGTAACGAGGCCTAGATTGTTTTGTTGGAAATATGAAGCAGAATACAACTTTGGGCTTCATCGAGTTTCATGTCATAGATTATCATGTACGACATCTGAGGTACAGAAAGGACATTTCACATCCAATGGATACTTTGGGTGTCATTTATGGCTTGATGCAAAGTGAAAATATATTAAACTCTTAACCCCTCAAAAGTTATGATTTACAATTACCACCTCAAAATGCTACACTTAGGCATATATCTTTGTTTATAGATGTGTTTCAAAGTACTGGCTTTTGTATTCAAGGAAGCAAGATGGGTTGAATTTTCTTAATAACGGCTAAACGAAGGCAGATTTTTTTTTTTTTAAGGATTTAATGCAAGAAGAATGCGCCACAAAGATTACCTCAATTTATCCAACTTCTAAGGGCTCCTTTTACACCGGATTAGCGCACACTATAGCACGTGCTAGATGAAAAACTACCGCCTGCTCAAGAGGAGGCGGTAGTGGCTAGCGCGCGTGACATTTTAGTGCGCGCTATTCCATGTGTTAAGGCGCTAACACACCTTATGTTTACATTTATCATTCAGTATTAATAAGTTGTGCTAGATAAAAGAAAATGGAATAAAATGATGTATATGAACTCCAGTGGATTTTGAGCCTGTTGATCTTAGAGTGACTATTTTTAATGCTAATCTTGAAAGTATATAAAAATTTGTCTGTTTCTCAGCACTCTCACCTCTAGGTTTTCTTTTTCTTTGCGCTGATATATACTTTTTGGAATAAAAGTTGTACACATGTTTGTATTACAATGATCTCTTGGGATTCACTCTTTAAGAGCACATTTGTGTGTGAGAGAGCTGCATGGACTTTTCATGGAATTTTCATAATTACCAAAATTACCATAATTTGCAAAAGTCGTAGTTGTAGGATTGGTTAGGGAAAGGAACTTTAACTTTAAGCACTCAAACAAATCCTGAATGAGGAAGGAAGATCTTAAATATTTTGCTTACTTTAACTCAAACTTAGGTCATCCTAAACTTTATATGTTAATATATACTATTTAAATGTTAATGGGCAATTCACACAACTTTACATATTTATGCTTTTACTAGTCTTTAAGCCCTTTACATTAACGGGTGCTAGAATAGATGTGTGTGTCTGTCTTTCTTTCTGTCTCTCTGTCTCCTTAGCCACTGTCCGTCTGTCTTTCTTTCTGTCTCTCTCCTTGGCTACTTTCTGTCTCTCTCCTTGGCTGCTGTCTGTCTGTCTTTTTTTCTTTGTCTCTCTCTCTTTGGCCGCTGTCTGTCTTTCTGTCTGTCTCTCTGTCCCCCTGTCTGTTTGTCATTCTTTCTGTCTGTTTCTCTCCCTGGCTCCTTGTCTGTCTGACTTTCTTTCTGTCTGTCTCTCGCCTTGGCCTCCTGCCTATCTCTCTCTGGCCCCCCCGAGCAAACCAAGATTGCTGCCTGCCCCCCAGCACACCCCTCCCCCAAAGCAGCCCCTTTCCCCTCTCTCCCTCCACTTCTTTCTTTCTGTCTCTCTCCCTGGCCCCCTGAGCAAAACCAAGATTGCTGCCTGCCCCCCAGCACACCCCTCCCTCCAAAGCAGCCCCTTTTCCCTCTCCCCCTCCATTTCCCTGTGCAGCAGTAGCAGTTGGATGCCTCGTAGCACCTCGAAGGACACCCTCCTGCCGTTGCTCTCACTGCTGCACACGCCGCAAGCCGCCACACGCTGCAAATGGAACATGGCACGGAAACAGAAATCACAGCGGCAGGAATCATGCCATTTCAACAGCGTATGCGCGGGTAAGGATTTTATTATAGAGGATTTTTTTACTTTCCAATTATAGGTAGAGGAAAATAGAAATCACACTATAACTGGAAAATGCACTCAGTGATCTTTGGAGCTCTTTTACTAAAATGCATTAGGCAACACGCAGTTTAATAGCCAATGCACAAACACTGTAGCCACTTTGTAGTATTCTGCTATTACTGTGTGCCACAAACTAATAACATATTTGGCTAGGGGGAGGAGAGTGTGGCACAGTGGTTGGAGCTACAGCCTCAGCACCCTGAGGTTGTGGGTTCAAATCCCACACTACTCCTTGTGACCCTGGGCAAGTCACTTAATCCTCCACTGCCCCTGGTACATTAGATAGATTGTGAGCTCACTGGGACAGATAGGGAAAAATACTCAAGTACCTGAATGTAAACCACTTAGATTATACGTGGTATGTAAATGCATAAAATAAATAAGGGGTACAACTATATTTGGGCATGGGTAGAGAATAGAGGTGGAGAGGCTGCAACAAGATAACCTTGATAGGCGGTATATAAAATCCTAATAAAAACTTGGAAAAAAAAAAACTTGAACACTAAGGTGCACTAGCCGATTTAGCGTGCGCTAAATGCTATCGCTCCCGTAGAATATAATGGGCACGTTATCATGTAGCGCATGCTAATCTTTAGTGCGTGCTAAATCGGCTCGCGCGCCTTAGTGAATGACCCCCTTAATGTGTTGCATTTACCAAGGGCTGAGCAAAATGCATCTGGCACAGAACCACTTATGACCTTCTAAATAGGCGGCACTGACGGCCCCTTTTACAAAGCCACGGTAGTGATGCTGCCATGGTAAATGGACCAAAGCTTCTGTGCATTTACCGTAGCTTTGTAAAAGACCCCCTAAGTACAGTGGTACCTCGGTTTGCGAGTGCACTGGTTTGCGAGTGTTTTGCAAGACGAGCAAAACATTCGCAAAATCGGCGCCTCGGAAACCGAGCGTGCCTCGATTTATGAGAGCCCCTCCCCCCCCGCGATCCGGCACCTCCCCCCCTCGATCTGGCACCCTCAGCTCGCATCGCACCCCCTCCCCACCGTGATCCGGCATCATAAAGGCACCCACCCACCCACCCGATCACATTTCTTACCCCCCATTTGGCACCGGCACCAACGCACAGGACGTGCCGGTGCCCGAAGATCTGCCTCCTTCTGTGCTGGGCCTTGAGCATCTGCACATGCTCAAGGTCTTCATGTTCCCATTCTCTCCGATGCTCAAGGCCCAGCGCAGAAGGAGGCAGATCTTCGGGCACCGGCATGTCCTGTGCATTGGTGCCGGTGCCTGTGCCAAATGGGGGAGGCTAAGAAATGTGATCGGGTGGGTGCCTTTTTGATGCCGGATTGCGGCGGGGAGGGGGTGCGATGCGAGCGGAAGGTGCTGGATCGTGGGGGGGGAGGGTACCGGATCGTGGGGGGGGGGGGGTGGATCACACGGCGGGGCCTTCATGAGCGGGGGGAGCAATGCCGCTTCTTGGGGGGGGGGTAGAGCAATGCCGCTGGCCTCGGAGGATGGGGGTGGGTGGGAAAGAATCAAGCGAGTTTCCCTTAGTTCCTATAGGGAAACTCGCTTTGATATACGAGTATTTTGGTTTACGAGCATGCTTCTGGAACAAATTATGCTCATAAACCAAGGTACCACTGTAGTTCCATTAACTGTTACTACATACTAAGGTAATTTTTAACATAGGACCTAACTGGAAAAATGCAGGGAAGACTCCCAGTAATCTCCACGTTAGTTTTGCATTTTCCATGCATTAATTTCCGTCAATAAGCGACAGTAACTGCAAAGTCTAACACACTTTAGCAGAAAGTCTCCCTTTTACTTGGCTTTCTTTGTAGACATAGATACAGTATATCAATGTAGGTTTTCAAAATGTTTGGGCCTGCTATGTTTTTGGAATTTTCAGTGAGGTGTTTAAACTTTTGTTCCTTTTATATCCCTTTAGAGCAGGGGTGTCCAATCTTTTGGCTTCTCTGGGCCGCATTGGCCGAAAAAAAAATGTTTCTGGGGCCGCGCAAACGCTACAGCAAGACAGAGGAGGGAGCCGGCAAGATGGTAAATACCCGGGGGCAGCAGAGGAAAACACTGCATCGCCCTCGACCGGGGCCGCACAAAATACTTCACGGGGCCGCAGGTTGGACGCCCCTGCTTTAGAGTATTGGAGAGTTTTAGAATATGTACTGCTCGGTATATCTTTTTTTTTTTATATCAGTAGTAAAATCGTTTAATACATCTATTTTTCACCCACTTTCTGTTTAGTGGTTATTGATTCATCATTAGTTATATATTAAATTTTAAGGGCTCCCATCAGCTGTGTAGACATGTGACTTGTTCTGTGAGAAGAGCTAGAATAGAGAAATATAAGCACTGCAGAGTTTAATAACTCCAATACCACATGCTCTTAGAAGCTGAGCTGATTTCTTGGTGTTAGGACACTAGACGATCTTTAGTTTTTCACAAATGTGAGTCAAACCTGTATAAATAAGGAATTCTTTGATAAAACTGAAATTTGTACAGATGAAAATAGTAAGAGGTATGGCAGAATACATAAGAACATAAGCATTGCCCCTGCTGGGTCAGACCAGGGGTCCATCGCGCCCAGCAGAGCGCTCCCACGGCGGTCCCCCAGGTCCATGACCTGTAAGTGCTCCTTACCTAAAATGTTTATACCCTCACTTATTTAATATCCTGTAAGTAACCCTCTATCTGTACCCTGCAATCCCCTTCTTGTTCAGGAAGTCATCCAGTCCCTTTTTTGAACCCCAATATCTACATTAAAATCTAATTTGAGCCTTTGACATTTTTTTTCATGATTTATTGTTTCAGTATTAGTTCTAAAATTACCTCCAGAAAAAGAAGATTGATGAAATAAAGTAATAGTACTTTATGCATACCCGTATCAAGTTGCTTGGTTTTGACCCATTTCCATTTTTTGATGGATTCTTGTAATTTTTCCCCATATTCTCCACAGAATGTTTGTGCATTTGTAATGTTATGCAAATTTGTCTCATGCAATATTCATTGTGAGCATCTTAAATTATCTGACTTGCTGAGGGTTCATCAGAATATGTTTGGAAGGTTATGGGTAAGACTGATGAGTTCAGAGTTTGATTTTTTTTTTCTATCTGGTTTTTTTTTTTAGCAACTGACATAATAAAGCAATTAAAAACAAAAGTCAACAACATTTTGCCTCCCAATTAGAATAATTGTCTTTATGATTACAAAATGGCATTGTTTTGAATGAGAACCAACATATTTACTAACTCATCATGCTCATTAATTTATTTATGCCACTTGTAGCATAAAACCAACCAAAGCGGTTTACAATTAAAGTCCATATCTTAAAATAGCAACGTAATGAACACATGAATATTCAGATTCAAACATTGAACACAAAAAATCTAAGGGCTCCTTTTATGAAGCCGCGTTAGCGGCTTTATCGCATGCACCTTTTTAGCGTGCACTAACCCCCGCGCTAGCTGAAAAACTACCACCCGCTCAAGAGGAGGCGGTGGTGGCTAGCACGGTCGTCAAATTAGCGTGCGCTATTACGCACGTTAAACCGCTAACACGGCTTCGTAAAAGGAGCCCTAAAACTAATATGGAAAGAAAAAATAGACAAAAAAAAAAAAAAGGCATGGACTCAAAACACCTCAGATTGTATCTGTTACCACCGTTCCCAACTTTTCAGACCCAAAAATGTTGATGTAAAGAAAAAAGGTTTTATGATCCTACTTAAACTGATTCAAACAGGTTTCCAACTATAAATGTTGAAGAAGAAAGTTCCACAGAGCAGGAGCCATAAAGAAAAAAAATGTGCTTCTCTAGTGGAATCTATTCAAGCTCTTGAAAGAGGTGGCTCTAGTTCTGTGATCTCAGTGTGTATGTTGGATTGTGAGGGACTGACGAGTTGTCTAATACAGGGGTAGGGAACTCCGATCCTTGAGAGCCGTATTCCAGTTAGAGAGTGTGCGGGAACAGAAATCTCACCCATTCCCGCCCGTCCCCGCCAGGATCCTCTCCGCCCCACCTGTCCCCGCTAGGATCCTCTCCGTCCCCACCCGTCCCCACCAGGATCCTCTCTGTCCCCACCCGTCCCCATCAGGATCCTCTCCGTCCCCGCCAGGATCCTCTCCATCCCTGCCCGTCCCCGCCAGTATCCTCTCCGTCCCCACCCATCCCCGCAAGGAATTACCTCCATCCCCGCCCGTCCCCATAAAAAGCAGCAATTACTTCTGACAGGATCATCAATTCCACAGTTTCTTTTGTGTTTGCGCTGCTGATTTCCTTGTGGAATCTCTTTGGTGGAACCCTTTTTTTGTTTTCTGTTCAGATAATTAACTTATAAACCCCCTCTTTTACTAAGGCTGACGAGTCCATTATATTATATGGACGAACCCTTCTTCCAAAGCCTTCCATCCCCGTGGGAGTCCCATGGGCCAGAGGGGGGTCCCTGTGGGAGTCCTGTGGGTTAGGGGGGATTCCCGCGATCCCCGTTCCCGTGCAGACCTCTAATTCCAGTTGGGTTTTCAGGATTTCCTCAATGAATATGCATTGAAAGCAGTGCATGCAAATAGATCTCATGCATATTCATTGGAGAAATCCTGAAAACTGGACTGGAATACGGCTTTCGAGGACCGGAGTTCCCTACCCCTTGTCTAATATCTTTGTCCTTCAGAAAGACATCCAAATTCTTTTTAAAAATATGTCCACATATATTGCCCGGACAATTTCCTATTAATTACATTGAAGTCTATTTTTGTTTTTGAACACAGTGTAAATATCACTTTTCCTTACAGGGCTTTATTTTATAATACAGGGCTCCTTTTACGAAGGCGCGTTAGCGGTTCAACACGCATAATAGCGCGTGCTAAACCACCGGCCGCACTAGCCGCTACCACCTCCTCTTCAGCAGGTGGTAGTTTTTTGGTCAGCATGGCGGTTAGCGCGTGATGAAAAGTCGCGTGCTAAAGACGCTAATGCGGCTTCGTAAAAGGAGCCCAGTTTCTATGAGTGAAAAGTCCAAAGAAAAAGCCTATTTGATAAAGGTAACATAGGGCCTGTCTTATGAAGCCGCGCTACTGGCTTAGCTGCGGTAACAGCCTCGAAACCCATAAGAGATTTAAAAGGCTTCGGGGCTGTTGCTGCACGGCTTTATAGTCACAGATGAATAATCCAGTTAATCTAAAGCGTTTTATTTTTGGATTAACTGGCTTATTCATGTTTGGATTACATGGATTGTTTTTCCTTTTTTTTGTCTGCATTTGAAATAAGGTTTGGATCACACTGATTTGAACACCACATAATCACTGGGGGATCAAGCAGTGATTTCATGGATCAACGGACTTTGGTTCATATTCAAGATCATATATACAACAATTGAGAGGCACTTCACCACCAAAGAATCCTTCAGTTCTTATAAGTGACATTATATTTCTTTCATTAATTATTGAGGTGTGGTCTTCAAGTTATAGTTGTAAAATTGAGGATCAAGGTGGCACTATGATAGGTCCTCTCGCAATTAGTCTGTTGTTCTCATGACTTGGTTGCAGGAGCACTGAGCACACCACATATTAAGTTTAAGCTTTTAGATAACTGAATGCATTTTTGAATAAAAAAATTATTTTCTGCATTAAAGGCTAAAGTTGATGCATGAGTGCAGATTTTATTTATATTTTCCTGTAAAGTATAGAAAGTATGATCACTTACATGAACTATATGGCTGATGAAAATGCGTGCTCATAGATCAAGGGTAGGGAACTCCGGTCCTCAAGAGCCGTATTCCAGTCGGGTTTTCAGGATTTCCCCAGTAAATATGCATGAGATCTATTTGCATGCACTGCTTTCAATGCATATTCTTTGGGGAAATCCGTAAAACCCGACTGGAATACGGCTCTCGAGGACTGGAGTTCCCTACCCCTGTCATAACCATGAAGAACAACTGTGGAACCGATGAACCTGATGCAGTCTTTGATTCAACCAATTGTAGCGTACAAAATGCAATACATAAGCAACACAGTAAAAGAATAGTGGTACAGAACCAACACGGCCCGTGTTTCGGTCACGAAAACCTTCTTCCGGGGTTGTTGATATTGACCACTGAAAATGAAATGCTAAAGAGCAAAACAATATACCGTGTGCAAAATAATGTTGCCAAATTAGCAAAAACGCCAGGTAGCAAGAGCATATAAAACATCGAATACTATCATTTATGGATGTGTTTGCAAACTCTGCCCACGCTCCACCCAAGCTCCACCCATCTGCATGCCTACTATCAAAGTATGTGCCCTCAAAACATAGTGCACACTTTTATTTTCATTGGTATTTTACATGTATAAACAACTAGAATTTTGCCATTTACATAAACCTTGTTATACCTACACTAAATGAATCCTTGCAGAACAACCCCCTACATCAGTGGTCTCAAACTCAAACCCTTTGCAGGGCCACATTTTTGATTTGTGGGTACTTGGAGGGCCTCAGAAAAAAATAGTACCTGTCTTAAAGAAATGACAATTCTGCATGTAAAACTCTTTATAGTTTATAAATCTTTCCTTTTGTCTAAGTCTTAATAATAATATTGCAATTTATAGCTAAAGAGACATATGATCATGAAACTGTTTTATTTTACTTTTGTGATTATGATAAACATACCAAGGGCCTCAAAATAGTACCTGATGGGCCACATGTGGTCCCCGGGCCGCGAGTTTGAGACCACTGCCCTATATGGATAGTGCTGCCGAAATTTAAGACAGATCATTTTAGGTTGGAATGAGAGCAGAGCATGGTCATTCTGCCTAAGTCTATGGATAGCTGGCAATATTCAGCCCTATGGATAGATTCTATGACAACCTAAAGTTATCCATATCCCATATGGATAGCAGCTGAATATTGGTGACCATCCATATAACGGTGGTGCCCGCTGTTACATTTGTATATTCAGAAGACAGCAATGCTAAATATATATTATATTTAAATGCCATGAATAACATTAAAAAAATATTGACCATGGTGTTTGAATATTGACTCATATGCTTTTGCTTAGTCTGCTGCATGGTAATTACTCTATTTCTGTTTAATTTTAATGCTGGATCTTAATCCAATATTCTGTAGATGGAACGTGTGATATTATATTGTATTTTTAAGTGCCATGACTTGGCTGCCATTTTGAATAATTCTTTCCTGCGCAACATTAAATTTTCAATTTGAATCCTGTTAATATAAAGCATCGGACTCCCTACCAGACACATCAGTTTTTAAAAATTTATATTAAACATCCTTCAAATATTGTAATGCACTGTAGGCATTGCAATCCCATCCTTGTCCGTCTTTATGTTCCCTGAGTGTCTTTCCTGCTTTTTAGGGCATAATCCATACAGACTGATTTCTTCCATTCATTCTTCAAATGGAAAGAAGTGAAATTACTGTTATTATTATTTCTTCCAATGGAGAAGTTATTTTCTTTGAGGAAGACTCATTAAGAAGATGCATGAACAAAATAACCTTGTTCTTAACTAGGAACTGACAGAGCTTCAAGCTATTGGTAGCTTCCCACCAGGTGCTAGCTATGCAAGCAGTGTTCCCTCTAAGCGGGCGGGTGTTGTGAGCAAACTTTTTTCACCGTGAGCCAAAAATATCGGGCGCCAGCAAGTTATGAGCCAACTCGCCCGATTCTCCTCTCGCCGCCCTGCCATCTGCCGTACGCCTCTTCCGATCGTGCGCTGTGACGAGAAACGTGTGCGCTGCGATGTAATATTTTGTGCGCCAGCGCACGCCAGCGCAGCTTAGCGGGAACACTGGTTCAAATGGTTTTATTTATTTCCCCAAATTTATTTTTGTTATACGCATTGAAAATATTTGATATTGCGTTTAAATCAAAATCTCAATAAACTTGAAACGAGTGCCCGTGAGATTGTGGGAGGGTTAAATACTCAAAACTTAGAAGTTTTTGCTACGCCAGCTTTCTGGTATCTTTACATACAGTGGCGTACCTAGCATATGTAACATCCGGGGCCCATCATTTTTTGGCACCCCCCCCCCCATCTGTAAGAAAAACATGATTTTTAGTAACAAACCACACGTCACACATGAGTACCTAGGAAAAGGCAGCATCTTACATATTGCAGTGAGCAGTACATCAATACACCCATTGTAAAACTAAACAAGCCAGACCAGCACAGATCAATCCTACACCGTCAATCCTAACAGAAAACCATGTCTTTCGAACACACAGAACACAGAAAACACCTTCGCCTAGTAAGGAATATGTAATCACAAACTAACCCCTCCCTCTTTTACAAAACTGTAGTGTGGATTTTAGCTACGGAGGTAACAGCTCTGATGCTCATAAAATTCTGAGCATCAGAGCTGCTACCACCAAGGCTGGTGCTAAAAACGCTTCACAGTTTTGTAAAAGGGGGGATAAAATAAAAATACATAGACAAAGGTTAAATTGAACCAGCAAGAAGCTGGACTCTGCATACAATGCTTCACAGAAACAGTGACACATGTCTCCTAAAGCAATAAATAAATAGAAATTTTTTTCTACCTTTGTCTTCTGTGGTTTCTCCTTTCCTCATCTTCTTGTAACTCTCTTCCTTCCATCCACTGTCTGCCGTCTCTCTTCCCCTATATGGCATCTTCTCTCCTTCTATGCCCCTTCCAGAAACTGTATGCCTCCCCCTTCCATCTCTCCTTTCACCCCATTGGTCTGGCATCTCTCTCCTCGCCTTCCCTCTCCCACACCTCTCCTCATAGTCTGGTATCTCCCCTTCCCTGATTCTCTGGCATCTCTCTCCTTTCCTTTTCTTCCATCTTTCGCTCCCCCTCCATGCTCTCACATCTCCCCCTTCCTTTTCCCTTAGACTGGCATACCTTCCTCCTACGCTCCAAGCCCTGGCATCTCCTTTAATTCCCTCCCTCATCTTCCTTCTCCCTCCAGCTGGGTACCGCAACACTCTTCCCTGCAGCTCTGCACTTCCCCACAATTGCCATGCTTCGGTTCCTCTTCTTCCTTCCTTCCTCCCCCCCCCCCCGCGGGACCCTGCGGCACCATCAACTCTTACTCCCTCTAATGTCGGCCCTGCAGCTCCAGACTTCCTCGCACCTTCTCCCCTCCCCCTTTGGATCGCTATTATTTTAAATGTTATAGCCGCGGAGCTGTATCCATCAGTGGAGATGTCTAACCTCGGCCTGCCCCGGAACTCTTACTGCAACAGTGACTTCCTGTTCCTGCCTAGACGGGCGTCTGCTGCAGTAAGAGTTCCGGGGCAGGCCGAGGTTAGACATCTCCACTGTTGGATACAGCTCCGCGGCTATAACATTTAAAATAATAGCGATCCAAAGGGGGAGGGGAGAAGGTGCGAGGAAGTCTGGAGCTGCAGGGCCGACATTAGAGGGAGTAAGAGTTGATGGTGCCGCAGGGTCCCGCGGGGGGGGGGGGGGGGGGGGGAGGAAGGAAGGAAGAAGAGGAACCGAAGCATGGCAATTGTGGGGAAGTGCAATCCCCCCAATGCGTCCCCTTACCTTACCGACGCGTGTGTGCGCTGTGAAGAGAAACTTTGCGCTGCGATGTAATATTTTGTGCGTGAGCGCAGGCCAACGCAGCTTAGCGGGAACACTGTATGCAAGTCAAAAAAATCATGACTTCTAGTACCTATCAATTGTTCAGGAGACATTTGAAAACATATCTATTTATTAGATATTTAAGTAATTAAAATACTTAACTGTAATTTTCCCCTCTCTAACGGTGTTCCTGCCCTTTCTCCCCATTGTTCCCACATCCCTTAAGTTAACTCAACTTGTACGTCAACTCAACTTGTACTTCACTAATCTTTTGTAAACCGCATAGAACTTAACGGTACTGCGGTATATAAACTGTTATTATTATTATTATTATTAATTTTTTGCTTTTGTAAACCACATAGAACTTCACAGTAATGCGGTATAGAAGTAAATTTTTATTCTGTGTTATGCAAAAATCAAAACAATAAATGGAACTCAAAATGTAAAAATATACCCTCAGTTATCTAACATGTTCAAAGAGTTAAGAGCTAGAACAAATTGTTTCATAAAAGGTTAGATAATCTGATTTTTGCAATTGTTGGTTGTGGAATTTTTTTGTTGTTGGTAAAGCTATGTTATGTCATATGACTGAACAACCATTCTATAATACCATTTCAGAGACAGATACCAATTATCAAAATAAAGTTTCAGATATAAGAATTTTGAGAAACTAAAGGCAACTTCTGCCCTAATGATTTACAGTTGTATATTATTGATTTGAACAACTAGCTAAAAGAAAGCAAAGCTGTAGGGGCAAAACAGAATTGATTCACATAGATTAGAGTATAAAATGTTAGAAGGATTACTAGAAATCATTTGGGAAACAATCAGAGATTGACAAGGCAAAGATAAAGAACTAAATTAACATTTTTATACTGTCTTCATAACGGAGGAAGAACTGCAAATAATGAGTCACCGTGCTATTAACCAGGGACATGAAGAGATGCAGAAAACCTTTCAGAAGTCAACAAGGAACTTACTCTACTTCCATCTTAAGAATTAGATAGGCTTCATCCCAGATGGGGTGTATATAACAACTATGTTTGGCTCTTTTTATCTAGGGAAAATCATACCTATACTCTGGCCCACGCTCACTACAACTTCCTATCTGCTGATAACAAAGACTTGACCATCAGAATTCTATCAAATATAGGCCTTCTTTTACTAAGCCATGGTAGAGGTTTCTACTGTGGCCCAGGGTGCAAAATGCTCTGATGCTCATAGGAATTCTATGAGCGTTGGCGCATTTAGCGCTTCTCTACCGCTGCTTAGTAAAAGGGTGGGATAATGGTTTATATAGCATAACCATTAAGGGGCAACTTATTAAAGTTTAATCAGCAGTGTGTGTGTGGGGGGAGGGGTGCAATTCTGTAACTGTGTGCCTCTATTTAGGTGCCTTGATGCTGTTATACAATTCTAGTGTAACCCTGTATCAGCATGCTTTACATTTACAAGCCAAAGACCTGGCATAACTGCGGGAGTGTAACTATTGCAAAGACATAGGTAACTTACAGTATTCTGTATGTTATGCATAAGAACATAAGAATTGCCATACTGGGACAGACCGAAGGTCCATCAAGCTCAGTATGCTGTGGCCAACCCAAGTCCCAAGCACCTAGCTAGATCCCAAAAGTGGAGAAAAAGCCTGAAGCACTGTATCAGCGACGGCAATCAGCAGTGATTTCAAGCCACTCGCTTTTTATCACAGACAGTTTAAAAACAACTCCACACAATAACGCAAAATTCAAATGAGGACTAAGCCCATCACCGTGTACAGGGTTTAAACGGGTTTAAATGCAAAACATTGCCACAGTTTAGGAAACAGAATTCTAATTGTCAGGAGGACGCCAAGATTGGAAATGAGAAAATACCGCATCGCTACACAAAAAGATATGCTGAGATCATGCAGAAGCTAAAAGCCAGTAAGTCTCATCTGTACATCAGCCAAGGCACCGGAAAAGTGATTAAAAAAAAGACAACTGACTTGGAAAATTACAATTTTGAAAAATGAAGAATAGTCAATACGCCTTTATAGAAACACAGAAACTGAGAACTGGATGGAAGATAAAGTCCTCTGACTCATCCAATTTGCTCATTTTCATAGCTTGTTGCAGGTTCACAGACTCCACTTAAGCAGTATTTTTGCCCTTGCTTTCATGCCATTAAGGATTCTCTATTCCTGTCCATGTAATTGTGAATTGTCAATTCTTAGCCCCACTGTTTCTGATGGCAACCTGGTCATTCTAAGCCCATCCACTTATTCTTAGTCCACCACACCATTGAGCTCTCATTACTTTCTTATACTCTACCACAAATTCCCGTTTCTTTGGAGTGGCAACCTTGTTAGCTCTTACAGTGCTAGTTGTATAAGAGGTAGGCAAAGATAGGAAAGAGAAAGCTAGAAAATGCAAGGGGTAAAAGAACAAGTGAAGAAAGAAGGGAATGCAGAGTCTGAGAGGGCAAAGGAAGGAGAAAGAGCAGATAGAGACGAGAGTGATTATTTATTCAATTTTCTATACCATTCTCCCAGGGGAGCTCAGAATGGTTTATATGAATTTATTCAGGTACGCAAGCATTTTTTCATGTCTGTCCCGGTGGGCTCACAATCTGTCTACATAACATAAAATTGGATTTTTAAACCGCATAACCTTGACGTTCAATATAATTTACAAAAGATTAAATTAATAACAAATTGAGATGAACCATGGGAATCTAATTAAGTCTAAATGTTGGAAAAGAGATAAGTTTTTAATTGTTTTCTGAAATGTAAATAAGAATGAGACGTGAATAGAAGGTATCGAAAGTCCTTGTCGTAAAAAGCTGCCTGAAAGGAAAGAGTATGATCATGGTATTTCTTACTTTTACGACAAAAAGGGCATGGGATCTTCTACTATTTCTTTGACAAGCCATTGAAAATATGTTGACCAAGTAGAGAGGAGCCTGACCAAAGGCAACTTCATAATTCATACAGCCTAATTTAAAAATTATACGGGCCTCCACAGTCAATGGGGGGATTAAGTGACTTGCCCAGGGTCACAAGGAGCAGTGTGAATTTGAAACCCACAATCTCAGGGTGCTGAGGCTGTAGCTTTAACCACTGCACCACAGTATGGGGAAATGAGAGAACGAGGGAGACAGAAGTCACATTAAGGGGGAGGAGAAGAGAGGGAAGTAAGTGAGAAATTTCAGAACAAAGGAGGGAAAGAGCAAGGTGGGAGTGAGGTAAGAAAAGGGGATGACAGAGCAAGAGGGGAAAGAGTTGAGAGCAGAGGATGAGATAGCGAGGATATGACGAGTGTCAAAGAACAAGAGAGGAAGAGATGGGAAAGCAGGGAAGTGAGAGGAGTGAGCAAGAGGAGAGTAAAAGGTTGAAAGCAAATGGGGTGAGAGGTGTGAGTAAGGAGAGGAGGTGAGATGCATATGTTGTGTTGTAATGAACCCAAAGACCGA
The DNA here is from genome assembly GCF_902459505.1 of Geotrypetes seraphini. Classification (NCBI taxonomy): domain Eukaryota; kingdom Metazoa; phylum Chordata; class Amphibia; order Gymnophiona; family Dermophiidae; genus Geotrypetes; species Geotrypetes seraphini. The sequence continues at coordinate 39,040,448 of NC_047089.1, forward strand.
TATATTATTACCACATCAGGCCACTGCCCGGCCTAAGGACCAATCTGGAAAAAGTAAATGCAGTCTGCATCAGTGGTTCTCAAGCCTGTCCTGTGGAAGAACCAGCCAGGTATGTTTTCAGAGTACACAAACAATGCCACTTCACCATCTGACCCAATGCACACTCAGCTAGTTAAATTTTGCCTTTTAATCTACTACTATTCATTCACAGTAAGGTTAATTCATGCCTTTAGGAAGGACTTGCTCCCTAACTCTCTCTAAGGAAGGCTGCAAGCAAAATTTGTCCATCATGTGCAAAATATTTCTAGGTACATTTACCTGTAAGTGCTATGCACTATTATGCAATATTGATCATTCATTGGACACATTGGAATGCTTGTGTTTATTGAAATGGCATGTTCAGGCATCACAAGAGTAAAGAATAGGCACACTGTTTTTGATTAGAATTTGGGTATATACGGATGTCTGTACGATATGTGCAAAAATGCCAAAAGTCCACCCGTACATTCTTTGATATTTTCAGTAGTTGATTCTTCCTTATAGAACCACCTCCCCCGCGTCTTCATACTGATGCATCCATTGCCTTGATTTAAATCAGCACTGAAGGATCACCGTGTTTCACAACCATGTCCTTTTACAAAGGTGTGCTGCTGAGCAATGCATGCTAAAGATGATATCCTTTCTCACCAGGTTCTCTCGAGTGGTCTTCCCTCGTTTTTATATAGTCTTCTGGTCCCATATTCGCCTCAAAGAACCTTACGCTCCTCACAACAGCAGCTATTAGTCGTTCTCTCATTTAGATAACTTTTCCTGGATTTCCATAGGAATTCTTCACTCTGTGTTATGGCTCCTACTCTCTGGAATTCTATGCCTTCTTACCTTCGTTCAGAGAAATCATTTGTAACCTTCAAGGTACAATTAAAGGCATACGACTTCTCTTTGGCCTTTAACTCTTAACTTACTTCTTCCTGATGGCTACTTTTTTTTTCTGTGTTGGCAGATTTAAAATTCTTTGTTCCCTCCCTTATCACGTTGTTCATCCCTTTCCCCAATCTTTTTATTTTTATTGTAATCCCTGATTCCCTCTTTCCCCATGTTCTCAATTGTTTTCCTTTACGTTTTGTCTTCTTTCTGTTCTTACCCTATTTAATTTGGGGTGGTTGGGTTTTTTTCTTGTTGTTTTTTAATTTTACATTTTTTATTGTAAACTGCTTAGATTTGCCAATTCAGTTCCTGTGGGCAGCTCAGCAAAGCACCTTTGTAAAAGCCCACCAAAGTTTCCTAATTGAGTCTTGTAAGTTTATTACTGCTGGGGAAAATGGTGAAATCTGTAGGTACACAATAGCAGTCTCTTTTCTGGTTTTATATGTATTTACTGTGCACCATCAAAATGGTACCAGCTGATGGGCAGTATATCAAGTGTGTGTAATAGTCTTGGAAACTTAGATATATTTTAATCCTCGTTAAATTGTCAGGGTATTTTTACTTTTATCTAGTTTAATGGCATTCATCAAGCTGAATTCCTTTTTGCAGTCTGCACTTGAAGCTTGTAAAGTGCCACAGACATCCAGTAGAAGGTACATTTCAGCAAACTGTACCTCAAATTAGTATGTCCTCCAATGCTTTTACTTGTCTACTTTCCATTTTCTGACATATAAGTATCTTAAATTCTGAATACTATTCACATAGTTCCTTTCCCAAAGAGAGTCATCTTTGTTTAACAAAATGCAGTACTAATCAGAAAAACGCTCGATCAGTTTTAATAAACTGCCATACAGTTTCTCATCCTCTTCCTCTCCTCCTCCAGATTTTTCTCTCTTGCCCCTTAATTCTTCTATCTTTTTGTCTAACACTTGAATTGTACATTGCCATGAACCTATCTAGGCAGAGAGCGACTCACAAATTGTAGATTAAATTAGATTAGATTACATGCTGTGACACTAATAGGAATTAAATAAGCATTGGAGCATTTACCCTGCCAGCCTGTGGTAAAAAAAAAGCTCTACAGTGGTTTGGTAAAATAAGCCCTTGATGTCCAAAGGTAAAATTATCTAGATTGGATGGAGTACCACAGCAGAACACTGAGCATTCTTGATTTTACCCATATGATCAGATGTCTACTTAATAAACTGAAGAATGCAAACTGTGTTTTTAACAAGAGCGCTGAAAGATGACACATTTCTAGTACAGCGTCACTGACAGGAACCTTATCTCCAAGATAGCGTGATCTTAGGGTCTCAATTTTTGATTTTGCAAAATCAAGTGCTTTCACAGTTGTCAAGGAACCTCTTTGAAGAGTTTTGCAGAGCTCTGCTAGATCACATACAGATTACAGCGGGAACTCGTGGCAGCCATTTTTGTTGACGGCTCTGCACAGGGCAGGAGCATAGGAAGATCGCTCCTGCCCCGCTTCACCGCTAGGCCAACACGGTACAGTGCGGAGAAGTGCGGGGGTGGGTCAGGGCTTAGAAATTCGCGAATAACTGAAGTCGCAAGTTCTAAACCTGCAAATTTGGAGGGAGACGTGTATATAAAGTTTCTCAGAGAGGTTGCCATCATTGTGCAGTTAGAGGGGCCCAATGAGGGACAATTAAAGTGCAGTGATTGCCCCTGTTTAATTCTTTATGCGGCTCTTGGGCAGGAGATGAAGGCTGAGCACTTTCACACAGATTCATTCAATGCTTCTCATTTTTTTTGTCTCCATATTTTTTCTTTTTTTTTTTATTGATTGTTTTAAGTAATCTCTAGTGGTTTTTTGGTGACATATCAGAATATACTGCACATGTGAAACATGAAAGCATTCTAATGACAGACTCATGGATAAGGTCCTGTAGGAGTGGGTGGGAGGGAGGGGGTGAGAAGTAGGGCAAGATGGATGGATGATCAGAGGGTGGCAAAGCAGTATAATGTTATGGTTTATAATGTGATAGGAAATCCAGATCTTTGTTAAGTCCTGTCTCTTGGGTACCAAAATATTTCATCATTTTAACTTCAAAGCTTTTATAGTCCTATTTTACACAGGTTTAAATGAAATTGCTTCACATACATTTCTTAATTCCAATCTCATTATTTTTTATTAGACAGAACATATAACTATTAAATGATAATAGCAAAGCTACTAGAGAAAAAACTGTATTATATATGTACTACAAATGATTCCAACTTATGCTAATATTTACATTTCATCAGGATGCTGTTTCCTTTTAGAAACTAGCCCTTCATATCTGAAATACAAACAGTATTAAGAACATAAAAATTGCCATACTGGGACAGACCAAAGCCTAGTATTCTGTTTCCAACAGGGGTCAACCCAGGTCTCAAGTACCTGGCTAGATCCCAAGTAGCAAAACAGATTCTATGCTGCTTATCCTAGGAATAAGCAGTGGATTTCCCCATCCGATTGTAAGATTATTTACAATGAATGTCAATGCTATAGCAAGCAAGGAAAGAGGTATATAAAAGAAAACACAGGCAATTGATTCCACTCCCCTGGCCTTGCAATTGAAAAAAAAAACCCGTAAGCTCGTGTTTCTGCAAATAGCAGGAATAGAAAGTAGCTGTGTGTCATCTCAACAGAGAGCACAAGAAGGTTTATAAATTCTCAAGACCAAGTTCAGATAGAACAGAGCATCACTCTGTAAGATCTATCAATAATAATAAAAAGCTAGAGGCGCATGCGCTCTTAAAAATTCGTGAGCGCTGGCGCCCTGAGGTGTGCTTCTGTGGCAACATTCTAAACCTCAGGGCACATGCGGGGGCTGAAGGCGCGCGACTGTGCTCTCCAAACCTGGCTCCAGCGGCCCTTCACAAACCTCCCGGCTCCAGCAGCGTAGGCAGCATTATAAACACACTGCTTCGCCCTTCTACTGCCAATTTCCTCTGCCGTCGTCTCTGATAACATCATCAGAGACAGATGCGGCAGAGGAAATCGGCAGTAGAAGGCCGAAGAGCAGCGTGTTTAAAGTGCTGCCTACGCGGCTGGAGCCTCGAGGTTTGTCGGCGGTGGGAGGGTCAGGAGCAGGTCAGATCGAGCAGGACAAGGCAGTAAAAGAAGGGGGAGGGGCCGAACTGAGCAGGGAAGAGAAGGTAAGAGAAGGGAAAGGGGGATGGGGGAAAATGCTGCTACTGTTTCTGCACAGGAAAGGGGGGGAGATAGGAGGGAAATTCTGTTGCTGCTGCATAGGGAAGTGGGATGGAAATGCTGCTGCACAGGGAAATGGGGAAAAATGACAGACAGACAGACAGCGGGAGGGAGGGAGACAGAAAGAAAGAAAGACAGGGGCAGGGAGAGGGCCAGAAAGACAGACAGAGAAAGGGGGCCAGAGAGAGAGTCATCGGGAGAGGAAAAGGAGGCTGCTTTGGGGGGAGGGGTGTGCTTGAGGCAAACAGCTTTGCTCTGGGGGGAAGACAGAAGGAGCCATGGAGAGACAGGGAGAGGGAAAGGGGGCTGCTTTGGGGGGAGAGGTGTGCTGGGGGGGAGACAATAGGGGCCATGGAGAGATAGGGAAAGGGGGCTGCTTTGGGGGGAGGTGTGCTGGGGACAGACAGCTTTGCTCGGGGGGGAGGGGGAGACAGAACGATATAGACAGCGGCCAAGGAGAGAGAGATAAAGAAACACAGACAGACAGACACATCTATTCTAGCACCCGTTAATGTAATGGGCTTAAAGACTAGTGAATTAATAATAGAATTACAAGCTTGATTCTATAATAATCGGTTGTCAATACCGATTGTGGAGAAGCACAGTAATATACGGCATCTTGGACACACCAGTCAAAAGTCTTGTAGCAACATTCGGCAACCTCTGCAGAGGTTTCAGACAGGATAGTGGAAGCCCTAGAAGCAAAGAATTTCAGAAATTCAATTTAGATAAAACCGGGCTTCAGTGTTCCTATTGACCAGAGTCTAAATCAGGGATCTCAAAGTCCCTCCTTGAGGGCCGCAATCCAGTCGGGTTTTTAGTATTTCCCCAATGAATATGCATGAGATCTATTAGCATACAATGAAAGCAGTGCATGCAAATATATCTCATGCATATTCATTGGGGAAATCCTGAAAACCCGACTGGATTGCAGCCCTCAAGGAGGGACTTTGAGACCCCTGGTCTAAATAATACATCGTAGAACATTGCTATTAGGAAGATTTTGAGTTAAGGTCCATTATTACACCCTAACTCTAGACTGGATGCCATCTGTGTAAATCTGATAGAAAATATTCAAATTAGATAATGATACGGGGACAATTTTTCCCCTTCCCTGCGGGGACTCATTTTCTTGTCCCCACAAGTTCTTTTCCTGTCCCTGCCCCATTCCTGCAAGCTCCGTTCTCATTTGCACAAGCCTCAAACACTTTAAAATCATACGTTTTCAGGGCTTGTGTGGTTATGGATGAGCTTACAGGAATGGGGTAGGGACAGCGACAAAACTCGCGGGGACAGGATGGGGAAACTGAGCTCCTGCAGGGATGGGGAAAAATTGTCCCCGTGTCATTCTCTAATTCAAATCTCAGACTGCTCGACACAAAAGAAGACCTGAAAGTACTGATCACTGTGGTGCCCCAGCATTTAATGGAAAACTAGAAGAGAAGAACTCCATCAAGCCATACTGTCGTGTTTTCTATTTGACAGATAAGAATTAAAGCAGAATAGACTCGTAGCAGAAATCCCAAATGACTCCAAATGGCACATTAGCATTTATAGTGTCGAAAACTGCAGTACTACGTATCTAAACATATCAAATAGAAATGTGAGCACTGATCTAAATCTTGGAGCACATCAAGAGATGAAAGTAGTCGAGTCTCTACACTATAAACAGCACACAAAATTCTGTGTGCAAAGTTTCATGCTATCCTGAGATGCGTGCACAACTACATTGGCTAACGAGCCAAAAATGCGCCAACAATTGGGTACTAACCATCAATTATTGGCATTAGTTGGCATCAATTTGGAATTGCGCATGCATATTGCTGCGCGCTCTTGCATATCTTATAGGCAACGAGTCATCGTTGGCCACATGTCGATTGCACTGGGGTACAGAATCGCACCACTGGCAAAGGTAGGCACCGGAAATGTATGCCAGGGTTCTTCTGGCCTATATTTCCATTGCCCACCTACGATGTGATTCACGCTTCTGTAGGCACTTTAGGCTGCCCAATGCCATTTCCAGTGTTATCCTCACAGACGTGTAGTATGAATTAAAGAATGAATAAACCACAATACACTTATGGTGAGTGAAACCAGGGGTGTCAGATATGACCAGAGTAAGCAAGAACGCTTCCACGGTCTGTCAATTCTTCATACAACCCCGTTCATCAATATATTTTTTATAGAAAAATTTTTTAAAATTATTTTTTCTTTGTCATTTTTTATCAGTGCTTCTATCTAAGATTTTAAAGAACTTATCTTTAAAAGGCTGTGTCTTCAATCCATGTAAGGTAATGGAGGAACATATCGTATATTCCAGTGTTCCATGCAATTCAATACTCCCCTCTGCCAACGCGTTTCGCAGAGCTTTATCAAGGCTAGGGGCACTGCATAATTGAAAGTATCCTAAACGTGTTAACCAGCGGCAACTGTAAAATGCCATTTTACAGTTGCCGCTGGTTAACACGTTTAGGATACTTTCAATTATGCAGTGCCCCTAGCCTTGATAAAGCTCTGCGAAACGCGTTGGCAGAGGGGAGTATTGAATTGCATGGAACACTGGAATATACGATATGTTCCTCCATTACCTTACATGGATTGAAGACACAGCCTTTTAAAGATAAGTTCTTTAAAATCTTAGATAGAAGCACTGATAAAAAATGACAAAGAAAAAATAATTTTAAAAAATTTTTCTATAAAAAATATATTGATGAACGGGGTTGTATGAAGAATTGACAGACCGTGGAAGCGTTCTTGCTTACTCTGGTCATTTCCAGTGTTAGCCATACCCACGGTGGCATTAGGTGGCCTAAAGGTGTCATTCTAGTGCCAATTTTTTTTTAGGCGCCAGTAAAGCGCCTTGAAACTTAGTTTAAAATTGTTGTTTCATTGGCGTGTTTTATTTTTACTGAGTTTGGGTGTCTAAAAAAACCGTGCCGTTTAGAGAATTCGGGCCATAATGTGCAACTCAAAAGGGAGCATGGCCATTAGAAGAACATGGGTGGTTGGGGCGTTCACTAAAGAGGCATGCAGCATTACTGAATACTGGGGATCTATGCCTAAATTACAGGAGTGTGTGGTGCAGTGGTTAGAGCTACAGCCTCAGCACCCTGAGGATGTGGGTGCAAATCTGACGCTGAGCAAGTCACTTAATCCCCCATTGCCCCAGGTGCATTAAGTAGAGTGTAAGCCCACCGGGACAGATAAGGAAAAATGCTTGAGTACCTGAATGTAAAGCACTCTGCACAGATTTTTTTGGGCACTGTTTTTTGAGTGATATATACTGAATTTAGTCATAAGAATATAAGAACATAAGAATAACAATACTGGCTCAGACCAATGGTCCATCTAGCCCAGTATCCTGTTTCCACAGTGACAAATCCAGGTCACAAGTACCTGACAGAAACCCAAATAGTAGCAACATTCTGGAACCCCAAAGAGTAGCAAGATTCCATATAGAATCCCAAAGAGTAGCAACATTCCATGCTACTAATCCCAGGGCAAGGATTGGCTTCCCCTATGTCTGTCTCAATAGCAGACTATGGACGTTTCTTCTAGGAACTTGTCCAACCCTTTTTTTAAACCCAGCTACACTAATCACTGTTACCACATTCTCTGGCAATGAGTTCCAGACAGTGGCGTACCTAGCATATGTGACACCCGGGGCCCATCATTTTTTGACCCCCCCCCATCTATATGAAAAATATGATTTTTAGTAACAATCCACATATCGCACAACAAGAGTGTACCTAGGAAAAGGCAGCATCTTAAACACTGCAGTGAGCACTAGAACACCAACACATACATTGTAAAACTAAACAAGCCAGATCCTGCACAGTCAATTGATCCTGTACAGTCGATACTATCAGAAAGCCATGTCCCTTTCATACACACAGACAGATACACCCTCGCCTAATATGGAATAATCACAAACTAAAAATAGAAATAAGTTAAACTGAACTGCCAAGAAACCAGACTCTGCATACGATGCAACACCACAACACCACAAAAACAGTAATACATGTCCTCTAATACTGTGCAAAATATAAAGACAGTAGATGTAAATTTGAAAAAACTGATACATAACAATCACCATTTTACAAATTAACAAATAAAAATAAAACAAATAATGAGAAATAAGAAAATACCATTTTATTGGACTAATCCCCGTAAGCTCGGTCCCCATCCCCACAAACCACCTGATTCCATCCACACAAGCCTTGAATTGTTTTATATTGAACTTATTATATTAAAGTATAAAAAGAAACAATATTCTGTACAATTGTCAATTTATAAATCAGCGTCTTCTCCCCACTCTCTCTTCCCTATTTCCCTTCAGCGTCCTCAGCCCACTCTCTCTCCACTTTCCTTCAGCGCACATAAAAACAAGCAAGTAATTTTATAGCATTTTCAATCTATTCATTCATAGAAATTAGTCTAAATAATGCCAGTCACATAATAAAACATGATTTTACAAAAATAATTCCCTGCACAATCAAGCCTGCAAGGATTACTAGATGTCTTTCAGCAGCTCCCCTCCCTCCCCCTTACCTTCGTGGCCAAGTCAAAGTGATCTACCAATAATAAAATTTTAAAAACACAAAGCACACTCTACGCAGAGAAAATGTTAATTATCATTTATATTCCGCAGGTTTTCAAAGAGGTCAAGGCAGATGACTTTATGCAATGTCACCTCAGTAACAACTATACAAAATTAGACAAATATACCCCTTCCCTTTTTACTAAACTGTGATAGCGTTTTTTAGTGCAGGGAGCTGCACTGAATGCCCCATGCTGCTCTCGATGCTCATAGGCTCCCTACGCTAAAAAACGCTATTGCGGTTTAGTAAAAGGGGGACATAGTGCAAAATATAGACAGCATATATAAATTCTCAAAACGGACACATTTTAATCACTAAATTGAAAATAAAATAATCTTTCCTACCTTTGTTTGGTAATTTAATCAATCTCTGGTTGCACTTTATTCTTCTGACTGTGCATCCAATATTTCAGCCTCCTGTATGCTTCCTCTCCTTCAGATCTCATTCCCTCCCCCAACTTTTTCTTTGTTTCATCCTGCCCCTTCTTTCTTTCTCTCTCCATGCCCCCTTTCTTTCTGTATGTCTGTCTTTCTCTCTCTCTCTCTCCGTGCCCCATTTCTTTCTTTCACCCTGCCCCTTCTTTCTTTCTCTCTCCATGCCCCCTTTCTTTCTTTTTGTCTGTCTCTGTCTCTCTGTGCCCCATTTCTGTTTTCTTTCACCCTGCCCCCTTCTTTCTTTCTCTCTCCCCATGCCCCCTTTCTTTCTCTATGTTTGTCTTTCTCTCTCTCTCTCCGCGCCCCATTTCTTTCTTTCTTTCACCCTGCCCCCTTCTTTCTCTCTCCATGCCCCCTTTCTTTCTCTGTCTGTCTTTCTCTCTCTCTTCGCGCCCGATTTCTTTCTTTCACCCTGCCCCTTCTTACTTTCTCTCTCCCCATGTCCCCTTTCTTTCTCTATGTCTGTCTGTCTCTCCGTGCCCCATTTCTTTCTTTCTTTCACCCTGCCCCTTTCTTTCTCTGTCCGTGCTCCCTTTCTCTGTCTGTCTTTCTCTCTCTCTCCGTGCCCCATTTCTTTCTTTCTTTCACCCTGCCCCCTTCTTTCTCTCTCTCTCTCTCCCCATGCCCCCTTTCCTTCTCTGTTTGTCTTTTTCTCTCTCTCTCCTTGCCCTATTTCTTTCTTTCTTTCACCATGCCCCCTTCTTTCTTTCTCTTCCCATGCCCCATTTTTTCTTTCTTTCTTTGTTTCACCCTACCCCCTTTCTTTCTTTCTGGCTCCCTGTCCCCCCCTTCTTTCTTTCTGGCTCCCTGTCTCCCCCCCTTCTTTCTCCCTGCCCTCCCCCATGCCACTGCCATTGGGAAACATGCTGCTGCCACCACCACCGGGGAAAGGCTGCCACTGGCCATCGGGAACAGGCCGGCGCCGAGTTCGCCCTGCTTCTCTTCCCCGCGGGGCCGACCAACTCTCGCTGCCCGACATCAATTCTAACATCAGAGAGGACGTTCTGGGCCAGCCAGGCAGTGATTGGCTGGCCCAGAACATCCTCTCCGATGTCAGAATTGACGTCGGGCGGCGAGAGTTGGTCGGCCCACAGGGAAGAGAAGCAGGGAGGGAGAACTCAGCACCGGCTTGTTTCCGATGACCAGTGGCAACCTTTCCCCGGCGGCAGCCTATTCCCCAGTGGGTGGCCAGCTGTGCACCCCCTTGGGGCGTGCACCCGGGGCGGACCTCCCCCCCCCCCCCGCCTCCCCCTTGGTACACCACTGATTCCAGAGCTTAACTATTCATTCAGTGAAAAAAAAATTTCTTCCTCTTTGTTTTAAAGGTAATTTCCAAGAAACTTCATTGAGTGTCCCCTAGTCTTTGTAATTTTTGAAAGAGTTCTACAAGTGCTCCTAAAACCAAACTGGTAAGAGTCTATGATTTCAGCTTATTCCACAAAATCAGTTAACTTATGCAAAACAACTTTCTAAATAATCTTTGAGATAAGAAGTAAGGTCAATACAAGTTGATAATTCTCAAGTGAAGCCAGATCTAAGGCCTCCTGCTTTAACAATGGGCAAATTGTAGCTGTTTTCGATTATGTTGGAAAAAAGAATGAAGATAGACATCAATTAATTAAGAAAGACAATATTCCTAATGCTTTGATTAGGCCATACTAAGAGACAGACAATAAAGTGCTGAAGCCACATCGTATCTCTTTCATCCAATCTCTACTCCCACTGTAAGTACTATGGTACAAAGAATACTCCTGGCAGAATTCTGCACAAAAAAATTTTAAAATTCTGTGTACAAAATTATCAAATTCTAAAAGTTTATTTAACAACATTTTAAACCAAATTTTTTGCTAATTATTATCCAGAATTTCAGTACAATTCAGTATTTTCATTAAGCTATACTAGAAAAAAACAAAGAACCTTCAAGTTTTTCTCACCTGCCCCTTCTTTTACGAAGCTGCGTTAGGCTTTTTTATATCACCGGCAGTGGCAGAATTAGCTCTGACGCTCATAGGAATTCTATGAGCATCAGAGCTAATACTGTGGCTGGTGATAACAAAAGCCTAACACAGCTTCGTAAAAGGAGTTCTTAGTGACTTTTTTTCTAGCAGAAGATATCAAATTGAACAATGAAAAACAAAATTTATACAAATGAAGGCCAGGCTACATTGATAACCAAAACCCCCCCAGAAACCTGTTATGGTCAGCATTCTATACAACAGGTATACAAAACATGCCTTTAAGCAGAAATGTATTTACAGAACCAAAATTGAGCTAAAGCTTTGTCTGCAATGACCACCGTATACACCAGGGGTGTCCACACTTTTTGGGCTTGCAAGCTACTTTTAAAATGACCATGTCAAAATGATCTACCAACAATAAAAAAATTTAAAAAAAAACCCACAAAGCACACCGTACGCAGAGAAAATGTTAATTATCATTCCTATTCCGGGGTTTTTTCAAAGAGGTCAAGTCAGATGACTCTATGCACTGTCACCTCAGTAACAACCATACAAAAATAAACAAATATACCCCCCTCCCTTTTTACTAAACCACAATAGCAGTTTTTAGCGCAGGGAGCTGTGCTGAATGCCCAGCGCTGCTCTCGACGTTCATAGGTTCCCTGCGCTATAAACCGCTATTGCGGTTTAGTAAAAGGGGGCCATTGTGCAAAATATAGACAGCAGATATAAATTCAGACACATTTTTATTACTACATTTAAAATAAAATCATTTTTCCTACCTTTGTTGTCTGGTGATTTCATGAGTCTCTGGTTGCACTTTCTTCTTCTGACTGTGCATCCAATCTTTCTTCCCTGCTTTCAGCCTGAATGCTTCCTTTCCTCCAGACCTCATTCCCTCCTCCAACTTTTTCTTCCTCTCTCCCTGCCCTTTCTTTCTCCCTGCCTCCCTTTCTTTTTTTTCTGTTTCCCTTCTTTCCTTCTGTCTCCCTGTCTGCCCCCTTTCTTTCTTTCTTCATGCCCTCCCCCAAGCCACTGCCGCCACCATCAGGGAACAAGCCCCAAAGCCGCCGCTGCCCCAAGCTCTCCCTGCGTCGGGCTGACCAGCATTCCTCTCCCCAACGTCAATTCTGCCGTCGGAGGGGAAGTTCCGGCCCAGCCAGGTAGCGATTGGCTGGCCTGAACTTCCTCTCCGACGGAAGAATTGACGTTGGGGAGAAGAAGGCAGATCGGCCCGGTAGATCGCCAAGGCAAAGTGAGTATCACAGAGCCCGGGATGGGCTCCGCGATTGACTCACTTTGCCTTGGCGATCTACCGGTCGATCGCAATTGACCTATTGGGCACCCCTGGTATACACCATAATCCCTTCTGTAAATTCTTGTATTGATATATTTTTTCATCATTGTGATTAATAACTTCCCTGATCCTACACACAACACAATTGGATTTAAAAACCCTCCCCCAGATACCACCACCACAAAGAAGGGAGTAGAGAAAATTCTAATTCTGTACAGCTGTGATTATTAAAACCCTAATCAAAACCTCCACTCCCACAGATTGACAGAAGAGCCTGCAGTGGACATCTGCCTCCACTAATTCCACCCAACCCTAGCTGTACACAATCGGTTTTCACAATACTTTTTTGATTCTGATACAAAATCAAAAAGGTCTATAGACCAGAGCAAGTGTGTTAGGTATCATGCCACATCAAGGACTGAGAGACAAAAATTTTAACATCACTCCAAACCTAAACTACTTCTGTGGAGTTTCTGATTAACCATTTATTTCATCAAAAAAGGTGTCACAGTTGGAAAATTAGATTTCTATTTAGGCTGACTATCTTTTGTTTCAAGTTTCTTTATATGGAAGTTAACCCCACATAAGTAGAATAATATGTTAGTCACATTACAAAGAAAAGTTGTGTTTTTTCACTGCAAGAAAGTGACTGATGCGTTGAGCTTGTGTCAGGCTGGGTGGCATGTGCTAGGGCTACCATGCATGCTGGGAACATGTATGCTCTTTGTACCTCAGGGATGCTGATTTAGGCAACCTGCTACCAGCTCTGCAAGCTTCCCTCTACCACATTCCCATCTGAAGAAAGAGGAAGTGATGTCATCAAAGTTGGGACCACGGTAGAGGGAAGCCTGCAGAGCCAGGCAGGCTTTCCGAAGATGTCGTCGGTAACACTTTAAATCAATGAGGAGGTCTTATCTGATCAGGCCGCAGAGAGAGAGTGCCAAAATTCTGCACAGAACACTGGTAACTCTGTATCTCTGGGGAATTCTGTGCAAATTCTGCAAGGCCGTGGAAAATCACCAGCAACAGTGGAACTGCCGAAAGACACCTACAGAGAGTGTGGACCACCCGACAGACAACCACCAGGAAGAAATGGGTGATATAGTAGCGAGAACGAAGGATACAGACCTGCGGCAGGAGAGATGGACATACACCAGGGACCCGGCCTGAAGCTGGAGAATCAGGAGAAGATAAAGAGGACAGTAATCGTCGTGGGCGACTCCATCATCAGACAAGTTGACAGCCACATAGCAGGAGGAAGACTTGATCGGCTGGTGACCTGCCTACCGGGAGCCAAGGTAGAAGACATAGTGAGCCGCATCAACAGGATCCTCAACAGTGTGGAAGAAGAAGATACGGCGGTGGTGATCCATGTGGGGACGAACAATGTGAGCAATAGGAACTACAATAGGGAAGTACTGAAGGACCAGTTCCGGATGCTAGGAAGGAAGCTGAAGACCAGAACGCAGAAGATAGCATTCTCGGAGATCCTGCCGGTACCCAGGGCAGATGAGAAGAGGCAGATGGAGCTGCAAGCAGTCAACGCATGGATGTGGCTCTGGTGTGTGGAAGAAGGATTCCGCTTCGTGCACAACGTTCTGGGGGGAAGAGCAAGCTCTACAGGAAGGATGGACTCCACCTCAGCAGAGACGGAATTAGGCTACTTGCAAGCAACATCAAGAGAGAAGTGGACAAGTTTTTAAACTAGGAAGAAGGGGAAAGCCGACAGTCGATAGAGAGAGATAGTCGATGGTTCGGGAACCGGTATACCCAGAGGATACCGTGCAAGAAGATAGAGGGAAAGACTCACCGGATTACAGGCAAGAGAGATTGAAAAGGACACAAGAGGGAAGGAAATGCAAGAAAGGAAAAAGCTGCAAACTCAAGTGTATGTACAAAAACGCAAGGAGCCTTACAAATAAGATGGGTGAATTAGAAGCCATAGCACAAAAAGATAACGTTGACATCATAGGCATCACGGAAACATGGTGGACTGAGGAAAATGTCTGGGACACTGTGCTACCGGGATACAAACTATACCGCAGAGACAGAGTGGCTGAAAAAGGTGGGGGCGTTGCCATATACATCAAAGAGGAAATTGAATCTGCTGGAGAGAACAAGCCACAACTGACGGATAAGTTAGAGTCTCTATGGGTCAAAATTCCAGGAACAAATGGCCTGGAAATGAAGATCGGCCTCTGCTACCGACCCCCAGGGCATTCCAAAGAAATTGATGGAGAAATGACAGACGAGATTAAACGCAACTGCAAGGGAGGCAACACAGTTATCATGGGTGACTTCAACTATCCAGGAATAGACTGGAACCTAGGCACCTCCGGCTGCATTAGAGAGACCAAGTTCTTGGATGCTGTAGGCGATTGCTTCCTGGAACAACTTGTCAAGGAAAATACTAGAGGAAATGCAATTCTGGACTTAATTCTAAATGGCCTGCGAGGACCAGCACAAGATGTAAAAGTAGAAGGGACGCTGGGAAGCAGCGATCACATTATGATCCGCTTTGATCTGGACGCAGGGGAGAAACATCAGTCCAAAACAACAGCCACGGCACTGAACTTCCGAAAAGGGAATTACGAAGGGATAAGACTCATGGTAGGGAAGAAGATTAAGAAGAGGATAAGCAGTGTAAAAACGCTAGAGCAAGCTTGGTCCCTTTTTAAGGACACAGTCACTGAGGCGCAAAATCTATATATACCACGTATCAACAAGGGATCCAAGAGGAAAAAGAACAAAGAACCGGCATGGCTCACTGTAGAGGTGAAGGAAGTGATCAGAGACAAGAAAACTTCATTTAAGGAATGGAAAAGGTCAAAAACGGATGAAAACTGGAACAAGCACAAACAACATCAATGCAGGTGCCTTAAGGCGGTAAAAGGGGCCAAAAGAGACTACGAGGAAAAAATAGCCAAGGAGGCGAAGAACTTCAAGCCATTCTTTCGATATATTAAGGGGAAACGACCCAGCAAAGGAAGTGGTGGGACTGTTGGATGACCATGGAATAAAGGGAGCACTAAAGGAGGACAAAGCAATCGCTGACAAACTGAACACATTTTTTGCATCTGTATTTACCAAAGAAGATGTACACAGCATACCGGAACCCATCAGGCTATATGCTGGAAACAAAGATGGAAAGCTGACAGGATTGACGGTCAGTCTAGAGGAGGTATGTAGGCAGATTGATAGGCTTAAGAGCGATAAATCCACGGGACCGGATGGCATCCATCCAAGGGTCATCAAGGAACTGAAAGGAACCATACTGAACTGCTTCAACTAATAGCCAATCTGTTGATCAAATCGGGAAAGATTCCGGAAGACTGGAAGGTGGTGAATGTTACACCGATCTTCAAGAAAGATTCGAGGGGAGATCCAGGAAACTACAAACTGGTGAGTCTGACCTCAGTACCGGGAAAGATGGCAGAGTCACTGATAAAGGACAGCATCATTGATCACTTTGATGGACACGGGCTGATGAGGACCAGTCAGCACGGTTTTAGCAAAGGCAGATCGTGTTTGACGAACTTGCTGCACTTCTTTGAGGGAGTAAACAGACAGATAGACAATGGCGATCCGGTCGACATTGTATATCTGGATTTTCAGAAGGCGTTCGACAAGGTTCCGCATGAACGACCACTTCGGAAAATTGCAAGCCATGGAATTGAGGGTGAAATACTCACGTGGATTAAAAACTGGCTGGAGCATAGGAAACAGAGAGTGGGGTAAATGGACAATACTCGAACTGGAAGAGCGTCACCAGTGGGGTGCCGCAGGGCTCGGTGCTTGGATCCTTGCTCTTTAACATCTTTATAAATGATCTGGACATAGGTACGACGAGCGAGGTGATTAAATTTGCAGATGATACAAAGTTATACAGAGTAGTAAAGACGCAGGGGGATTGCGAAGATCTGCAACGTGACATAATCAAACTCGAGGAATGGGCATCGACATGGCAGATGAGGTTCAACGTGGATAAGTGTAAAGTGATGCATGTCGGTAACAAAAACCTCATGCACGAATACAGGTTGTCCGGGACGGTACTTGCAGAGACCTCCCAGGAAAGGGACTTGGGAGTTCTGATCGACAAGTCGATGAAGCCATCCACACAATGTGCGGCGGCAGCAAAAAGGGCAAACACAATGCTAGGAATGATAAAGAAGGGGATCACAAACAGATCAGAGAAGGTTATCATGCCGTTGTACCGGGCCATGGTATGCCCTCACCTGGAGTACTGTGTCCAGCACGGGTCGCCATACATGAAGAAGGACACGGTACTACTCAAAAGGGTCCAGAGAAGAGCGACTAAGATGGTTAAGGGGCTGGAGGATCTGCCGTATGCGAAAGATTAGAAAAACTGGGCCTCTTCTCCCTCGAACAGAGGAGATTGAGAGGGGACATGATCAAAACATTCAAGGTACTGAAGGGGATAGACTTAGTAGATAAGGACAGGTTGTTCACCCTTTCCAAGGTAGGGAGAACAGGAGGGCACTCTCTAAAGTTGAAAGGGGATAGATTCCGTACAAACGTAAGGAAGTTCTTCTTGACCAAGAGAGTGGTAGAAAGCTGGAACGCTCTTCCAGAGGCTGTTATAGGGGAAAACACCCTCCACGGATTCAAGACAAAGTTAGACAAGTTTCGGCTGAACAAGAACGTGCGTTGGTAGGGCTAGTCTCAGTTAGGGTGCTGGTCTTAGACCAGAGGGCCTCCGCGTGAGCGGACTGCTGGGCATGATGGACCACTGGTCTGACTCAGCAGTGGCAATTCTTATGTTCACAGTTGCACAGAATTCTGCCAGGAGTAAAAGAAGACCCATATAGCACAGATATAGGGAGTAAAGTTCTCTGAGGGGGAAGGGTAACAATTATTCTATCCCCATTAAATGGTTGAGAATATAAAACTTGATTGGAATATCTTGGCCTGGAATCCCTATTGTAGTATATTATTTATTTATTTAAAAACTTCTTATATAGCACAAATCTACAAATCTAAGCGGTTTACAATAAATATTTCTACTTCAGGGTGGCACCTCTCAGGATTCTCAGTTATGCACCTTGCCTTTTGTACAAATTCTTTCTTTGCAATATTAACTAATGTTTCAATATTAGTGTTACTTGTCTTTCATCTGTATGTAGCTTTCTTTCACTTGCCTTTTCTGTGAAATGCATGACAGTATAACAGATGTCTTTGATTTTTTTTTGCTGTATAATAAAAGCATTTTATTTTTTCTAAACTAAATCTTGGCTTTGGTTTCATTTTAGTGCTATAATGATTCACTGAGCTTTTAAATTTTATATTCCAAAAATGTACAGTTTTGACCCTAGCAATATTATAGGAGCGCTCAAATAACAATTTGGTTCTAATATAAATGCATATATTGTCATTCAAGAAATTTACTCAGGCACCCAAAAGACAAAGTCATTCTGAAATCTCATTCCATCAATAAAGAAGTGGACAAAGATATGAGAGAGGAGACGGATATCAATCTCCTTCCTGTAAGAAACTATAAAAATTTATTATATATTTGTGAAGTATGACCATACATCTATCATCGTATGTGTGTGTGTTTGGAGGAGAGAGGCAAGGGACATTTAGAATGGAGCAATCCATTGATTTGTAAAGAATAATACAATGAAATCAAGCATGATAACATATCTAACCACTGGAAGTCAACGTCGACAGATTTGGAAGGATGGATTTTACAGTTTAACTAGAGTGCCACTTGGCCAATCTGCATTGTTGTGCTTCACAATCACTAGGTGGCAGTATAGCATCCAGTAGCAAGCTATATGGCAGGGGTAGGGAACTCCGGTCCTCGAGAGCCGTATTCCAGTCGGGTTTTCAGGATTTCCCCAATGAATATGCAGGAGATCTATTTGCATGCATTGCTTTCAATGCATATTGAGAAAATCCTGAAAACCCGACTGGAATATTGGGGGGGGGGGGGGGGGGAATGCGGAGAGGGGAGTTACAAGTTCCAGAGTCCTGTGCTTTTATTGGGACATAGATTTCTCATCAAACAGTTCAAAAATATTTCCACAAAAACATCTTCTCACACCTGGGTTCTATAGGCAGATTAGCTTCAGTTCCATTTAAAGTTTACAGATTTGGGTTCAACACAGTTCCACCCTTTAGGCAGGCTTTAGTCTGGCCTACTCAGGCTGAGCCAAACTCACATTTCCACTAGATCCTCAACAGAAAATTCCTGCCACTTGCCTCCATTGCCTGCTGCCTATGTAGATAAAGATACCAACAGACTGAGGTCATATACGTTTGTATTCTATAAGTATGTGAATACTCTCGGGCTCTTAGGTAGTTTTGCTGTTGAAAGTGTGTTATTCCATTTGATATCTGCTTATTTTATCATTCTATTATTTGTATTAGGGGCTTTCAAATTCTATTTTACTTCCATTTACATTGTGTGCTCTACGAGCTTTGTAAAAAAAAAAAGAAAAGTCTTTTCTATTTGCTCACTGAAGTCCTTGTGTTTCTTAAAAAGAGAGAATTCTGAACTCTGAGACTTTTATTATTAGACGTGTTTTGACCTCCTGCATTTAGGGCTCCTTTTACAAAGCCGTGCTAGGGCCTTAACGCGCGGAATAGCGCACGCTAAATGGGCGTGTGCGCTAGCCGCTACCGCCTCCTTTGGAGCAGGCGGTAGATTTTCGGCTAGCGCATGCTATAGTGCGTGGTAATCCAGTGCGTGGGGTAAAAACGCTAGCGCGGCTTTGTAAAAGGAGCCCTTAATGCCATTATTCATGCCTCTGTTCTAGGCTGGTTTGCATGATATTGTTTTACCCTCACAGCAAGGAGGTTTGAAAGCGCTTACCTTTCTTGCGGTTGAAATCACCTTGAATTCACATAAAATAGATGGTTGGCGGATGGCTCCTTCATTGGCTCTCCTTGGATGTGAAGTTTGTAAAAAATCACCTCTGAATTGTCTTATTAACCTGTATGCACTTGCATTTCTTGAGGAAAAGAAGAAAGTTTTCTTCAGGCACACCTCAAACACATGGAACCGCCATCTTGGGTCCTGAGGTTTTTGGGATAGTTAATATTGTTCTTTCATTCCCTGCCCCACATGTTTCTTGTCTGATTCTATTTTTTCTGTGTACAGTATTAGTAAACAGGCTCCTGTATGTGCAACGTTTACCAGCTGAAATTGCTCTGAATAATGTCCTCCCTGTGACCCTTTAGGGCAGTGCTTCTCAATCCAGTCCTTGAGGCGCACCTAGTCCCACCAGGTTTTCAGGATATCCACAATGAGTATGCGTGAGGTAGATTTGCAGTCACTGCCGTTGCCTTCTTGGTTTGTAAAGCTATCGCATGCGTATTCATTTGTGGATATCCTGAAAACCCGGTGGGACAAGATGTGCCTCGAGGACTGGGTTGAGAAGCACTGCTTTAGGGCGACACTGTTTCCTCTTAGATGACAATTATGAAAACCGGAACAGAGGCCATTTCTGTGTGAACTTAAACTAAACTAAACCTTAAGTTTATATACCACATCATCTCCATGGATGTGGAGCTCGGCACGGTTTACAAGAACTTAAAATATAGGAAGAGAAGGAAAAAAAAGGTATACATGAACTTATATATAGAAGAGAAGAGTAAGGGGGGATAGAATTACATTTTAGTGAAAAGCCAGGTTTTCAGTTGCTTGCGGAATAATTGGAGGGAGCCCAGGTTCCGCAGCGGGGTAGTAAGGTCGTTCCAAAGACCTGTGATTCTGAAGAGAAACAACTTCCATGATAATAATAATAATAATAACTTTATTTTTGTATACCGCCATACCACAAACAGTTCTAAGCGGTTTACAAGGGAAGAGACTGTACACAGACAGCGACATTACATCGAACTTTCAAATTTACATTGGCTTGTTAAGTTTAGTCAGGTTTATCTGGAAGTGTATTGAAAGTACATCAGGTTCAGGTGGGGGTCAGAGAAATTTGTCAAAGAGATAGGTTTTTATTGAGTTTCTAAACGTTTGGTACTAGAGTGCGTTTGAGATGAAGTTGGTTAAACATTTGTTCCATTTGCCTGCTTGGAATGATACTGTTCTGTCGTGGTATCTCTTGTAGGTGCAGCCTTTTAGGGATGGAAAAGCGTGTATTAGTTGTGCCTGTGAATTGGTGAAATGATGAAGCATTGGATTGCTTTCCCACAGTTACACCAGAGATGAAAAATTAATCATGCGTTGTAGTAAAGGTGTTAAATTTGTCCCACTAATTTCTTGGTCTGCCTTTAGCGTTTTTAATTTTTTAACATAATAAATTATGACTTTCTTTTAGAACAGGGGTAGGGAACTCTGGTCCTCGAGAGCCGTATTCCAGTCGGGTTTTCAGGATTTCCCCAATGAATTTGCATTGAAAGCAGTGCATGCAAATAGATCTCATGCATATTCATTGAGGAAATCCTGAAAACCTGACTGGAATACGGCTCTCGAGGACCGGAGTTCCCTACCCCTGTTTTAGAAGAAAATGAAAATGCATCTTAGTTCATAATTCCTATCTACAGTATACTTAATAAATCACTGCCTTTGATTCGACTTAGGAAAAAACCATTATCAGATGAGTAAATTTCTATAGTTCAACTCTGGGTTTGTCATTTATGAGAGAAGCAAAGGTCACATGCTAATCAAGATCAATATGTTTCCAGAGGAGGTTAAATGACATTAAGAGACAAGTGACTTGATCTGCTTTCATAATCGTGTTTAAGCACAAATTGGTTGACTTCACTTTCACTTATTATATTTCTAGGACGCCATGTTCCATTTCTTTCTTCAAATGTAACATGGAAAATTGCAACACGTTGGTGCAACCTACACTTTTCAAAGTACCCAATATACTGAGATATTTCCTCCGTGACTGCTATGCTGTCGTTCTTGAAGTTGGTTACCAGAGCAGTCAATCATTTCAACATGTTAATGCAGAGCATGGAGTTTGCCCTGGCATATAAATTGAAAATGACAGGTCAACCATTCTGTTATTCAATATTTTCTTCATTCTGAATGGTACTACAGGCTGCCCATTTAAAAATGGTAGACAACGCATGGTCGGGGTGATGTTAGATTAGTTTGACAAGATTGCTAGCATTAAACGAAGAGAACTGAAATAAGAGATTGCATTTCAGTACAAAGTTAATGAGGCCACCGTCTACGATATAATAAAACCAGCAAATTTATGATGATGCTCAGTACAGATTCTGGCATGGTCCAAGTGCTGAATTTAATCTGAATCCTGAACGTAACCAGGGAGTGAATTTGTGGCATGCGTTTCAACTAAAATATAAATTTCAATGGGATGAGACATAGACAACCAGATGTTTTGCATTTTAAAATCCAGAGAGCAAATAGATTTATTTGAAATACATATACCTTTCGTTTCACATTAATAATACGTACCCAGTGTAATTCACTAAAGAAAGTTTTCCCTTATCGTTTTACATCGCATTGTGAATCCCTTTCAAGAGAGCAAAGACATGAGGAATCAGGGGAGCAAAACCAACCACTGTATAGTGAGAACTGTTACTGAGAGGAATTATAATGAGGAGAAAGCCAACGCACAAAGACCTTGAATCAGAGACAAGGTATTTAGCATGGACTAATGCAAATCCTGAACTGCTTATTTTCACAGTGAGATTATTTTGACAGCTTTACAAGTGACTGTCTCAGAGTTAATACATAAAAATGAAAATGAAAAATATAAGATGATACCGTTTTATTAGACTAACATCTTTTACTAGCTTTCGGTAATTGAAAACCCCGTTCGGAAGGTCAAGACAATCACAGTGTGAATTTGATTTTATAAGCTAAAGCAGCCAATGTACTAACGTTTCACATATAAATAAGCCAATGTAAATAATGAGCTAATTAGATGTTCACAGTATGTACTAAGCTGTAATAAAACCCGCCAGATTTATCTTATCTATTTTATTATTGTTTTCAGCTCGCTGGCTAAAGGCACGTATGAGATTGATAGAGAAGAAAGGGTGGATGGTGGCTGTGATCATGAAGGACTTACCATGTCCAGATGTGCTGGGAAGGGGCTGGGTCAGATTTAAGAAAAATCACAAAGGGCCTGGAGGTTTCTGGTCCTAATGCAAGGGGAGGTAGGACTAAGAAGCTGCAGTGAAGCAAGAAGAAGGTTGTCCCTCTTTCATCAAGCCACGTTATGGTATTTTTATCGAAAAAGAAGACAGGAGAAAAACTCCATAGTCCAAATCAAACCAGCATAGTGGAGATTTGGTGTGCAATTTTATTCAACCAATCAACAATTTTGTGCGAGGGCTCGACACGCACGTGTTTCAGCCTATGGCCTACCTCAGGAGCCTTTATTGATCAACCAAATATGAAAGATGAAATCTGGCTTAAAACCCCACGTTCGTCAATGCCAGTCCACCTCACAATTCAGCATTGACAAACGTGGTGTTTTAAGCCAGATTTCACTTTTCATATTTGGTTGATCAATAAAGGCTCCTGAGGCAGGCCATAGGCCGAAACATATGCGTGTCAAGCCATCAAACAAGATTGTTGATTTGTTGAATAAAATTGCACACCAACATCATCTCCACTGAGGGCATTTTTATCGCCAACCGCTGTGGTAAAAGCTCTGATGCCCGTAGTGACAAAAAAACCTCTAATGTGGTTTGATAAAAGGGGGGGGGGCCTAAGTTTGTATATCTTGAGAGGGACAGACATGATGGTGACACTAAGGAGAAATGGAGCTGTAATGAAAAAGAGGCACAGACTAAAATGTTTGGGGAGAGCTTTTTTTGGAAAGACTTCCTATTATGGATAAACACAAAGAACAAAATCTCCACAGGAGCAACATATAAAACACAAAAAGAATGGAGTCCTAGTAGTTCTTAAAGCGTGGTAGTCGAGAGTACTGAAGGTTTGTAACAATTGGCTTGAAAAAAAAAATCTTTGTTCTTTTTAATCACATCTTTATTGAAGTGACCCGACACAGTCTGTGTTTTGGCTACGCAGAGCCTTCTTCAGGAGACATTTGGTCAATCAAACTCAAAAGTCCTTGGAAGACGGGATTGAGTGAGCAGCTATCCAATCCTGAGAAAAATGTATCGTTTGATCTTTTAAACAATGAACCGCAGTCACTCAGGTTGTGGCTATACACCATCTTGCGAGGAAGCCACTCAGGTCTATATTCAGCTAGTGGGGGCAAGCATGTTTTAAAATGCTGTTTAGGTCAGACCTGGATATTCAGTGCTGGGCCAATGTTGGTCACTGGCATTGAATATCCAGGGATGACTTGACATGCGTCGGGCACTGGTACTTGTGTGGGGATCAACCAATATTTAGCTGGGACCTGCATAGGACTTTTTGGGCTCCTTTTACTAAGGTGCGCTATGCTTTTTAGCACACACTAACCACCTGCAAACGCTAATGCGTGCATGTAAATCTATGGACACGTTAGCAGTTAGCACGCGTGTAAATTTAGCGAACGCTAAACACGCGCTAAAATGCTTAGTGCACCTTAGTAAAACAGGGGTTTATCTCCTGCAGCCACATCCCCTTCCCCCCTGAATATCATCAGCATCTGCATTAGATCCATTAGATGGATTGTGAGCCCGCCGGAACAGAGGGGGAAAAATGCTTGAGTATCCGAATGAATTCATGTAAACCGTTCTGATCTCCACTGGGAGAATGGTACAGAACAGTGGTTCCCAACCCTGTCCTGGAGGACCACCAGCCAGTCAGGTTTTTGGGATAACCCTAATGAATATGTATGAGAGAGATTTGCATATAATGAAGGCGATAGGCATGCAAATCTGCCCCCTGCATATTCATTAAGGCTATCAAGAAAATCTGAATAGCTGGTGGTCCTCCAGGACAGCGTTGGGAACCACTGGTATAGAAAACTGAATAAATAAATAACCGCTGGCTCCTCCCTAACTCTTTCGCCAGAATGCCCCTCCCCCAAAATGTCCCTCCACTGCCCAGCTGTCCTTTATGTGATTAGAGCAAATATTTAGCAGTACTGCCTGGTTAAGTACTGCAGAACATTGAAAGCTGGCTCACTGAGCGATCCTATCCGCTTAAATTGCTTTGAACATCAGGCCCTCTGTTTTCTATTTTCATGTCAGTAAACCGCCTTGATAGGTTTTTCTTTGGAAGGTAATCTGGCAAATTTTCTAAAACCAATAAACAGACTTCCCCTTTTACGAAGCCGCGCAGCAATGGCCCTGAAGCCCTTTAAATCCCTCTGGGCTTTGGGCCAGCTGCTGCGGCCCCCGCTAAATGGCTTCGTAAAAGAGGCCCAAATTTTGTAAGAAATAAATAAATATTCATATACGCTTTCTATAAAATTATGATGTGAGAAAGGAAGAGAAATAATGAACAGCAAAAGTTGGTGGTTCTTTTTTTTTCCCCCCAGAATGGTTTATTTAAGGATGTAATTGGATAAAGGCTTTTCATTTAGGAAGTTGGTTGGTTGGCTGAGAACTTTTCAGCACCCCCTCATATTTATATCTATGGTATATGCAGTGGCGTACCAAGGGGGGCGCGGGGGCGGTGCGCCCCGGGTGCCAGCCTTAAGGGGGTGCTCCCGGCCTTGCCGTTCAGTCCCCCCCCACCCAGAAGGACCGCTCGCCCCACTGACCTTCCTGTACCACCTGTGAAGCAGCCCGCAGCAGGATCGCGAAGTCAGCGTCAGTGATCCCTGCGCTGCTTAGGCGCTGCTTCCTGCGCCGTGATCCCGCCCCTCCTCTGACATCAGAGGAAGGGCGGGACCGTGGCGCAGGAAGCAGCGCAGGGATCGCTGACGCTGACTCCGCAATCCTGCTGCGGCTGCTTCATAGGTGGTGCGGGGAGGCCAGGGGGGCGAGCGGTCTTTCGGGGTGGGTCGGGGCATCAGGCCTTCAGGGTGGGGCGGGCGGGCAGGCAGGCAGGCTTTCAAGGGGGAGGGGGTGACAGGCAGGCAGGCAGGCCTTCAAGGGGGGACAGGCCTTCGGGGGGGGGTGCAGACCTTCAAGGGGTGCAGGCCTTCAAGGGGGGGCAGGCAGGCCTTCAGGGGGGGGTGTAGGCCTTTAGGGGGGTGCAGACCTTCAAGGGGGTGCAGGCCTTCAAAGGGGGGGGGGGGACAGGCCTTCAAGGGGGGAAAGGCAGGCAGGCCTTCAAGGGGGGGACAGGCCTACAAGGGGGGGACAGGCCTACAAGTGGGTGGGACAGGCCTTCAAGGGGGGGACAGGCCTTCGGGGGGGTGCAGACCTTCAAGGGGGTGTGCAGGCCTTCAAGGGGGAGACAGGCCTTCAAGGGGGGGAAAGGCAGGCAGGCAGGCCTTCAAGGGGGGACAGGCCTACAAGGGGGGGGGACAGGCCTACAAGGGGGTGGGACAGGCCTTCAAGGGGGGGCAGGCCTTCGGGGGGGTGCAGACCTTCAAGGGAGTGCAGGCCTTCGGGGGGGTGCAGGCCTTCAAGGGGGTACAGGCCTTCAAGGGGGGACAGGCCTTCAAGGGGGGAAAGGCAGGCAGGCAGGCCTTCAAGGGGGGACAGGCCTACAAGGTGGGGGAGAAGCTACAAGGGGGTGGGACAGGCCTTCGGGGGGGTGCAGGCCTTCGGGGGGTGCAGACCTTCAAGGGGGGGACAGGCAGGCAGGCCTTCAAGGGGGGGACCATGATTTAGAAGTACACGGAGGGAAGGGGGTGTTTAAAGAGACGGACGTGCATATGCCAAACTTTGGGGGGGGGGGAGAAATAATGGGTCTGAAAATAGAGGAGAGGGAGAGAGATGATGGACCATGGGATTTAGGGAGGGAAGGAACAGAAAGGGAGAGAAATTGGACACAAGGGATGGTGTGGAGGAGGGATAGAGATACTGGATAGGAGGGTAATTAGGAAAAGAAAGGGAGAGATGGTGGACTCTGGGGTGGTGGGGAAGGAGGGAGAGATGCCGGATGAAAGGGTATTTAAGAAAAGGTGGATCTGTGGAGGGAGATGAAAAAAAGGAAAGATACCAGACTTCCTGGGAAGGGAAGGGAAGGGAAATGGAAAGGGAGGACAGAGTTGGCAGATGGATGGTTAGCATGCAGAAAGAAGGAGACCCTGGCAAGCAAGTTATCAGAAAAAAACCAGAGCCTTGGACCAATAAGATTTGAAATATAACCAGACAACAAAAGGTAGAAAAATTAATTTTATTTTCTGCTTTGTGATTATAATATGTCAGATTTGAAATGTGTATCCTGCCAGAGCTGGTGTTGGACTGCAAACGTGAGCTAGGATTTAACAGAGAGAGGAAAAGTCCTTTTTGTTTCTTTATTTTATTTACACCACAGCGCCAGTGTGGTTAGGAGAAGCCAAAGGGGGTGAAAAAGCTATAAAACCTACCAGGAGTTTTGAAAAAAATCACCCAACTGGGCAGGAAAATCGAATTGAAAAACCAATTCAATAGGGCTGAATCGAATCAAAAAATTTTTTCCTGTATCTGGCAGCATTAGTTTGCGCTACTGTCTTAGACTTTAGGACCTGGGATTGGGGAGAGATGGCATCCTCAGTACTTTATAATGCAAGTGAAACGAGGATTTGGTCAGACTTTTGAAGGGTCTGCAGAAAAAAAAATATTGTATAGGCCGGGGACATGAGACAGCAGGAAATGGGAACTTTTCTTCCTTCTATTTTTGTGAATGGAAAGGCTGAGGATGTCAGAGAGTTCAGTTAAAATATGTGCTTTATAAGAAAATATAATAATGTGTTTTATAAAGTTTATAGCATAGCTGGCCTACCCAGTGAGGTGTTCCTAGTGGTGATGGTGGCAGCGTGTCAATGTGTTGAGAGGAAGAGGTGGTCTGGGAAATTCTGCTGAGCAAACTCCGGGCCCATTTCCACCCCCCAGTTAGTCCACTCCACTCAACTGGTTCACACACTGAATGGGTCTTTGGGTGTTGTTTTGGGATCTCTTCCAGTGGTTTATCTCCTTCTGGTCCAAGGAAGGAAACTTTGTTATCCTTAGCATTGACCTACAGAATATGTTTGTAACAGCGCTGCTTGTGTGGCATTAGGCTATGTAGTGATCGAAAGAAAAAAACAGACCTTTGCACATTTTTGCACTATATGGTGGGTGTATGAGGAGATTCACATTTCCTGCACAGCTATGTCCATGTGAAGTTACCTTGTGCTGTATTTGACATCTAGCAAAGTCTCTGTTTGAAAGGAAAGATCTAAACTTAAAAATGAAGTGGCCAGAAGTTATGGTAAAAGCAGATAGTGTAGCTGGTTTTAAGAAAGATTTGGACAAATTCCTGGAGGAAAAGTCCATAATCTGTTATTAAGACATGGGGGAAGTGTCTGCTTGCCCTGAATCGGTAGCATGGAATGTTGCTACTCTTTGGGTTTTGACCAGGTATTAGTGTCCTGGATTGGCTACCATGAGAATGGGCTACTGGGCATGATGGACCATTGGTCTGACCCAGTTAGGCTATTCTTATGTTATGTTCTCATCTGTAGGTGCCTTTGTTTTCACTTCTTATTTTAATGTATTTTTTTTCTGGGAACTTATCAGTGTTTTTTATAATGGGAACAAAAATGGAAGAGAATTAATGAGGGGGTAACTAATTTCTTCAGCTAAATAATTCAATCCACTTCAAACAGACATAGGAGAACTCACGCACCATTCACACACCCTCCAACCAAAAACGTCAAAAGAAAAAAACTGTTCGACAACCTCCTAGCCATTCGAGCTGCAACACTCGACCCCCAACTCTACAACCTATTGACATCGACCACAGACTGCAAAACCTTCAAAAAGAAATAAAAACTCTTCTATTCAAAAAACACATAAAACCGAACTAACACAATCAGAACTGTCCCAAGCATCACCTGCAACTACTCCATATGTACTTCTGATGTCATGACAATTCAGACATAATTTATGTTATGTTATATTTGGAATATAAGAAAATTTTCACTGCCTGTTTCTATTCTGACCATTTATTCTGTTTCATGGTCATTACAAAAAATATTTTTTTACATAGGGGGGGGGGGGGTGTAAAAAAATGATGGGCCCCGGGTGCCACATACTCTAGGTACGCCACTGGGTATATGAATGTTCTAATGTGTGTTTGCAAGATGTTTTATTTGTTTTGTGCTGACTAGTGCTGCCCGATTCAGGAAAAAAAATTTCAATTCAATTTGATTCAGCCTACTGAATTGGTTTTTCGATTCGATTCGATTTTCCTGCCCAATTGGGTGTTTTTTTTTCAAACATCCTGGTGGGTTTATTTTATAGCCTCTTCACCCCCTTTGCCTTCTCCTAACCACACTGGCGCTGTGGTGTAAACAAAATAAACAAACAAAAAACACTTTTCCTCTCTCTCTTAAAATTCTAGCCCACGTTTGCGGCCTAACGCAAGCTCTGGCAGGATACACGTTTCAAATATGACATATTGTAATCACAAAATGGAAAATAAAATTAGTTTTTCTACCTTTTGTTGTCTGGTCATTATTCAAATCTTGTTGGTCCCAGGCTCTGGTTGTCTTCTGATAACTTGATTGCCAGGGTCTCCTTCTTTCTTCTTTCTCTGTGCTAACCATCCATCTGCCATCTCTGTCCTCCCCTTCCGTTTCCCTTCCCTGCCCCGGAGGTCTGGCATCTTTCCTTTTTTTCGTCTCCCTCCATAGATCCACCTTTTCTTAACTACCCTTTCATCCAGCATCTCTCCCTCCTTCCCCACCACCCCAGGGTCTACCATCTCTCCTTTTCTTTTCCCAACTACCCTCCTATCCAGTATCTCTATCCCCCCTCCACACCATCCCTTGTGTCCAACTTCTCTCCCTTTCTGTTCCTTCACTCCCTAAATCCCATTGTCCATCATCTCTCTCCCTCTCCTCTATTTTTAGACCCATTATTTCTTCCCCCCCCCAAAGTCCGGCATATGCACTTCTCTTTGAGCCCCCCTTCCCTCCCTCCATGTACTTCTACACCAGGGCCCCCCTCCCCTGAAGGTCTGTTGTCCCCCGAAGTCCTACACCTCCCCCTTGAAGGCCTGCCTGTTCCTCCTGAAGGCCTATGCAAACATCCCTGGCCTGTCCCCCCCCTTAAAGGTCTGCACCCCCTTTAAAGGCCTTTTCACTCCTTAAAGGCCTGCACCCTCCAAGGCCTGTCCCACCCCCTAAAAGACTGCCCCCCCAAAGGCCTGCCTGTCCCCCCCCCTGAAGGTCTATGCCACCATCCCAGGCCTGTCTCCCCTTTGAAGGCTTGTCCCTCCCTTAAAGGCCCCCCTTGAAGGCCTGTCCCCCCCCAAGGCCTGTCCCACCCCCAAAGGACTGCCCCCCCGAAGGACTGACCCCTTGAAAGACTGCACCCCCCCCACCCCACCCCACCCCCGGGAAGGCCTCCGTGTTCCTTCTGGCCTCCCCGAACCGTTTACCTTATTGCTTGAGCCTGTAACTGAAGATCGTGGTTACAGCGTCTTTGCAGTGCTCTGAGCTGTTTCCTCTGCTGCGGTCCCGCCCTCCTCTGACGTCAGAGGCAGGATCGCAGTGGAGGAAACAGATCAGAGCACAAAGACTCTGTAACCGCGATCTTCGGCTGCAGGCTCAAGCAATAAGGTAAACGGTTCAGGGAGGCCAGGAGCAACACAGAGGCCTTCCCGAGGGGGGGTGCGCGCAGTCTTTTGGGGAGGCAGTCTTTTGGGGGGGGCAGTCCTTTGGGGAGGCCAGGAGGAAAGCCGGACTACAGCACATCCCGACTGACCCTCCCTCCACGCCCTCTAAAACAGGTGCGGCAGCGGCCAGCCAGCAAGAGCAGCGCTGCCGCTCCTGCTTTAGGGGGCAAGGGGAGAGGGTCCGAATCGGGAAGCCGATTTTTTTAAAATTTAAATCAATTCAAATCGATTCACCAGAAGTGAATTGGTGAACCGATTCGAATTGTGAATCGAGCAGCACTAGTGCTGACATTGAAGAATGTTCATGCATACTGCCTATTATATCATATGCATTTTACTTACATTTTTCAGGTTCTATCAATGTTGCCCAATTTAGGGAAAAAGTTTTCAATTCGATTCGATTTGGCCCATTGAATTGATTTTTCAATTCAATTTGATTCACTTTTCCTGCCCAATCGGGCATTTCTATCAAATGTCCTGGTGGGTTAGCGCACCTTAATAAAAGGACCCCATAATGACTTTTGAAAATTGTTTTCCTAGGGAAAGCATGAACTTAGCAAACACTTTTAAATCACTGAAACTGAATTGCTGAATTCCTTTGATTTTTTTTTTTTTTAATTTTATTTATTTTTAGCAAAACAGTAACCCAGGACTACTCAATTCTGTTTCTCAAGGTCCACATGCAGGCCATGTTTTCACATAACATAAAAATCAACTTCTAGACCGCATAACCTTGCAGATCTATACAGTTTACAAAAGATTACACCAACTTACAACCGAGCGATCGTCATGGAACTTAATTGCCCCAAAATCTAGAGAATAAGTAAGTTTTCAAACACTTTCTAAATTCCAGATATGAGAAAAACATAAGAGATAATTGTTTGAATTCTTTGTCCCCTACTGGTAGCCTGATATGACAGCATGCGTTCATGAAATCTTTTGAACTTACACTGATGAATAAACAAAAAAAACACGAGCTTTACGAGAATGTTTTTGAGTAGCAAAAGAGAATGAATTGATCAAATAAGATGGAGATTGACCCGACAAGACTTCATAATAGACACAACCCAACTTAAAAATAATACGTGCCTCAACCGGCAACCAATGGAGTTCATGATAAAAGGGAGTTAGATGATCATATTTCTTCAAACCAAAAATAAGTCTTTTAACTCGCAGCCTAGAGAGAGATTTGCATATCGAGGCGGCAGCACATGCAAATCTCTCACATGTATTCATTGTGGATATCTTAAAAATCTGACCTCCTTATGCACACCTTGAAGACCGGAATTGAGTAACCGAATAACAGAAGTCTGCCCAGGGGGATGCAACCAGGGAAAATCTCTGGATTTTATACCATAAGGAGCCCCCAAGCCTGCCCAGAGCTGAAGGAGACACAACCTGTTCATGATCCTTGAGGTCCTCCTCTTGAATTTCTGCCTAGGGCCCCAGCATATGTTACACTGGGCCTTGGGCCTACCTATGTCTTCAGATATACTCATTGTCGAACTAAGCTCATGCATACTGCAAAAGAAGATCCAAGTTCCAAATATGAAATGAATGGCAGTAGAAAAATTGAGGCTGTGCATACATGATACATAGAAACTCCTTATGTATGCACTATTATTTTTAGAATGCCCTAAGTACATTTTATGATCCCAGCCAAGGTTGTTTATCCATCATTGCTGCTAACTGCAGGCTGATCTTGTAACTCATAATGCAGAAGCAGTAAAGTATAATTCAGGAAGATTTCCAGGTTCATTTAGATAAAAGTAAATGACTCATCATTTGCTGGGCTGAAAATATACTCCTCTATTGATCACAGCAGAGAATAAAATCTTATTTTATGGATTGTAGCAGGCAATTTGGATAGTAAACAGTAACTTTCCTGAAGTTAAAGTACAATCAGTTTCTCATTACCAAATGCTTTTAATAAGTCCTCATTTGATTCAATGGACCAGTCAATCAGCAAAGTAATGTGTGGTACTATTAGTGAAATCATAAACTGAGACAATCGTAATAGCTCTCCTAAATTAGGTTACGAGGGAGATGGTGTGTAACTGTGCATCTTATAGTTGAGATTCCAGAAATTACCATAGGCTTTTGTTTCCTAGAATTTTTAAATTATGTAACTTCTTCATTGTTCCTGTAATATGTTTAGAGGAAACTTTCACAACCAAAATGCACCAATATGTAAAACCTGCAGATAAATTTTCTGCTTTTTCTGATAGGCGGCAATGGTTAGAAGAATGAATTTGGTGAGTGTCTGAGGAGCTTGGTAACTGAAAACATGGTTCCCTTTGGGTTTTCAGAGAACTTCGTTGATGTTTTCAGGTACCAAGCTCCTCAGATGCACACGAGTAACAGTGACACAGTGTCCCTTGATGAAGGCATCGATGATGCCGAAACTTAGATCCTTGTTGGGACTTTACCCATAATAAAGGTTATATATTGGTTGAATAGGACATCTCTCTTGCCTTTTCTCTTGTTTTAGTTCGTTTGTCTCTTTTAAGACAAGTACTCCCTGTTTGTTCTGCTCTATTATCCATATTCCCACCATCTAGCATTGACTCATCTCTCACTCTCTCTCTACCATCCACCATTGCACAACTCTTCTCCATCACCATCCAGCATTGCCCCATCACTCTCTTTCCTCTCCTCTCCCATTCCTTCACTCACATGCTTGCTGGCTCCTGGCAAGGGTGGCAGCAACAGGAAATGAAGGCAAGAATGGCGATACTGCCCTATGCTCATTGCTGCTAGCTCTGCCTGTCTCATCCCTATGAACAAGACGTTACATTTTCCTATTGCTGTTACTGCTCTTACCATGAAGACCCAAGAAAGCAGTGGATCTGACAGAGGTGCTGGACAGCAGGTAACTGAGCAAGTGGGGAGAGGAAAGGAAGAGAGATGGGGCAATGCAATGCTGGAATGTTGGGGGAGGAGAGAGAGAGAGAAGTGATGCAGACCCAGGGAAGCAGTGGGTCCAGCAGTGAGTGAACAAGCAAGTAACCATGTAGGTTGGTGTCAGAAGGGAAGGTTGTGGGTTGGATCCATTAACTGTGATACATTTTTTAATGCACATTAATGATGTAATTCTATATAATGTGCCAAAGGTTAGGTGTCAATTAGGCATCGTGAGGAAGTGGGTGGTTCAAGACAGGATTTTCTTAGGAACACTTCCTCACTGAAATGGAGCCATCTTAAGAACAGGTATGCAGTGGCGTACCTAGGGTATGTGGCACCCGGGGCCCATCATTTTTTGACACCCCCCCTATGTAAAAAAATATTTTTTGTAATGACCATGAAACAGAATAAATGGTCAGAATAGAAACAGGCAGTGAAAATTTTCTTATATTCCAAACATAACATAACATAAATTATGTCTGAATTGTCATGACATCAGAAGTACATATGGAGTAGTTGCAGGTGATGCTTGGGACAGTTCTGATTGTGTTAGTTCGGTTTTATGTGTTTTTTGAATAGAAGGGTTTTTATTTCTTTTTGAAGGTTTTGCAGTCTGTGGTCGATGTCAATTGGTTGTAGAGTTGGGGGTCGAGTGTTGCAGCTCGAATGGCTAGGAGGTTGTCGAACAGTTTTTTTCTTTTGACGTTTTTGGTTGGAGGGTGTGTGAATGGTGCGTGAGTTCTTCTATGTCTGTTTGAAGTGG